>NW_023270377.1:51309269-51318706 GCF_011800145.1 Mirounga leonina | reverse complement strand
GAAAGAAAGAAAGAAAGAAAGAAAGAAAGAAAGAAAGAAAGAAAGAAGGAATTACATAATACCCCCCAAAAAAACCTTTGATTTCTCTATTTTTCATATCTTTCTGCTAACTGGTTTCTGATCTACCCAAAGAAAAGGAGCATAATCTAAGGTACTGCTCTTTAACCAATGAGTTTGGATATTTGTATATGTTAAGAAAAAACTGATGTCTCAAAATATTCATAGATTTTTCATTTCTCCTTGCTGAGTTATTTCAGGGATACAAACATATTCCTATAGGGCCCAGGCAGGTAATGATAAGTCCTGATTTCAGCTCATTATAAAACACTAGGGGTTGGCCGGTCCTAGAGAGTATGAGCCCCACCTAAAGGCCCTCAAATCCTAATGTTCTAAACACTTTGGAGAGGGTGAAGGGAGATAAACAAAATTCATTCATGAAGATACTAGTTTCTTCCCCTTCTCCTGGTGTCTGACACTAAATATCTTCTCTTTAATTCTTTCAATAGCTTTGAGAGTGAAGTGTCATTGTCCCCATTTCATTAATCAGCGAGAGTATAAGAACATGTGTATGCATTTAAATAAAGGCATCCATTTGTACTTGTATGAATTATTATTATATGTGTAGCTACATGGGAGGTAGATTTACATAGCAAAAATAACGTCGAATCTAGAGACAGTCAAATTGGACTTCAATATTAGCTCTGCCACCAGGGCATCTGCAATATGACAAAGTCACTTAGCCCCTCTTTGCCTCATTTTTCATCTGTAAAATTGGGGTTTGTCATACTTTTTAAGAATTTGGACAGGCACTGTATGTGAAAATATTTGATAAATATAAAAGAGCAAGAGTAAACCAAAGTAGGCATTAATTTTCACGTGGTAGGAACATCCATGTTTATATGGAGACAACATGGTAGTGGATGGGGAGATGGGTAGCTATAGAACTATATTAGGAAGAATGAAGGTTCTCCAAAGATGTCCCCGTCCAAATCCCCAGAGCCTGAACACATTGTGGTGTAAGGCATAGGGGAATTAAGGTAGCACATGGGATGAAGTCGCTAATAAGCTGTCCATCAGATAGGGAAATTTATCTTATAATCATATGGTCTTCAAAAGTGGAAGGGAGGGACAAGCCCATTCAGAGTCAGAGAAGATGTAGAGATAGGAGATTGGAGTAATGCAATGTGAGAAGGACTCAACTTGACTCCACTGCCAAGAAATGCAGGCAGCCTCAAGAAAGTAGAAGGGGCAGGGAAACACATTGTCCCCTAGAGCCTCCAGAAAGGAATGCAGCCCCACTGATAACTTGATTTCAGCTCAGTGTGGCTCATTTTGGGATTTTGGCCTCCAGAAATGAAGGAGATAATAAATTAGTGTGTATAAGCCACCAAGGTTGTGATAATTTGTTAAGGCACTAATAGGAAACTAATACAAGAACTGACAGGCAGAGAGGAGCAGTCGGATGTTCTCTGTTATGAGTGTCAGTGACTCTGAGTAATTCATGGGAATGTCAGACACTGAATACAGTTGCACAAAGCCTTTTCCTTCTCAGCCGGTAGCTTTCTGGTGATTTGCTTGAGCTATTTCACGGCTCAGAGAGAGGCACTATAGAAATCAGAGAATTCTCTGGACAGGACCTCCCGCAACAAGGACCTTTTGATGGTGATAAATACGCCCCTCTCTTAATTATATTGATGAGTTTCATGGATGTATACAAATGTTGAAATTTATCATATTGTACACTTGGAATATTTGCAGTTTATTGTACATCAGTTATACCTCAATAATGCTGTTTTTTAAAAGATGAAATGTGGATTCTTCTGATTTTCAAGTGTCTCTCTCTGTGCCAAGTCTAGCAGTGGGCCCAGAGGTATCTCTGGTGCTGTCCTGTGATGTGGGCCATGAATTTCACAAGATTCATAGCTTGCTTCCTGACATGAGTCCTGAACTGCAACTTCTTGGTGGCTCTAAAAATGAGATTTGGGGTTTCACTTGGCACCTCATTTTCTTAATGTAGCAATAGCTAATTCTCTCTTTTCCCTTTATAGCTTTCCTGGGGTACAGAGAAACAGAAGAGCATGGCTGTGCCTCCTCCTGAGTGTCCATTGTCCTAGACTGCCATGACCATGAGGGAAAGGCTGCCCTTATTTAGGAGGAGTGCGTGGGAAACAAATTAACTTGGGTTAATTCCATTCATTGACTGTCAATCCTTGTGGCCTCTACTTCATTTCCAGAATTCCTAGTTTAAGATGAGCACAGGGACTACCTCATTGCATGAAAGTGCTACAATTTCAGAAGGAACTGACTCCTTACTTTCCCTTTTTCTGCCTCTAACCCCCAAGGACACATCACTGGCTTATTTTCCAGCTTCCAGCCTCTACAGATGCAGTAGTGAGCTTTGAGCTATTTATTTATTTACCTGCATCTACTCCAAGTCCTCTCTATGAACTCGAGAAAATCAGCTTTTATCCTCTTGTCCATAAGTTGGGAACAATATGACTACTCCCTTCTTCACACTGATAAATGTGATTAATAATGGAGACTGGAAATATCCACACAGTTCTAAGTTCCTCAGAAATGTGGTTAAATAGAAATTATGTCATACATATAGGGGTTCATCATAGACATGCTTAATGAAAAGAAGAAGAAGGAGGAGGAGGAGAAGAAGGAGGAGGAGAAGAAGGAGACGGAGAAGAAGGAGAATCAAACATATAGGGGTTCATCATAGACATGCTTAATGAAAAAAAGAAGAAAAAGGAGGAGGAGGAGGAGAAGGAGGAGGAGAAGGCTAAATGGAGAAACAGTGCTCTGGACATCAGGAAGAATTATTACAAATTCCAAAAGTCCCTTTTAAAGCTGAGATTAAGCCTGAGTCCCACTAGTGAAAGTGCCTAATCCACTCAATCACTTAACCTCTGGGAGAGCCTGATAATAGTGGTGCTTCTTTTAGTTTCTTTTGCTTACTCTGGATAACCCCAAATTTTGTTTAGGATTTTCACAAAAATAGTTGTATGCAGCTTGATGGGGTTTTTTTTCATCATATTTCCCCCTCAAATATAAACTGTCTTATTAGTTTAAACAGTAGTCTGAGTACTGTTAGACCCACTGTGATTATTCAAAATTAGGTTTTGTATTAGTATATTACAAAATTGTATTCCTATTCTCTTTTTAGAGGCACAAAGGAGGGTAGCATTTGAAACAAGGCTGTGAGACAAACTTTTCTCTCTCCATCTTCCTCTGATGGACACACATGTGTGCATGCATACAAGCATGCACGCACATGGACACACACACCCCACCCCAGGGTTAGGTGGCTATCTGTTGAACTTGAGAAAAACCTCAGCTACTACTCAGTGTTTGAAATCTTTTATATTTGCTTATGCCTTTAGAGTTCTGTGTTGTTTTTATCTGCTCTCCTCCCAGATAATGAAAGGGATACACACAACATTCTGTATATTAATGCCATAAACGTCTGCCTCTGGCAAAGACTTAATGTATGAACAAAGAAAGGAATTGTTCACACAGCAAAACATACAATGAGAAGTGAATATCAGTGGTAGAAACCTCTCTGTTAGAGGGAATTTCAGATCATTTCAATGTTTACATTTGCAACTCAAGCATATTGACAGAGCAATGCAAATAGATGTACACTAGGAAATGCAGGAAGAAAATTATTTGCACAGATACTGCAAAGATTTTCTAGCTATGTGAGAAATGAAAATGCATTTTTGCCGTAAATGGTAAACTGAATGTTATTAACAGGGCAAACCTCATGTAAAAGGGAGATAAGCAGAAATTGATTTGAATATTATTGCAGGGCAAAGTAAATAACCACGATGCATTCAACCTTTATAAATGTGCAAAACCAGATTAATTTTCCCAATTACAAACCTTAATAATATTAAATGACTTTTAAAACATGAAATAGGATAAGAGATTGATGGTAATGATAATCCACAAATGTGTTCTAAGGGATATTAATAAATTTTTGGTTAAACAAAGTGGGGAAGGGGTGGGGAAGAGCGGGAAAATACTGTGTTAAATAAAGTTAAGGAGATGTCCTCAAGACTTCTCAGGTCTGTGGATGCCTGGGTGGCTCAGTTGGTTAAGTGGCTGCCTTCAGCTCAAGTCATGATCCTAGGGTCCTGGGACTGAGTCCCACATCTGTTTCCTTGCTCAGTCGGGAGCCTGCTTCTCCCTCTCCCTCTGCCTGCCACTCCCCCTGCTGTGCTCTCTCTCTCTGACAAATAAATAAATAAAATCTTTAAAAAAAAAAAAAAGACTTCTCAACTCCGAATCTCTAAATAGAAATAAAATGTGTGATGTTTTCAAACTTTTTAGACCTTGAAACTCTTAGACAAAGCACTTGAGGAACTTAAAGTTCTGAGGAACACACAGGGAACTGAATGTCTTCCAGACTGATTCAGACCTAGAGTTCAGTGGAACTCCACATTCTATTCCAGTCACTGCTGTGATGGCCAGGGCTGAAATAGGATTTTCTACAAACGATAAAGTGTTTAGAGAAATGCAAGTAGAGACATCATTGTTCTAGAATCCAGTTCCTGAAACCCAGGTCTCTATTGCTCTAGTTATAGAGGTTATGCCAGAGAAATGCTTACCAGATAGTCACAAAGAAGCACTACCAGATGATTCACAATATGTTGATGAATCCATCATGATACAGGCCCGAAACTTGATTTTGTCATGTCCACTATCATAATATCAATACCAAAGATATAGACTTAAATTACTTCTTAAAAATTCACTTATTTACAGTGAAAAACACAGCTGTGAATCCATAGTCTCTGCCTGGCATCTCTTCTCTTTGTAGATTGATCTATCTGGGAAGCCAGATTAAAATCAGAAGGTTATTTGGTGACCATGGATCAAAGCAAGAGGAGCTAGTGATATGACCTACATCATTAATGGCATCATATCAGGCTTTAAGAGCCTGAGCCACCATACTCCAAAGAGAGCCATAGTCCCAGGAGTTCCAGACTCAGTTATGGTAGAATATTGCATGAGCACCGCTAACTGCTTTGCCATTCACACTGCTCTTCAATGTTTTTTGTTAGACACCTCATTTTGACTAAATCCCTGCTTATTAAGTGATGACAATGCAGTTTAATCTGCATCACTAAGCTTAGACATAATGTTACAGACAGGATTCACCTAAAGCTATACCCTAATAAACAGGTTGGAGAAACCTACTACCACCCACTATAATTTTCCATAATAACATTCTCACAGTGACCTTATTACCACATTGTAAGACTATCTGGCTATCGTATCTTTGTACTTGCTACAGAGAGAACCTGGTAAATTCAGACTTCTTCATGGCACTATCACTTACCTGAAGGTGTTAATCAAGTAGACACTACCATAGAGACACATGGGATATGACTGAGCATGCGTCACTTACATCCATGAGGATTTTCTCTAGCCACAGCCAAGAGGAGGGAAGACCAGAAGTGCTGAAGGGCTAATACCTCTGGGAATAGCCTGCAACCAGTGACAAACTCCAGCCTCCTCATCCCCAGATAGGACAGCTCTGAAGTTTATTTTAGATCATCTCCCAGGGGTTTTCAGTGGGATTGAGTCACAATCACCCAGTTTCCTAGATTGTTCATTAAGCCCATCATATTGTCTTCCTTTTCCTGTCTCACTTCTCCACTACCTGATTGGTGCTTTCTAGCATCACTTCCCAAATAAGCTACCTGCACCTCAAATACTAGTCTTAGAGTTATAGGGGAACCCAACTTAAGATAATGTGTAACTACGGAGTTGATTAGCAATCTACTCTAGACCCAGAAATGTTTACTTTCTTCCTGACAGCTCAATTAACTTTGAATTATTTTAATTACCTATGCCTGGACTTGTGTAAGTCTGTAGAATTTCAATTTGCTTGTATATTATTGATTAATCCATGGCATGTAGTGACTACTCTACCTTTCTTGGAAAAATCAGCCTTGTATCAAATGAGTCAACATTCTACCTGGTGGTTTGGTCCAGGTGTAGAACCTACTGATAGTGTCATGAAAGAAAGCCAAATGACAGTATTCCAAACAGGTTGACCAACAGTGTTGGTAATCTGGTAATAAAATAGCTCTGAAAGGTTCAATTCCTTCTTTCCTTCTCCCATGCTTTGGATCAAATTTTCCATAAATATTTTTTCAGTTCCTAATTGTGCATTATTTCTAATAGAATATAATTTTTATGGTATTGTACATGTTTAAGGATTAAATGCATTTTTTTTGGAAATTTGGGCAAAAGGTAGATAAATGCAGCACGGGATGAGTCGAGATCCACGCACTGTGCTGGCTGTCCACAGCTGTTACCTCCCTTAGAACAGAAGGAGATTGCATTCCGTGTTTCCTAAGGAATCTTTCTAACTCTTAAAATTTTAACTTCTGTGATTCTAACTGCCAAAAATTATTGACAGTTATTGTTAAATTGATAGAAATTGTATTATTAAAAGCACAGGGAAAGATTTACTTCTAGATTCTAGAAGCTAGAATATGTGAGATTATTTGCACTTTTTTGCATTTGGAAATTAGCTTTAGGCTAACAATGTTTTTAAAATAACTTCTGGGGGCACCTGGGTGTCTCAGTCAGTTAAGCTTCTGACTCTTGATTTCAGATCAGATCATGATCTCAGGGTCGTGGGATCGAGCCCCATGTCAGGCTCTGCACTCAGCTGGAATCTGCTGGACGTTCTCTCTCTCCCTCCCTCTCCCTCTGCCCCTCCCCCACTTGTGTGTGCAAAATAAATAAATAAAATCTTTTAAAAAATAAAAATAACTTCTGCTTTAGGTCAGGATGGAACATCAGAAAGAATTTTTTTTCTTCACGATTTTATTTTTAAGTAATCTCTATACCCAACGTGGCGCTTGAACTCACAGCCCAGAGATCAAGAGTCCTATGTTCCACCAACTAAGCCAGTCAGGTGCCCCAGAAAGAATGTATTTCTATTTTATGTTTTAAACTTAAATACCCAGGGGCACCTGACTTAACTCAATCAGTTAAGTGTCTGACTCCTGATTTTGGCTCAGGTCATGATCTCGGGGTCGTGAGATGGAGCCCCAAATCGGGCTCCATGCTATAGTGGAGCCTGCTTAAGATTCTCTCTCTCCCTCTCCCTCGGCCCCTCCCCACACCCCTCTCTCTCACTCTCCGTCTCTAAACAAAATAAATAAATAAAAATAAATAAGTATTCAAACTGGGAGGTATATTGTAGTGATTCCTAATACTGGTCTAAGGAGGAACACACTAAAGTCATGCTTTGATGTGAAGAATGGCTCATTTGGCTGAATCACTACTGTTATTGGACCCTGGGAGTAACATAGTTGCTCATGTGTTAAGATAGATCATTACCTTTTTGGCATGGTAGTTAAGGATAGGTAGGACTAATTTATGAAATGAAATAGCCTTTACAATAGAAAAAAAAAAAGAATCAGAATTGTTACAAGGTTTATAAAAATCTTTAAACTTAAATGGCTCTGAGTTCCTTTGTGTAAATTAATCAGAAATACATAGCTATCGTCTTTATTTTTTTACAGATTTTACTTATTTATTTATTTGAGAGAATGAGCGAGAGAGAACACGAGCAGGGGCGAGGGGCAGAGGGAGAGGGAGAATCAGGCTTCCCGCTGAGCAGGGAGCCCAATGTGGGGCTTGATCCCAGGACCCTGGGATCATGACCTGAACCAAAGGCAGAGGCTTAACTGACTAAGCCACCCAGGTGCCCCAAATACACTTTTATTTTTAAAACAAAGAACTATACCTTCCAGTTTTCTTAAATCAGCTTCTTTAAAAAACAAAAACAAAAAACTCATGATGTTTAAGAAACTGTAAGCCTTCAGGGAGCCACTCAACTAACTAGAACTCATCCTCTGAAAGGTGCTGTCACTGACCATGGGAGACTGTGGCATTTTATTTTGTAAGCTTTAATCTTCCCCAGAATATGGAAGACCCACTTTGAATTTGGCATTTCCCCCTCTCCCTCTCCCCTCTAAGTAGAAGATGGATAAATAGAAAGGAACCAAAGCAGTGACCGGAGGGAGAACTCTATTTTGACTAGGACTGTTTTCCAAGTAAAGCTCACCGTTGGGCCGATCAGACACCTTGAAATGCCCAGTGGCCTTGGTGGTGACAATTCCAGTTGTATTGCTCTCTGGATCCTAGTTACGTCACACTTAGTTCCACTTCTCTCAGCAAGTACCTGCTCATCCTACTTCGTATTCTCAAATATTCCAGTATTTTAACATCTCTTAGCAAAATAACCCTGTTCTTTTTTGGGGAACATCTGTCTGTGCTCCTAGACTTTTTCATGTATGAAATGTAATTACAGAACCGCTTTCTGGATACTTCTGGACACAGGAAACAGATGCGGGCCAAATGGATTCTGAAAACAAGTAGTAACGAAAAGCAATAATTATTCTGAGATTCTTCATTCTCACGTAATCATGAGGTTCCCATTGTCTTTCCTTATTGCCTGGGATATATGGAAGCATTTTGTTGCAGCACTGAAGGAACAAGTTTATGTGCCTGGGCTCTCATAAATCCTAGATTCAGTGATAGATGTCTTTTATACAGAATAATTTTGTTTACGTGTTTTTCTTTCTCAGACTGTTTCCTAGAAGTTGCTCACCATTATCTTGCTAATTTAAGCTTCTCAGGACCTGTGACATACTAAATTTGGTTTTTGGGTCATTTTAGAGTTATATTTTCCTCACCACTCCACGGGTTTAAATATCTGGATGTAATCAAAGTAGGCTAGATAATAATAGCAGGATACATTTACTGAGTGCTTATTATTTATAGGTACTGTGCTAAGTGTTTTCCATATATTAGTCTTCTCAATAACCATATGAGGTAGGTCTTTATTAATTAACTGCATTTATAAATGTGACAGCGAAGGCCTGGATTACAAGTATCATGCCCAAGGTTGCACAGCTAGTCCCTTCTAGAACAGAAACTCATATTGATTAAAAAGCTCTAAATAAGGAATTTTATCCAACTTCTCAGTTCTTGAATAAATAATCAAAAGAAATATACTTGGGAAATATTAATAAACTAAAAATAGAAATAAATTACCAGCTGTCATGATCCTCTCATAGCTCACAGATTGCACCCTTCTAACATATAAATACATGTCAACAACAAACATTTGGCTCTGCTCCAGTGTCAATTAGAAGAAATGCAGAATAGAGAACGCTACTTGAGCATTTCAAATTCATAATCATATTCTATTATTGCCCCCACAAATGACTTTTTCTCCTCCAGAGCAGTGACAACTAGGGGTTACTTAATTCACCCTTCCTTCCTCCTTCCTTCCTTCCCTCCCTCCCTCCCTTCTCTTTCTTTTTCTTTCTTTCCTTCCTTCTTTCTTTTCTTTCTTTCTTTCTTTCTTTCTTTCTTTCTTTCTTTCTTTCTTT
>NW_023270377.1:50950938-51309259 GCF_011800145.1 Mirounga leonina | reverse complement strand
CTTTCTTTCTTTCTTTCTTTCTTTCTTTCTTTCTTTCTTTCTTTCTTACATTTCAGGTCATGTTTGTCAAACATTTTTGTTGGCCTCTTCTATGATCAGATGTGACTGAAATGATCACATGAATCACTTGCCCTCCACTGGCATGCTGGGGCATATGCCCATACACCACAAATGTTTCCTGAGTGTGTTGCCAAATTTTGAGCAATGTGTAAAATGTAGTTTGGTTACAACTAAGGATACATATGGTCATTGAGATGTCTTTGAGATGGAGTAGTGTGGAGCAAAAGAGGTTCCGGGATTTGCTTTGGAGCAGGTTAGGACTAAAAGCTGATTGGTATGTTTCTAAGCTGGCTTCAAAGTAACATGGAAGGTTCCTCAGTGAATTCCAGATCTTTGTCGATTGGGTTTTTAAGATCGCATTCATCTGCAATAATCAGTTCTTCTCAAGCAGAGATGCAGTGCTGTAGGGCAACACTTGAATGCTTTGATGACTAAGGCTGCTTTTATGGGTTAGTGAGGTATTGTCATACTGTGAATGGGGTTGTGTGGTAATCACTGTGAGTGGTGGCACAAACCCAGGAAGTTCAAGAACCACTGAAATAGACTGATGTGTGAATTTTGTATATAGTGCTGATGTTAGAAAAAATTACCTTACATCCTTTTCCTTCCAGTGACTTTCTTATATTTTAGAAAACCTCTTGCTACCCCCAAATTTTCCATGTCCCCATTATTTTACCACACTTGAGTCTGACGTCCTGAATAGCAATCTTTATTGTCTCACTAGTTTCTGATTATATCTTAACCCAAAACAATTTAACTACTTGAAATAAATGGCTGCCTGATAGTCCTTTAGCCTTAGTGACCTAAATGTATGAGCTCTGTGTATTTCATAATCAATTCTAAATTGTCACTTAGACAAAACAGTCAGACTGATTTTGTATGTCTAATACTGCCATTGATTGAAAGATCCAAGCTACTAAAATGATCAATCCATACACAGTTATGTATTGATCCATATATCAAACACATAGTTTCAACTATCTACTATTCTGGGGGAAAACTACAAACCTTTATATCTTTATGAAAAAAGTCTAATTCTTAACTAAATTACTAAATGCTGAATGATTGAATATTACTCAAATATTGGAAAATAACATGAACACCATTTGAAATATCAAAAACATGAAGCATGTGCACCTATCTTTTTTTTAGAAGATCACATCTGACACACTTGTATACCTGCCTTCCACCTCTCTTTCTAGAAGATTTCTTTCCTTATTTTTTTTTTTAATCAAATGCAGAAACTGCTTGGCAAATGTGAGCCTGCATTTGCCTATAAATGCAATGTTATTCTTAGCCAAAAGAACAAAATTATATTTGTATGGCTCATCTCCAAATCCTACTAGTTGCCCTCAGTGAATGTGCTAATTGCATTTCCCTGCTATCCGTTTTCTTATCTCAGCCTTTGTGGTTTTATGCACATTTTACTAGATGTTACACTTTCTTGTGTTTAGGTTTTATTTGCATGACACCAAAGTGTGAGTCAGTTGGCTCATTGCATTTTGCATACATTGCGCATAATGAATGCTAAAGGAAAGATTATCTTTTCATGGAATAAAACTGAAAACAAGTGTTTCTCTGCCAGATCTGCTTTGATGAAAAACAGAGAAACCTAAAATGTTGGGCAGTATATGGTAAAGTAATCTTTCTGCAATCCAATCTTCTTAGCCATGGAAGACTTTGTTCCTTGCCTTCCTTCCTATCCGTACTTCATTATTCTTTAATTTTGACAAGATCAAAGAAAAGCATACTTCGATTCTTTAATGAATAAATTTAATGAAATGTGAGGTGTAAAGTTTGTGTATGTATGTTTGTGTGAATATGTGTGTGTATTATGGTTTCCATATGATTTTGCATTTTGATACAGTATGCTATATATGTTACATTAAGTAATTCAGATTTATTCTTTAAAAATATAGAAAAGAGAAACCATCATAAGGAAAAAAATGAAAATAACCCAAAATCTTAATAGTAGCACTAGTACAAATTTTTAAATGCCATTTTTCTTGTTCTGAATTCTTGTCTACTTAAGACTGTGTTTTCACTATTTTAAGTTTACAATATGTTTTCATATCTAATATTGCAAATATTTCCCTCATTACTTTGAATTGAATTGCATTGCATCTCTGGAATAATTTGGGAGAGAACCTTCTGCCACCATCCAATACAGAAAAAAAGAAAAAAAGAAAAAAGTCCTACCTGGGCATCTTCGGTTGCTTCAGCTTCTCACTTCAGAAAGAAACCCAGCCTGTGCAGTCTTTTTTTTTCTTGGAGAAGCACTGCCATTGTGGTTTCTTTCTTTTTTGTTTTTTCCCCTTCTTTTTTTTTTTTTCTAAATATGTTTGCTGACTTGCTTGTTAAGGCCCTTGCATCCCGCTCTATGACTCTGCCCTAACCTCTCCAAATTATGGGGTATTTGGGTTTCCTAAATTATTTTCCAGGTACCCCACCATTTCACAAGGAGAACATGAACCTCTTTAATCTAGGTCCCACTGATTAGTTCTAGCAGAAAGTCCTTGAAGCTTGGGATCTGTGGATGGTTAACTTTCAAACTTCACAGCATGGGTGCAGGTCACAGTGGGCAGAATAATGGCCCCTGAAAGATGTCCACATCCTGGGAACTGTAAATACAGTAGCTTGCATAGAAAAAGCCACTTGGAAGATGTGATTAAATTAAGAACCTTCAAATGGGGAGATTACCCTGGATTATCCAGGTGTGTCCAATCTAATGGCATGGGTCCTTAAAAGTGAAGAAGCTTTTACAGCTGTGGTCAGAGGGAGACGTGCCTAGGAAAAAGACTCCGAGAGATGCTTTGAAGACAGAGATCCAGACCACAAGCCCACTAATGTGGGAGGCCTCTAGAAGCTGGAAATGGCAAGAGATCAGACTCTCTGAGTCTCCAGAGGGGAAGGCAGTCTTGCTGACAGCTCGATTTAGCCTAGTATTGGATTTGTGATTTACAGAACTATACATAGTAAGTTTGTGTTGTTGTAAGCCACTTAAGTTGGTAGCAATTTGTCACAGAGGGAATGAAGAACTCATACACAAGTTTTCCCCAGGTTTTTTAATTCTCTTGAACATTTTCCTGGGATTGCTGGTGGCAGAAGGTGGAGGAGAGACAGTAAATTGTCCTCCAAATGGAAGGCACTTTGAGACCAAAAACTGAAGCAAGCCACTCCATACCATTTATACAGTTTTATTTAGGGTAATTTACTTACAGGTCAGGTGGACAGAAGATCCAGGCACTACACAACTATTCTCCCCAGTCCAGACCTTAATCTTCAGCTTTTATAGAGTGAGGGACACTCAGGTGAGGTCAAAGGATAATTATCTGAAGTGGTACCTTCTGTCTACCAGTCATCTCTACTAGTTATCTAGAGTGGCGCCTTCAATGCACCACTTTAGGGAAGAGCAGAACAAGCCTTCCCACATTCCAGTCAGGGCACACATTAACCTCCAAGAGGCCTGGAACATATAGCACTGGGGGAGGTCATTGCACAAGCATGAACAAGAGGGAGGGCCAAAGAGGGAGTCAGTATTGTCAGTACTCCTACAGCTGAATGGAAGAGGGGATGCAAGGCAGTTAGCTCCTTATGCTCACTGACCATTGTACCAGAAAGTTCTGTGGTAGGAGCATTCAGGAAGAAGAGGAGAGGGGAGGGAGGGAGAGAGGGAGGGAGAGAGGAAGGAACGAAGGAAGGAAGGAAGGAACGAAGGAAGGAACGAAGGAAGGAACGAACGAACGAACGAAGGAAGGAAGGAGAGAAGAAAGGAAGGGAGGGAGGGTGGAAGGAAGGGAGGGAGGGTGGAAGGAAGGAAGGCTGGAAAGAGAAGAGGAAGGAAGGGAGGGAGGAAGGAAGGAAAGGTAAAAGGAAGGGAGGGAAATTCTTCCAATATTGTGGTTACATTCCAGTTTTAGGTTTTGCTCCCAAGAACTAGAAATATGCCAAATAACCTTTTTAGTTTTTGGAGAGTTTTAATCTGACACATGGCAGCAGAGTGGTCTCTACAATGGTAGTAGTATCCCTGGCAGAAAGCTGGAAGGATCATGTTCTACACTGTACATTGTCATTCATACAGACTTGACTACTAGTTTCATTAACACTTAAAATTCAAAGGATTCCTGAATTCTTTCATTAATCCTATTGAAATATACAATATTCTGGTTTCCAAGTTTATCGGCATTGGTAAAACTTGTGTCATAAATTACAAAATAAAATTATACAAGAGCTTCCAAAGAGATAGTCTTTGACTTTTTATTATAATAAGGAGTTCTATTTTTTAAAAATATTATCCCCAAAAATTCTAAAATGCAATACTTCCTTTCTATTAAAAAAATTATCCAAAACCTGAGAACAAGAGTGGATGCATGTCCTATCCATGTGGACTGAGCATTGGCTGACAAGCACATCCAAGCACTAATTCGCACCTGGAGGGGATGTACTTTTGTTGCACTTACTATTTACTATTGATTAAGGCCCGACACTTAAAGTTATATGTTAAATTGGATATTTTTGTTTGAAAGAGATGCAAATTACCTCTTTCTAGTAGAAAAGATAGCCACAAAGATTGTTTTCTTGCTTTAAAAGACATTAATCAGGCTTGCCTCTAATTTAGCCAACTTACTGAATCACTAAATTCTACTCCTGAAACAGATACTACACTATATGTTAACTACAATGTAATTTTAAAAATTGATACAAAAAAATAATTTAGCCCATTTATTTTAGCATTCCTTTATTGACTAGTGATATAAATGCTATTCAGAAAATTCTCTTAATCAGCTTTACCATTCTGCTAGTTTACTCTTTAAATTAAAAGAAATGATAAAATATTAAAATTTAAAAAATCTTTAACATGTGTTTATTTTATATTTATACAAGAGTTTTGTTTTTAAATTTTTAAAAATTACATTTTGGCATTCCAAAATATTTTAGCTGTGTGTGTGTATGAATTAGTGACTAATGATGTCATTTAAGCAGTATTTATAAGGGGATTATATATAGGTCTTAGTTATGTATGTATAGTGCATATCCATATATATGTTAGGAATATTAAGAAATATTAGAGAAGGTCTAGACAGTACTTAATGTCTGAAGTTCAGTTGCCAAAAAACTGCTTAACATAAATTATGTAGTTATATACTATTTCTTACTCTGTAATAAAAATATTTATAGAAATACTTTTTGAAAAACCAGTGTGGAATCTAGCTTTTGATTTTGGCGTCTGAGAAATTATTTCTTGTTTTCTTCTTACCCTCCATATAGCGTATATGCAACAATTTTTCATCAATTTTTAATTTATAATTTCAATACTAAGCAATAAAGAGATTTACATAAAAGATTTTATGGCAGTAGTCATTTGCCGTGTAAAAATGTGGTTTCGTATTATTTTTAACTCTTAAAATGTTAATGTAATACATAGCTATGTAATTCTACAGGACAGTTTAATTTCCCTTGAAAATATGGACCTCAGGAAAGGGTCCAAATTAAAAAGAAATTAATATATTTCAGGGCTCCTGGGTGGCTTAGTCATTAAGCGTCTGCCTTTGGCTCAGGTCATGGTCCCAGGGTCCTGGGATCAAGCCCCGCATTGGGCTCCCTGCTCCGTGGGAAGCCTGCTTCTCCCTCTCCCACTCCCCCTGCTTGTGTTCCCTCTCTCACTGTGTCTCTGTCAAATAAATAAAATCTTTAAAAAAAAAAGAAATTAATATATTTCAAATATTAAGTTATTTTTCTGGTCCTCTGAGTTATATCTAGGCCTGGTGAAAATTTTTATTTTAAGAAAGTTACCAACAAACAATTCTATTGGAGTTTTTCACATGATCAGAAAATAAAAAATCATTTTAGAATGGATATTCTATATTTATTTCATTATATTAATTGCTATCAAATATCATAATAATCAGAATTCTGTTGACATGGTAACTGGTAGAAACTATCTGTCAAACACACTAACTCTTTACCAGCTCTCCCTACATAAACTAAAATCTTCATCATTTGCTCTGTCCAGAATCTTTCTAGTTTGAGAAAACATGTCATTTAGAAGGTTAAGTTGATCTCCATATATGCAAAAAATTTACCTGACAGGTTTAAATATCGGATATTCAAACTTCAAGTTTGATATACACATTTTATAGAAGCAAGAGTTAAATTGAAATTATAGTAACAGATTATAGCTTTAATGACAAGATTAGAAAACCTAAGATTCTTGGCCTGCACTGTCCATTATGGTAAAACTAACCAAATGTGATATTTGTACATAAAATTAAATTAATTAAAATTAAATAAAATGGAAAATCCAGCTCTTTATTGCACTAACCACATTTCTAGTGCTCAAAATGTCTTTGTTTTATCAGTCATTGATGGCTATTATCTTAGTGCAGATATAGAACATTTCCATCATTGCAGAAAATTTTACTGGACAGTGCCATTGTAGACTTCAGGCATGTTGATCATGCTTCTTTCTGTTTTCAAATGTTAAAGATAAATTTGATCTTATCTAAGACATAAGCAATATAACATAGTACGGTATCATGCCAGACAGCAAGCTCAACATTCCTAATTTATTGAGCAGGGAATTTCAGTGTGTTTCACATTATGTCATGATGCTTTGTTTTCCAAAAATATTTGCTAATTTTCTTGAATACATCTGTGACTTCTGTATCTTTTACCAGTTTCAATAGTCATTATACATATAATGATTAAACACACCATCACCAGCAACCTAACTCAGCAAAAATGAAAGTTTAAATCAGTGATTATTCCAGGCAATCCTTTTTCCATCCAGTCTAATCATAGGCAAGTGAGTCTTACTGATGGTGATGATTGCTTTAACATAATTTAAATAATCCCTGTTATAAAATAAAGATAAAATGGAATATCTGTATTTTACACCTAGGGATTCTGTGACATTTATCACTTCTTAATATTAATCCTGTTTTATTCTTTTTGTAGATGAAGTTATGCTTTTATTCAACTTAATAGAAAGAACATAAAAACTATGTAGAATTCCTGAAGAAAGCCTTATTTTATGAAAATTTATAGACTTACTATTGAGCATTTAGTAACAGGGATTTGCACTAAAATTAATATAACTTGATAAAATCTGGAAAACTATGTTTTCAGTTTTCAGGCAGTCAAGGGAAAACTCTCTGTGATTTTGTCAAGAAAAACATGAGAACAGAGGGATGTTACTGACATCCTACCCCTCCTAGGATTGAGATAACCCAACGTAATATGTGAAGAAAAAAGATAATTTGAGTCTTGAGCTAAGAGATTCTGATTATTTATATGCTGTTTTAGGAGACTAGATACATGGTAAAATGATAATAATTTATATTTAAATATTTATATGTGTGTGTGTTGAATGTAATCTCTCATGTAAAAAGAGCCTAATTTAGAAATTTTAATATCAAATATTAACAATAGAGGGAAAACTTAAACTAAAATTAAAATATGTTTTTCATTAAATTATATTGATTTAAAGAAAACCATTTTCATTCAAATCACTAATGTAACAGTGAAAGTTTCATAAGCTTTACCTAATTATAGCAATCCAAAAGTGAAGTTCTGAGTCTGAGAAAATGATTAAATCTCTTGTAGAATACATCAAATGCACATAACCTTGAGTTAAAAGCCCTCTAATTTCCAACCATGTATTTAAAACAAAACAAAGTGTTGGCATGAAAGAATGGTTAACTATTGGAAGATTTATCGATGTAATTAAATACATTAGCAGATTGAGAAAAATCATGTTATTTCAAAAGTTGCAGAAAAAAAAAATTTGCTATAATAGACATTCAACCATGATTCAAAAAATAAAATTTTAGTAAACAAGAAATATAAGGAAAATAAAGGAAATAGAAGAAAGATATAAAGTATATTTAACAAAAAACGATCGTAGATTCCATAGTAAACAATAAGGTTTTAGAAACAATCCAATCAAAATCAAAAGGATAATAATTATGACTGCTCGGTCCAATATAATAAACATTGTACTGGAAGTTCTTGCAAGAAGACAAGGAAAAAAGGGTAAAAAGAAAAAAGAAGCAAAATTTTTGTATTCAGGCAATATAATTGAACAAAGAGAAAATCAAAAGATGCTCATAAGTAAACTTTTATTAAGAGAGGAGAGCAATGTTCTTAGATGCAAGACTGATGTTCAAAAATTAATAGCTTCCCAGTACACAAGCAGAAACTAATTAGAAAATATAATAATAACAATCATCAGAAGGAACCTAGCAAAAGATGAGCAAGACTTTTGTTGAGAAAATTGCAACTTTTGTTGAAGGACATAAAAGAAGACTTGAGGAAATATCAAGATGTACTAAGTTCACTAAAGGAGTGACTCAATATGGTAATTAAGTTAATTCTCCACTAACTCATATGGAAACTTAATACAATTCAATTGAAAATCTCACAGGATTCTATGTGCAACCAGGCAAACTGAGTCTAAAACTCATATAAAAAAAATAAAGTTTTAAGATTTTGCTGAACAATTTGATAGAATAAAAAGAGAAAACTTGTTTTGCCAAATATCAAGATCTATAATAAAAGTATAAGAAAGAAAACAGCACATATTATTTATTGGAGCAAAGATAGTCAAATAATATAAGAAGCAAAATAGAAAACCCAGAAAGGCCCATACATGTTCAAATAACATAGGAGAAAATGTGGGTGACCTTAGGTATGGTGATGCCTTTTTAGATACAATATGGAAGACACAATCCATGAAAGAAATAATTGATTAGCTGGATTTCATTAAAATAAAAAATTTCTGTTCTATGAAAGACACTATTAAGAGAGTGAGAAGATAAGCCACAGACAGGGAGAAAATATTTGCAAAAGACATATCTGATAAAGAACTGTTAACTCAAAACATACAAAGGACTCTTAAAACTCAACAATAAGAAAGCAAATGACCCAATTAAAAAATGGGCCACAGCTAACAGATGCCTCATCAAAGGAGAAATACAGATGGCAAATAAGCATGTGAAAAAATGATCCACATCATATATCCTCAGGGAAATGTAAATTATAACAACAAAATACCAGTACCCACCTATTGGAGTGGGCAAAATCTAGAACACTGACAACACCAAATGCTGGCAAAGATGTGGAGCCAGAGGAACTCTCATTCATTGCTGGTGGGAGTGCAAAATGATACAGCCACTTTAGAAGACAGTTGGGAGTTTCTTATAAAACTAAACATACTCTTGGGATGTCTGGATGGCTCAGTCGGTTAAGCGTCTGCCTTCGGCTCAGGTCATATCCCAGGATCCTGGGATGGAGTCCCACGTCCGACTCCCTGCTCAGCGGGGAGCCTGCTTCTCCCTCTGCCTGCCGCTCCCCCTGCTTGTGCTCTCTCTCTCTCTCTCTTTCTGAGAAATAGATAAATAAAATCTTAAAAAAACAAAAACAAACTAAACATACTCACCATATGATCCAGCAGCTATGCTTCCTCATATTTATCTAAAGGAATTGAAAACTTGTGTGCACACAGAAATCTGCATATAGATGTTTATAGTAACTTCATTCATAACTGGAAACAACTAAGCGCATGAATGAATAAACTTTGGTAGACCCAGACAATGGAATATTATTCAGTGCTCGAAAGAAGTAAGCTATCAGGTCATGAAAGACATGGAAGAACCTTAAATGCGTATTACTAAGTAAAAGAAGCTAATCTGAAAAGGCTACATACTATATAATTCCAACTACATGGCATTCTGGAAATGGCAAAGCTCCCATGGAGGAAGTAAAAATACCAGTGGTTTCCAGAGGTTAGAGGAAAGTAAGGGATGAAAAGGTAGAGCACAAAGGTTTTTATGGCAGTAAAAATACTCTGTAAGATACTATAATGATGGCTATATGCCCTTATACATTTGTCCAAACCCATAAAATGTACACCACCAAGAGTGAGCCCTTATAAAGTACAAACTTAGGATGATAATGATTGTCATTGTAGATTCATCAAGTATAACAAATGTACCACTCTGGTGAGAGATGGGGTTGATAATGAGGGAGATTGTGTGTGAGTAGGAGCAAGGAGAATATGGGATATCTATATAGACCTTCCTATCATTTTTGCTATGAACCTAAAACTGCTCTTTAGAAGTTGTCTTTAAAAAGAAGAAAAACTTAATAAAATGGCCAAGCAAGGAATAAATGTTTGCACTCAAATTTATGCTAACGTATAACAGCTCCCCGTCAATTATCATCAAGGTGCAAACTCTTTAAGCGGGTCTTTAAGACTGTCATTTATATGAATCTGGCTTACCTTGAAGTGCTTTCCAATACATCCATTCCTTATCATCCACCCAGCTGAGCTACTATCTCAGAGTTCCTGCCTCTGTGCTTTTCCCAGTGGAACTTCCACCCAGTCCCTTCCCTGTCATCTCTACAAGGTTTTCCTTCTCCCTGAAGTATTTCTCTTCTTATAAACCAGAAGTTGTTTCACCCCCTTCACTACACATCCTTTCATTGCTGCTGGGCCTCTTTATGGGACCAAGAGATAAGACATTCCCGAGTGTGTGTGTGTGTGTGTGTGTGTGTGTGTGTGTGTGTGGTGTGGTTGTTTTTGTTTTGGCTTTTTTATCTCCTAGCAGATTTCCTGGCACAGAGTGAATGAGCAATAAATATTTATTAAATAAAAGCATTAAAAATTGTTTAATGCATGACTTTTTTTTCCTGGATCATAGTTTCCTACAGAGAAGTAACAATTTCTTGGAATTTTTAAAAGGGACTTAAAATACTGCATTGCAAATGGTATGGAAATACTACAGTGTAAAAAGAGTAGCCTCTTCAATACAACTGTAATGAACATAGCAAAAGGAGGGGCACAACTTTGTCATTTTGTGTGTCATCTGAAATATTTTCACAAAATTAAAACATTTAAGAAATACTTGGTGGCATGTTTGGAATGCTTATCCTTAGCAATGTTAAATATAATCTTTCTTGTGTAATATGAAGGAAAATATAAATAAAATAGTTTGCTGTGCATGGTAACAAAGAACGATTTTATGTGTATGTGAAAGGAAGTAAGTCAGCATATTTGTTTTCTGTATTATCTGTATATGACTGTCATAATTCATGTCAGTTACTTTGCTCTGTTTATTTCGTTTCTCTCTGTGAAGTAGATCAGTCAATTGTCATTTTATTGGAACAATGTGTTGTACTCTTGGTGCTTTGCTCATACATATAGCCCGGAGTTAATTAAGATTTCAAATAAAAAGATTTCTTTTCATTTTATAGATAGTCCAATTACCAGTCACTCATTGTAAATTATAATATTTAGATACAATTCAAGCATTTACATTATTAAAAATAAGATGTTTATTACATTTAGTAATAAGACATTTTAATCACCTAGAATGCTTACAGTCTTACTATTTTCCTCATTATTACTTTAGTTTTATAAGTTAACTTGCTATAAATATAACAGTGTAGATCCTTTTGGTAAGAATATTATTCTATTTCTGGAGTAGGGTTCTTCACATTATGTGGAAGGGACCAGAAGTGTTACCCTCTGAATTGTTACTAAAAATTCATCCTCAGCTCTGGGAATTAAATGCGTAGCAAACACAAAATAGCCCTCGTTGTCAGGATAATTGGCTTTACTTTAATGTGCCTTAGATGTCTTAGTTACTTTCAATGGTCTGAGTTAAATGCTTGTTATTTTTTTTAAACTGACACCAAGTAAAGCCAACATAACATTAAGTTTCTGCCTTATTAACTTCAGCATTCTAATTGTTTCTCAGAGCAATACTGCCACTAAGAAGTTTAACTTATTAGGCCTGAATCCTTCTCCCATTCAAATGCTTTCATTCATTCATTCATTCATTCATTCATTCATTCATATAACATATTTATTTGTACCTGATATATCACAGGCACTGGGACATAGAAAATTCAGTATTCAAGAAATTCAATCTAGTGGGGGAGATATATTAACAGAAAAATGTATTAACACTATGATGTGGGATGTATAATTCATTAAACTATTCAGCAAAAATTATATTGAACACTCACTATGTATGTCTGATACTGTGATACTCAAAAACTGGAAATAACATCACAACCAAAAAGACATGGTAATTGTCTTTATGGAGTTTATAGTCTAGAGAGTTATTTAAGAAATAAATAGAAGACAAAATTGGTAGCTATTGGTGGTTATCAATAGTTGGGTCATATAATGGCTGAATGGGGACTTGAAGAATACACAGTGCTTTCAAGGTTCTAATATGGATTTTTGTTTTGTTTTGATTATTCATTTATTTATACTTATAGATACCCACATAGAACTTATTGCATGCTAGGTTATGTTCTAAGTATTTATTAATGGATTGAAGATGTAATAATGTGAATAATGTATTTTTTGTAACCAAAATATTATATAACCATATTGACGGAATAGAGTTGGGAAATTGAGCGGGGGGGCAGGGCGGAGGCTTGTAATTGGGTGGAAGGGTAAAATACACTTAAAATTTTTATCTTGCAAATTATCAAATCAATAGACCATGTCTAAAATGCAAAAAATAGGAACTGACACATTTTATTTAGTATATATAGAAATAAATACCAAATAATCAGTTAAGAATTGAGAGTGGTAGTTTCTAATAAGAAAGTAGAAGGGGTTGAAGGCCTGCTATTTTTCATAACACAATTTGTGGTACATTGAACTTGACTTGATTGTGTACACATGTAATTTTAATTTTAAAGCTAAATGATACATGAACTTACAGGGGGAAAACAAAATGAAAGCCATAAATAGCAGAATTTGTAGTGGCGAAGGTCGACATAGTAAGTTCCTAGAAGATGGAGCTGAAAAATTCCACCAGAGACAAAAATTTCCAATAATCAGAAAATAGGATTTTTTGGAGAAAAAAACAAAACAAAAAATTATTAAAATAGATAGAATGGATTCTTAGCATGACAAAAATGATAGATAGCAAATTTTCTATACCTGAACTCATTATAGTGAAATTCAAGATTATCAAAGACAAAAGTTTCTAAAAGAGAAAGGGCAGATCACTCAAAAAAAGAATGATAATCAGATTGATATCTGACTCCCTAATGAAAGAAAGCCCTGGAAAGAAGTCAATGGATGAATATTTTTTAAATATGGAAGGAAAAACCTCTGATTTTAGAATACTCTAATTTTCCTAGACTGATATTTAAATGTAAGGGTGAGATTAAGACATTCTTATGTATTTAAGACTTCAGAGATTCGGTGTAATAAAGATGGTCTGAAAACATTCTTTGAGAAAGTACTACAATAAAAAGTAGAGTCTACTAGCAACATGAAAAAAATGGGTGAACTTAGTAAAGTTACTATCATATAAAATAGCAAGGACCAAACATTTTTTAATAATAAAAGGCAAGCAAACAGGAAGAAAGCAAATAAAAGAAGGAGGGAGAAAAAAGGAAATCCAGGGTGCCTGGGTTGCTCAGTCATTAAGCATCTGCCTTCAGCTCAGGTCATGATCCCAGGATCCTGGGATCGAGCCCCACATCGGGCTCCCTGCTCTGCGGGAGGCCTGCTTCTCCCTCTCCCACTCTCCCTGCTTTTGTTCCCTCTCTCACTGCCTCTCTCTGTCAAATAAATAAATAAAAATCTTTAAAAAAAAAAAAAGGAAATCCATTTGATACAAAACTAAAATTCTAGAACCTAAATGCTGCCAACACAGTAGCAGAACCCCAAAAGTGGAGCCGTGAAAAGGTACAAAATACTTATTTTATTTGAGTGAATATATAGATATTGGTAAATTCATAAATCTGGCAACAAAAGTTAACCTTACATGTGCCTTGAAATGTTAGTGACAACAACTGAAAAAGAGGAAAAAATCAATATATTGCATTTTAATCAGCAAAAGACAATTTGGTTTCTCCAATGCAAAGCAGGAAAAAAATAAAAACCTAAAATATGTAAAGAGAAAATATAAAGTAAGATGGCATTTTTAAAGTCTCAGTATAGAAACAAGTGTAATAACTATAAATAAATTCAAATCTTCAGACTGATGGAGACAATCAGATTAGATTTAAAAAGCAGTATCCAGTAATACATTGTCAGAGTAATGCAAGATAAATGTACAAATTCTTTTTTTTTTTTTTAAAGATTTTCATTTTATTTATTTGACAGAGAGAGACACAGCGAGAGAGGGAACACAAGCAGGGGGAGTGGGAAAGGGAGAAGCAGGCCTCCTGCGGAGCAGGGAGCCCAATGCAGGGCTCGATGCAGGGCTCGATCCCAGGACCCTGGGATCATGATCTGAGCCGAAGCCAGATGCTTAACGACTGAGCCACCCAGGCGCTCCAGATGTACAAATTTTATGTCACTTTTTTCTCAGCAGCAAATAGAAAATATATCATTTTCAATAACAGCAAACACACTACAGATAGAGGAATTAACAAAGAATTTACAAGACCTTTTAGAGTAAGTTGCCAAACTCTGTGGAAAGACACAAGACATTTGAAGTGAAAATTTATTCTGTGCTTGTGTAAAGGATGACTTAATAGTATTATAATGTCTATTTTCCATAAATCATGTATCAGAGCAATGCAATCACAATCGAAATCTAGCTAGACTTTTTTAGAAGAACATGTTTTATTTATTTATTTTTTAATATTTTATTTATTTATTTGACAGAGAGAGTGAGAGAGAGAACAGCAGAGGGAGAAGGAGAAGCAGACTCCCCGCTGAGCAGGGAACCCAACACAGGACTCAATCCCAGGACCCTGGGATCATGAGCCAAAGGCAGACACTTAACTGACTGAGCCACCCAGGTGCCCCATACAACATGTTTTTTTAAAAAAACAAAATAACAGATTAAAGATCCATGAATAACTATGTTAACCCCCCCACAGCTTTTTTTTTTAATGACATAAACTAGGGGAAGAGGACTGACATCTAGCCTTGCAACATCCAACATAGTAATGGTCTTAAAAGGGAAAGCCAAAGTAAAATCTTTAACTAAAAGTGTATATATTAATGGGTTTGGATGCATAAAAATAAGGATATTTGTTCAAAAAAAGAATATCTTAGACAAAGCTAACAAACAATGACACTACAGGAGAAGAGATTTGTTGCATCTGAAATTGACAAAGGAATGACATATGCTGGAGATTAGGAGGAGCTACTTCAGGAAAATAAGATAAAGAAAAGAAACCCAAACTTGACAGTCATTTAAGAAAAAGGGAAGCCCAAATGTTAAATAATTGTATGAAGAAATACTCAATTTGATTCATAATAAGAATAAAATGAATAAAAACACAATGAGAACGCATTTTAAGCTCTAAAGATTGGAAAAAATTAGATATGGAGAAACAGAAACCACCACGGTTTAGCCTGTGTTTTGTAAAATGGTATAGTTATTCTGGACAGCAATGTGGCAATTCTTAGTAATACTAAGGAGAAGTATATCTTATGCCCAGAAAATCCTCTACTGGAATTCCCTCTCCACAGAAATTCTCAACCAGGGGACATATGAGAGTATGCATCTCGCAGGGGGATTGAGGACATCTAGATATTCCTCACCAGGGGAACGGAACAGGATAAAGGTGGTGATGGGTACTACAGAATACTTTTCAGCATTAGAAGAAATAAACTTTTAGGATACCTGGGTGGCTCAGTCAGTTGAGTGTCGGACTCTTGGTTTCATCTCAGGTCATGATCTCAGGGTTGTAGGATCAAGCCCCTTGTGGGGCTCCACGCTCAGTGGGGAATCTGTTTCTCTCCCTCTCCTTCTGCCCCTCCCCCTGCTCATGCTCATGCTCTCTCTCTCTAAAATAAATAAATCTTAAAAAAAAACAAAGGAGGAGAAGAAGAAGAAATAAACTTTTTAATGTGTGTCCTAAGAATAAAGATGTATCTTAAAACAGTGTGGAAAAAGTGAAAAACAAAATGGGATCTATGGTGAAATTAACTTTATGTAAATTTAAAATATATGCAAAAATATTACTATATATTTCACATATTAAAATCATGGTCCATACAGGGGAGAGCAACTGAAAGATAATAACATAAGAAGGAATATGCTAACAAAACAAGAGAAGGGGCTTGTGGGGATCAGTGCTACACTGGGCCGTGAACTAAAAAGACTAACTCCACACTCTTCAGCTGAGGAGGAGGAGGAAAAAGAGGGAAGGAGAGAGTGAGAAGAAAAAGTAAAAATTTAAAATTTCAGACCTGAAAATACCTCTCATTTTCTAATTTAGTCTGGTTATTTTCAATGTATGACATTATTTGTGCATACATTTTCTTACCTTATTAAACCTATGGAGTTCCTGAAACACCCAAATTTCTGCCACACCACAATCACTGTAGACTCCTGTTTTGACCCAAACGGAGACAAGGACCTACAATAGACTGTGGAAATTATCCTCACAAGGTTGCCATGTAAATAAAGTCCAGAACCTTGAAGCAAATGTATTAACAGAGTCCCCAAAACAAATAGTCCATGGACTAATTTAAATTGTAGAATTCTTTGGGATGCCTGGGTGGCTCAGTCAGTTAAGCGTCTGCCTTCAGCTCGTGCCATGATCCCAAGGTCCTGGGATCGAGCCCCGCATCGGGCTTCTTGCTCAGCTGGGAGCCTGCCACTCCCCCTGCTTGTGCTCTCTCTCTGACAAATAAATAAAATCTTTAAAAAAAAAAATAAGTTCTAGAATTCTTATCGTTCGGTGTATTGCCATGGTTCTATCTTATTACTGAGCAAGGCAGTAGTTTTCTAAAATATGCTTTTGTTCAAAGTCTTAATTCTTAATTCCTTCATGAGACCATCTTTTTGGATTAGTGTAGAATGTTGCCAACACTCCTAAGATAATAAATTGTGTCCAGTAGTCATTATTGCAGTATTATGCTTTGATGATGAAGGTTTTAGATTCCAAAATAAGTGGTCTGACCTCCTGAAGGGATTTCCAGTAGCAGACAAGGGCTAATGTGAGCCACTTGAAACAAGGAATAGAGACAGAAATTCCAGCAAGTAGGGGAAATTTTAGAAGTGTTGAGTAGGCAAAGGCAGTAAGGTGAACATTTGCAAAGAGGGTAAATGCAATGAGAAGACAGGAAGAGATAAGCATTAGGAAATAATAGCAAAAAAAAAATAGAATAGGGAAATGGAGAATTAGTAAAATATTTGCTTAGGAGAATGTTGTACTCATTTCATTTAACAACATTTATTGATTGCCCACTCTGTGACGGGCTCTGTGGGAACACAGCTGTGAATAAAACATTACTTCAGAACCAACAGTCCCGTGTGGAAGACAGGTTAAAAAATAATGAAGATTCAATGTGTTAAGTGCTGTAATAAGGGTATAAAAATGCTGTGGGAAGACAGTGGAGAGAGTAATTAATTCTCACATGGGAATTAAGAAAGCATTCACGGGATGGCATTTGACCCTCCATTCAAAAATAAAGAGCAAAGATTATTTGAGGATAATCATTGAGTAAATAATATATCCTTAAAATTTATTACTATTTTATACTTACTAAAGACTCCTAATTTTAGAGTCATCTCTATTAATTTAATGATCTCTATTCTAATTTCATGTGGATGTAAAAATTATTTTTAAAAAACAGTTATTGTGCACTATCCACATTGTGTCTGATTCTTTAGATGGAAAAATAATTTTGAAAGATGGATTTCTCTATATAATTCTTACCAAGATGTTTGACCAAATTTCCCATAAATTGGCCTAAAAATCACTCACTTCTCTTTCAAGAGTTAGAAAATTTACTTCTCTCAAAAATAAGATTAGTTTCAT
The DNA here is from genome assembly GCF_011800145.1 of Mirounga leonina. Classification (NCBI taxonomy): domain Eukaryota; kingdom Metazoa; phylum Chordata; class Mammalia; order Carnivora; family Phocidae; genus Mirounga; species Mirounga leonina. Next base: position 51,291,433 of record NW_023270377.1, on the reverse strand, counting down.
TTGAATGTAACAACTCTGAGGTTCTTACTCCAATCAATCCAATGTAATTCTAATTAATGCAGTTTTAATATAAAGTGATTTAATACCATGATAGCTTTGAAGATAATTGAGCAAATGATAAAAATACTAAAAGATAAAGAAGTCATCATATAGTTAATGCCTAACACCGTGCCTGGCAGGCTGCAAATGTTTCCTGATGAAATAAATAAATTATAATATATCAACATGAACAATTTAATCATTTAAAATGAATTTACTAAATTGGTCAAACCACTTACTGAAATGAATTGACCATTTGTCTGAGTAACTCAAATATCTAGTCAGATCCTGTAGTCAAAATAATTTCCCATGTAGATGAAGATTTAGTCTTTATCCCCGAGTAGAAAATAAGCACTGACAATAATTAACATTAATGGACTCTCAGAGTGCGGGAAGGAGAAAAGCTCAAGTCCTTTCTGAATAACAGCAGTCATTGGTTCTCTCGTCTTCACCAGTACTTTACTGGTTTAAAAACTGTTGAATTTCATCTGCCAACTTACATGTAAATAACAGTAGTAGGCAATATGCTGAATTTTCCCCTTGATGAGAGCAAAACATAGGAAAAACACGCAAGAGTTCTTGTGAACACAAAACTAACACAGAACAGGGAGTATAATATATAAGAATGGGGAAGATGCTAGCATCTCCCTTTGTATAATTCACTGCCTGTTTTCATCACAAAAGAAGGTATTACGACAAATTCAAAACTCCATTTGAAATCGAAACCTAAATGCTTCAACCCGCACTTAAAAATTTGTCCTCCAGGTTCCTTTCAGAGCAAGAAAATAGAGTCCTGAGCTGCCACTTTTTTCCAAATTGTTTTTAAGTTTCCCGGAAGACATAGTAAAAGGTCGGGGGGTGGGGACCATTTTCCAGAAATGACACCAATTTGAATAATTTTACTTTGCTGTTCTTTAAAATGAATGGTGGTTTAAAAGATAACACAAGGGACTCTTGCAGGGAGGACGCTGAGAAGTGAAAGTTGCCTGTCAGAAGATGGTCTTACTACTGCCCTAATGTAAAACAGCTCCTTCAGAAAACAGAAAAATAGCATAAAAATACATGTGTTTGGTAACAGGACCATATTTCCTTCTAAACTTTAGTAAAAAAGGTTTATTCCATCCAGGATTTCAAAACTCTCCCAATGTTTTGAAACTTTAAAAAATATATTTGTAACACATATTTATTTGTATGTTCCTTTTGTTCTGTCATCATACTCAAGAGTTCGAGCAGGAAGGGGTAGGACTCTTATTCTTTGTTCTGTCAAGAAGCAGATCTATGACCTACACAAAGCAGGTCAGTCATGTTTCCACAACACCATATTAGCTGCCTTCCCACAGGTACAGGTTAATGATTGTAGGATTCATGGTGCAAGCAACAGAATGTATGGGCTGTCTGGAGGGAAAAGGAAATTGTTGGAAGAATATAAAATCTGCAAACTGGAGAGAAGTGGTTCTGGAAAATGTGAGACCCAAAGGGATTCTGGAAGTTAGGCGGCATGAACATAGTTGCCAAGACACTAACATTGCAAGCAATTGGCCCTTCACTGCCAGAGCACACCACACCTTCATTCAAAGCCCTTATGCTGCTAGTTCTGGCTGCCTGCTGGTGGGGAGAGGGGAATCTTCCCACTCAGCTTCCATAACAGAAGTGGGTTACTGGGTCCCACTCACACAATGCCCAGTGTGGTCATTCTAAAAAGGAAGGCAGATCTTAGATGCTGAAGAGAAACAAAGAAGAAAGTAAAAGAAAAATGTCTCTGGTATTGTTATTGTTACTTTCTCTAAAAGGTGTAAGGTATGAAGATAAGACCAAGAGATACAAAAGCCTTCTCTTTTTGATTCACCTGATGATCATCTTCCAGAGCCCTCCAATCTTGTATGAATTGTGGAGGGTAATTTAAATGACTGCAATGCATTTGAACGTCTTAGATGAAAAGCAGTTTTCAAAATATCATTTCAGTCAACTGGAATTTCAATAAAACCTCAAACATAATCTATTTACCCACATTTTATAAATGACATGGCACTAAACTGACAGATGAAATGTGAAAGAAGCAATAAACTAACACATGTTCTGTTAACATGGTATTCATATATTTGGAAAGGTACAAAATGACTGAGTGTGGAAGATCATTGTCATTGAACTAAATCTCTGATTTGTAGACAAAAAAAGATGGAAACATGAAGAGGTTAAAATCCCAGGCTAAATACCTTGTAATAAATAGCATAGAGTCTAAATTACTTCATAATAGATAAAATAAAACAAAAATCTGGTACCGCTAGAGTCCTTTGGAATTAAGCAGAAAGGAAATCAACCCATAGAAATAATTCTCAAACTTTTTTTTTTTTTTTTAATCTAATGACTCCTAAGAAGCGCTCCAGATGCCTGAGTTTGAAAATCTCTGCCCAGGATGTAAAAATCTGTATTCAAATCCATTCTCCACACAGGAACCAAAGTGAACTTTCTAAAACACAAATCAGATCATCTCATTCTCCCTCCTTAAAACCCTCCAATATCTTCTTACGCCACTTAGGATATACTTCAAAGAGCACATCAGAGCATCCAGTACCCTCTGCCCTCTCTTCCTGAAACCTCACCTCTAGCCATTCTTCCCTTTGTTTTCTGTTTCCTGGACTCACTGGCATTTTAGTTCCTTGAGCCACCCCAAGTTCTTTCCTACCTCAGGACCTTTGTACCTCCTGTTCTCTTTGCTTACAATGTTCTTGCTTCTTTCTGACCTTCCCTTCTCATGGAGAGTTTCTTCTCAACCATCTGATCTCAGCTTAAATGAATATACCCTCCCCCCAAAAAATTAGCAAAATGTAAAACTCTCTATTTATTTATTGCCCATCACCCCCACAGGACTATATACATCTTGAGGGTAGTGAACAGGTCTTTTTTCCTCCCTGTACATTTCACAATATCTGGCACGTAGCAGGCTCTCAGTTAATATTGGTTGTACAAATTAATGAGTTTTTAATAAATATTTCATCCTACCATTTTCTACTTTTCAAAAAGGTCAGTTTTATATAGTATTTAATTATTATCTTATTCATACTTTATATAGTATTTCATTTTATGATTCATACGAATTCTTTTTAAACAGATGAGATTAAAGTATGAATTGTCAAGTTCACCAAGGCAAACTAATTGGCTGCAGTTTCAGACTAAGGAGATGTCCTATGATTAGGGCAGAACTTTTAATAATATAGGAGCTAAGAGAGGAGCCCAAGGAGACAGGCTGATTGGGTTGGAATCTGGACTGAACTATGTATTTATGAGTTGTGTTATCCTAAACAAGTTACTCTGACACTCAACTTCCTAAATCTGAAATCTGGGAGGAATAATCCCCTCATTAGGTTGAGATGAAGATTAAATAAAATGCCATAGAGAAAGCATCTGAAATAACACCTGACGTATGGTGAGCAAATATTCTTCTTACCCAAGTAAAATCCCCAAGTTCAGTGGACTTTAGTACATTGAAAATTGCAACATTTTTCATAATCATTAGACCTTGACCCTTCCTAGTTGCTTGCCAAGTTGCCCTAGTGATGAAAATCATTTTAGCATTTGTGTTATGCTGTCTTTCTGACCCCATGCCAAAAAAGCTTTGGTTATATGGAACTTCATCAGTTACTTCAGGGTATCTGCCTTAGCCAGCTATTCTGATCGGTTTCCAACTTTAACATATTTTGGTTATTTGAAATGTTGGATTCAACATTTTTTAAAAAGAAATTGGACCTGATCTGCACCTGGCATTGTTTATTACTCCAGATTATTTGAATCACATCCAATTTCAAACCCCCATCTGTAAAAAGTTCTGGCAAGCAGAGAAAAAAATTATATGGAACTATTACTGGTTATATTATGCTTTCTTCTCCCTTGAGCCCTTATTCCTATATCCCATGGCATAATTTCAAAGTTATTTGGAACACAATATTGGTCTAATGATTGCCTACTCATTATTATCAAATATTTTTTGGGAAAGAAATACTTTTATAATAGAAAAGTGAAAGAAATAGATTTAAAGATGCCTTTATGAAAAATGAAATGGCTCATTACCTGAACTTTTAGCAGATGATCCTGTTATTAAAGTCATATACAGAACAACGCATGTACATTAATAGCCCCTCATAATCCTTGTCAGCTGAAGTTCTATAATTATTGCCCCTTCCTTTCAAATACTCTAGAGCCCACCGTTAACTTATTATAGTCCTATTCTATATGCTCAACCTACAAATGCTTCAGCTGTTTCTACCAGGAGCTTATGAGCAATGTTATTAAGCAAAACACTGTTGTGCAGTGTGCCCAGACTTAAAAAATATCCATAAGTAATTTTTACTTGTGTGTAGAAGAGAAAGTTACAGAGCCATAGAATGTGGACTTGATTGGGACCTTGAAAATATTCTAGCTTAACCTCCTTCCCAATGCTGGAGACTTCTGTGCAAAGCACTCAGAGCTTACAACATCACTCACTCTGTCTCTGCATATCTTTACTAATGGTCTTATTCGGGTTTAATTAGGTTCAAATGTGCCTCCCTGAAAAGGGAGAGCTTCACAGCATACATCTAATCCTTTTCCTATGTGTTATTCTATAAAAATGAAAAGACCACAATCATATCACCCCTTCTCCCCCAACATAGTTTAGGGTTTGAAACATCAAATTTATTATCTTTAAAAAGAATTTGGACGTACTTTGCACCCTTTAAGTTTCTATTTCCACAGTCTATTTTTAGGTCCTTTTGTTGGTGGGGGGTTCATTCATAACTAAGAGTGTACTTTTGGTTTCTCACTTAAGAAATGGAGTTCCAGAAATCAAATCTCGTTGGGCTAATTTTATTCTTCATTTATTTTTAGAATTCAGTAATGTTAGAGCCTGTACTGGGTTGAATGTCAACCCCCCAAAAGGTATGTATATAACCTAATTCATGAAACCTGTAAATGTGACCTTTGGAAAAGGGGGTCTTTGCAGATATAATTAAGGATCTGGAGTTGAGGTCAGCCAGGATTTAGAGTGGGCCCTCAATCCAATGACAGGTATCTTAAAAAAAAAAATTATTTATTTGAGAGAGAGATTGCGAGTGAGTGAGCGCTCGGGGGTGGGGGGAGGGGCAGAGGGAGAGAGAGAATCTCAAGCAGACTCCTTGCTGAGTGCAGAGCCCGACATAGGGCTTGATCCCATGACCCTAAGATCGTGACCTGAGCCAAAATCAAGAGTCAGAGGCTTAACTGACTGAGCTACCCAGGGGTCTCCCAATGACAGGTATCCTTGAAAGAGACACACAGAGAAGAGACATACTCAGAGACAGCACCAGAAGATAGGGGCAGAAATTGGGGTGATTGTACCACAAGCCAATGGAAGCCTAGAGCCACCAGAAACTTGAAGAGGTGAGAAAGAATTCCCCCCTAAACATTCAGAGAGAAGGTAACTTTATTTCCAACTTCTGAACTCCAGAACTACAAGAAAATAAATTTCTGTTGTTATTAGCCACCTCGTGTGTGGTAATTTGTCATGGCAGTCCTAGGAAAATGATAGAGAGCTGTCTCTCATTCTGCATCCCCAAATCTGTTCAACAGAGTAGCTGTTTTTGTCTCAGAATATCTTTACTTTCCCCTTCCCCTGGTTTTCCTTTAAGATTCATTTATTTGTGATTTTTAATCCTGCTTTTAATGCTTACTATGGGGGAAGATCCAAGAGATCCCCTTGGATTCCAGATGCTGACTAAAGCTCAGGTGGGTCTGGAAGACCATAGACACGTTCCCTTTGTGTCATATGATGTGAAACACTCATGAGCTGAAAACACTTAGGAGAACCCTAAAGTTTAAAAATAGGAACAAATGTCACATCGGAGGCTCATTTCTTCCTGTTTTTTTTTCTTCTCCCTTGATTATGCTCCTGCCGCTAATGACAAAAAGGGGGTTGTTAGAGGAGGACATTGTGAAATTGTGCAGAAGAGGAAAACAAATGTGTGACCACAGACACAAGTACACACAATTTTATATACAGCTTTATGGATCACACATAGGCAATGTAAGAGTCAGCAGCCCCGTATTGGTTTGCTAGAGCTTTCATAACAAAGGCTTCAACAACAATGAGTTATTTCTCACAGTTCTGGAGGCTGGAAGTCCAAGATCAGAGTGTCAGCAGGCTTAATTCCTTTGAAAATTGTGAGGGGAGTCTGTGCTTGCCTTGCCCCAATTTCTGGCAGTCTGCAGGCAATCTTTGGCATTCCTTGGCTTGCAGAAGCACCCGCCCAGTCTCTGCCTGTGTCTTCACACGGCGTCCCCCTTATGTGCTAGCTGCAAATCTCCCCTCTTTATAAGGACACCCGTTGTATTGGATTAAGGTCCACCCTATTTCAGTAAGACCTCATCTTAACTTATTACTTCTGCAATGACCCTATTTCCAAATAAGGTCACATTTTGAAGTACTAGGGTTTAGAACTTCCACATATGAATTTTGGGGTGGCAAAATTTAACCCACAATAGCATCCCAAATGCATTATTCTTGAGGAATGTACTAAATGTTTGGAATTGTGGTCATTGTCATATGAAGTGGAAAAATTGTGTCATGATTTCTACTCTCAAAGAACTTCCTTGAATGGACATGTGAAACAATAACTGAAAAATTAAGATCATTTAATTTGTGGGGCATGAAGGCAAATACTGTAATATTCCACTTATATGTACTATCTAAAGTAGTCAAATTCATAGAAACAAAAAGTAGAATGGTGGTTCCCAAGGGCTGGGGGAGGCATTAAAGGGAGGTTTTTAATGGGTATAGAGTTTCAGTTTTGCAAGACAAAAAAGCTCTGATGATCTGTTTCACAACAGTGCAAATATATTTAACACTGCCTAATTGTACACTTAGAAATGGTTAAGACAGGATGCCTGGGTGGCTCAGTCGGTTAAACATCTGCCTTCGGCTCAGGTCATGATCCCAGGGTCCTGAGATCGAGTCCCGTATCGGGCTCCTTGCTCAGCGGGGAGCCTGCTTCTCCCTCTGCCTGCTGCTCCCCCTGCTTGTGCTCTCTCTCTCTCTCTCTCTGATTAAAAAAAAAAAAATGGTTAAGATGATAAATATTGTTGTATGTTTTTACAACATTAAAAAATAAAAAATAAATAACCAAAGCAAAGAACTGAGTAGGTGGGTTCAAGAACAAATTCGACATACACTCTAAAGTATGAAGAGAAAATAGTAAGAATGACAAAAAATAAGTGTTCGTGACAGTCATGAAAGCCAAGAAAAGATTGAGAAAATAATAAAGCCCAGAGGCAACTGAAGAGAAATCACTCCCAACTTCAAGGTAGATCCTAAATCAGAAAAAGGATATTAGTGAAAAGTGGAATAAAATTAATTTTTTTAAATAGAAATAAAATCATACTTTAATAATGTTATCCCAAAGTTACTTTCCTGTTCTTGATAATTGTATGATGTTAACATTAGATGGAAAGGGGATTAGAGCTATAAACACCTCCTTTGACCTATTTTTGCCCCATATTCTATAAATCTAAGGTTCATAATAATAATAATAATAATAATAAAAGACATTAGAAAAGGCACTTGCAGCACAGTATAAACTCCTAGTGTTACCACTTACCAGCGTGTGACTCTGAAAAAGTTACTTAACCTCTCTGGTACTCATGTTTCTCGTATGTAGGCTGGAGATTCACCAGCATATTCTTCACACGGTTGTTATGAAAATTAAGTGAGTTCATATTAGTAAAGTGCCCAGCATAGAAAAAACTCTATAGAAGTGATAGATAAAAAATAAATTATTGCTAAGGAGTGTTGGCTAGTTAAGAATACAGTTAGGTGGACTTGCAATTGATTAATAGAATATCCAAGTCTCTGAAGAGAAAGCAAAGGAGAAACAAATCATCAAGAAGAGGCTTGGCTTTGGACAAAAGAAATGATACATTTTCCCACTGAGGCCAGAGGAAAGAGGGTAGTATGAACATAGAATAATGCATATTACTGGAAATAGGAAGTCAAGGACTTGGCTACCTAAGAGATGCTTTATTTTTTATAAAATAGAAAGCAGGATTCTTAACTAAATATGAAAGATGGAAGGAGTTAAAGCAGTTACCTGTGTAAGTTTGTAGTTGGGACAAGGGAAACTTTTGGGAAAGAAATAAGTCAGGTGATCCTCATAGACATGCTGATCGCCAAACCCCTTGTAAACAGACTGATGATCTTTGCTAGAAGAAGAGCCCCTATCTCTGGGATTATTTTAACAGGATATTCCTATTTTAGGATTGCTAATGATAAAGGGACCTAGGTTGAATAGACTTATGAAGCATGGTTCTCTGGAAAATGTCATGCAAGCAAAGTAACTATTTGGGATACAAAATGAAGATATTTCATAAACTAAATGTTCCTACTATATAAGGTAATAACCCATGAGTGTTTCTTGGAGACCTCATCTATTACTCTGGACCACACAGTGAATGTCTAACACAGGAATGATGGACCATAAGAGCTATGCAGGATATCTTAGACCTCTCCATGCTTCCCCTGTGCCTCTTGATTACTTGTATTCTTGAAAGTATTAGTAAAGGTTGATACTTGAGATATTTATGTGAGCCAATTTGGCCATCAAATCCTTTTGAGTTAGCTAAATGAACAGGAAATGGCAGAGCAGGAGTCTTAAGGAAATTAAGTTTGGAGTAGAGAAGGGAGCTGACAAAGGACACACCACTGGGTAGTGTTGAAGACCCAGCTGAGACTAGAGACAATGAATGGGTAGTGACACCAGGTCTCACCAACACAGGATGTCTCCAGTAGTGCTCAGCAACCCGAAGGTGAGAACAGAGAAGGTAGATGGTTTGGCTAATGGACTTGGATCTTAAGGGTGACAGTAGCTGATGAGACTGGAAAATAAAGGAACTGAGGGCACTAGGAAAAAAGAGAGAGAATGTGTGTGTGAGAGAGAGATGTTAAAGTATTACAAGATAAAAGTGGAATATGCAAGGGGGTAGGATGTCTGAGCTGGTTGGCATAGGCTATGGAGCACCTGGACCTGAATTTGAATCATTGTCCTCGCCCTTCTCTTAAGCAATTTATTTAACCTCTCTATGTCTCAATGTCCTCCTGTGTGCAATGGGAGGAGAATTCCTACTCATGGGAACTTCATACGGTTGAAACAAGATAATGTGTGTAAAGGCACTTAGGACACTGTAAGTGCACAGTAAATTGTGATTTATGTTGAGTAAATTGGCTGAAAGAAAATGAAGAGGTCAAGAAGATGGAGGCCTCGATGAACTCAAGATATGAGTCACAGGAGTAAATAGCTGAGGGGTTGAAAGAATCTCAAGTTGGTCAGAGATGGGATATTAGAGTTTAGGACAAAATAGTTACAGAGAATAAAAAGGTCCAGGATGGGGACCCAGGGTCTCACAGGCAGCTAACATGCATGAATGTGGTGGCCACTGTTGATTAAATTCCAGAACCTTGAGGCTTCTGGAACAGATCTCAAAAGAGGCAGTTTTATCATTTTTCCTTTTCACTAATGTAAGTGTCATGCAGACACAACTTAACTCTACCTTATAAATTCTTAAGTAACCCTCTGAAATTTGTGCTGAAAGTAGATTGATTTGGTTTTTATTATTTCCTACGTAATGAAAACATTGGTGAGGACAACTGTGTTCCTGTTACCTTGGTAACCCTAGTGGATCCAGTCTGCCATTTCCCCATGAACAACACATTAACTGAGGTCCATTAAGCACTGAGCCAAAAAATACTATTTAATGTGATGGCAGTTTTCATTTAAATTATATTATAAACAATATTCCATTTGGCTAATTTACAAGATCAAAGCATAATTATTCTAGCATAGTTTCTAAAGAACAAATTAATTCAAATCACTAAGAGATTTGCAGAAATTGGTTGTGTAATATAGTATTTCAACAGAATAAATGATTTAAACTAGCATAACTTGTTGAAGTTAATAGTAATGCACTTGAGAATAATTCACAGAGATGTTTAATCAAAGGAAAACATGTAAAGATGGGAAATAGGCGAGGTTTAAAAATATACTAATATCAATATGAATGACATTAACATGGTTCTGCTCTATTTTAATGATATTAGTCCAGAAAATACATAGTAACTAATAAATTAAGAAAAATAATCAGAACACTTAGAACTGATAATAGCATGACCAATGCTCTTGAACATAATTATAAAAAATTATAAACTGGTAGGTAAAGCTCTCACCCTAAATATTATATTTATTTGATACCCATGTAATTTAAAAGTTATTAGGATTCTTTTCAGAGAGGAATAATTTCATTTCTATTGTGAATATGCTAAAATGTTATGTTATGTTGACAGATAAGAGTTTTTGAAAAATCTAGCCTATTCGGTTGAATAGAATAGAACAGAAATGATACATATAGATAGTAATATAATACACATAGTAACATACAATACATAGTAATTTATCAATATTACAGTTTCTTGTTTTATAAAATTGTAGTTGGTAGATTTTGTCATAAGTTTTCATCGGAATGGTTTCTTCTATTCAAGAGAAAAAAGGAGTGGTCTGACAGATATAGAAACTATCATTGTAGACCAGTGGCCAAACCCATTCTAAAGTTATAATAAAGATAAGGTTTCTGTTGTTTAAATCTATCACAAAGTTAATATGCTGCTGTGTAACATTTATCTTAAAGGTCTAAATGCACTTCGTCTTCTTTTCTTGCTTCTTCTCTCACATCTGCCTTTTTAATGCAGGATTTTAGCCAAGGTCCTATCCTCTGACCTCTTGTGTTTTCTCTCCCTTAAAATAAATGAACACAATCAAAGTAACGCATGCTTATTATAACTACTCAAACACTACCAAAAAAATATGATGAAAACAACATTATTTCTCTACTTTTCTCCTAATCCCACTTGTATTTCTCAGAAACAACCTCCTAACCATCTCTGTTTTAGTAACTAATATGCTTCCATTTACGTCAGTTTATTGTTCTAACAACTCTCGATGCTATCTATTGATTCAGCACTAGGAGTTTTGAGATTTAGGATATTTATACTCCCTTTTTTTCACCTTTGCTTTCTTCTCCCAATGTTTATAGTTAGATCATTATCTTTAATTCTCCTATTGCTTACGTTTATCACTTTAAATACTATCTTTAAACCTCTGTTTCTTGTTCATTAATTTTAGTAAAGAGCCCTTAACTCTCCCTTTAAAAAATTAAGACATCAGCTCCCTACCCTTCCTTTCATTTTTCTTCCACCTCTTTCCATATCCCACCTTCTTCTACCTTTTATTTTTGTATTTTCAAAGTTAACATCCTTCTTTCTTGTAACCACAGCCCAGCTTGCTGTGCTTTTTCACAGATTGATTCTAGATGTAGTGACCCAGAAACAGCATTTATGTTATTGTTATGGAAATATTGTTCGAAGTTGGACCAAGTATTACATTAAAATTGTATTGCTCTTTTCTGTAGCCCTAATGTTACAACTCCCAGGGACACTCAGAGGAGACTGTGGGATTATGGCGGCTATAGAATGTGTCCTTGTGTAGGCTAGGCTGAACTACATTTCCCAGAATTCCCTTCTCTGTCTAATTCCTGTTGGGCCACAGAGAGACACTTCGTGTGAGATGCTGAGGGCTGCAGTGAAGAAGTGGTCCTATTGTTTTTCTGCTCAGAAGATTGAGGAGGGGCAACAGGGGCTGTCGCTCTCTCCCACGGTTTTTGCTTACTTACTGGCTCACTTTGTTGGCAAGGAACAGAAGCCTGGCCATCCATTGTTGCTTCCTTCCCTAGATTTTTCAGTTTCTTTGACATGGAGGCCAGGTGGATGTTGTTTAATTCCATGACAAAAGACCCCAGCTTATCCTGCAGAACACCCTCATCATCAAAGTTGGAGGTGGTGAAAAATGGGCACAGATTCTCAGTCTGTTCTTGTAGATTTCAGCTAGCGTTTATTGGTTCGAGCATGATGACTCCCCGCTATTTTATGTATCTTCCCTTCCCCCTTGTCTGCCCTGAAGACATCTTCAAGGTCCAACATCAGACACCAGTTGCCTCATGGTGTAAACAGCCTCTACAATTGTGTGTATGTATCTCTCTGATACAAAGATGTTTCTAACATCAATTTTAAATGAATTTTTTAAAAACATGCTACAATTGCTTACCATTGTGTCACATCTTAGTTTGCTTCGTAGTTTTCTCTGAAATTTCTCATTGCATTCTTTTTCCTTGAATTTGTGACTTGATCACACTCACATTTTCCTGCCTTCACAATAATATTGTCTATACAGTTCCTTCTTTTTTCTCTTCAGAGATCAGCTTCCTAGAGGTTTCTCTCTCCAGCTCTAATATGATACTATGCAAAACTGTAGTTCTGGGATTTCTTTGATGTCTTTATCAAGTTAAATCTACTATTTCCTGGGGCCCATATCTCCTATTTTTGTGTTCTCCTGTTTTGCTGGAGTATATCCTATAGTCATTTTACAGAGAAAATGTTGATGAAGAATAAATTTTTTGAACATTTGCATATCTAAATATATTTTCAGACAGCCCTCATAATTGCTTAATAGTTTGAACATAATTTTTTTTCCTTAGGAATTTGAAGAACTTCTTTTAGAAGCTTTTTTAGTGTCTTTTAGACTTGTCACTGTGTGAAATTCTACTAGGGGGCACCTGGGTGGCTCAGTCATTAAGCATCTGCCTTCGGCTCAGGTCCTGATCCCAGGGTCCTGGATTGAGCCCCACATCGGGCTCCCTGCTCGGCAGGAAGCCTGCTTCTCCCTCTCCCACTCCCCCTGCTTGTGTTCCCTCTCTCACTGTCTCTCTCTCTCTCTCTGTCAAATAAATAAATAAAATCTTAAAGAAAAAAAATTTACTAGGATAAGTCTTCATGGGGGTCTTTTTATAGTTCTGGACACTTGGTGAATCCTTTTACTATAAAGACTCATGTCTTTTTTCCATTTTGGATAATTTCTTTCTATTTTTGCCTTCGACAATACTCCCTCCCCCACCATCACCAACACTCATACTTACACACACACACACACACACACACACAATTTTTTGTCCTGTCTTTCTAGGACTTTTATCAAAATTGGAATGTTCCATATTTGAACTCTATGCTTCTCTTTTCACTAACATTTCCATATCTCTCTAATTTTCATTAATTTTTAGGAGGTTATCGATTTTTCTTCTTCAGTGCTCATATTTTAACCTCTAGGAGCTCTTTTTTTATTCTCTAATAGTTCCCTTTGCGTTGCCTTCCTATCCTTAGATTAAGAATGTAATAATATCTTCGTGAATCTCTCTGAATATATTAGATACTTAAGGTATAATAGAAAAGACATCTGGATCTTGGTTGTTTAATTTGCTAAATAAGAATAATAGCTATTCCATAGGATTGTTGTGAATATTAAATGAGATTATATATGAAAAATGCTATTGTAAATTATAAAATATATAATACAGAAAAAAGACCTTTAAGTTATTATACATTCCTCCACGATAATGTTTCTGAGTATGGCACATTCATGCTTTCATGAACCTAGCTTTATAGTCTTACTCCCTTCTATATTGTTTCATACACAAAATTCAAGCTGTGCCACACACATAATTTTTCAAGTTATTTTTCTGAGTCTTTTGTTGTTATACCACTATGCTTTGCCTTTTTTCTTATGATAGAAATTACCATATACCCCCAGTATTCATTCTCCACTTCTTCCTCAGTAATAAAATCCTCAGTTTTTAGCAAGACACATCATTTTTCCACCTCTCCACCTCTCTTATGGTTGATTCTGGGAGTAAATAGAATCAGTGTATGCAACTACCATTAAGTATCTGGAAATAAAGGGGGGTAAGCCCTTCTTCCCTACCACCTCCTGCCTTCCTGCTGGCTGGAATGCAGATATGATGACTGGAAATCAAGCAACCATCTTAGAGCCTGAGTTGGAAGTGACATGCAGAAGATGGGTGGGAAAACAGCATGGAGGGAACACCGTGGATTCCTATCCCTGGAGCACAATACTAACACCAGATATTATATCCAGGTCTCTTTTACTGGAGAGAGAGATAATTTCTTAAGTTGTTGGACCAATGTTATTTTGGGTTTTCAACTACTCAAGGATTAATCTAATCCTGACTAATACATTCCCCATCAATCCATGACACTATTTACTCATCTTTTAAGACTCAATTAAAATATCACTCATTCTGGTAAACCCCACCTAATTAGGCCTCCCCAATTAAATTTAATGTCTCATCTCTAGAGTGTATTTTTCATGAGACCAAGGATGCTGTTTCTTTCATTCTCCACTTTATGCCTAGTACCTAGAACAACATGTGGGACATATTATTCACTCTTTGAGTATGATAAATATACATAATTCTATGGCCCTTAGGACTTTATGGCTACCTCCACTATAACATATATACTTTTCACCAAGCTGCTTTTCTAACTCAAATTGTAACCTTGCCCATAATCATATGTGGGTAAACCATATATTATCATATCACCTATTTTGCTCATTTATATATAGTACATGTCTGACAGTCTATGAATTGAGTGCTTTAAAATGAGAATAAATTTAATAATATACAAAAATTTTAATTTTAAACAAAATTTATATAAAAGTCTTAAAATTTAGGGTGAACTGCATCAACACTGCCATCAAAAAGTAGTGTTTCCTCTCTCCCGAGACAATTTAATGATTCTGTCTTTCTTAAACATCATAGAGCAGATCACAGCCTGACTGTGGGCAATTTACTGAAGTCCCAAACTTCCTTTTCTTCTTCTTTTTTTTTTTAATCACTATTGGGAGTCAATATCTATCACATTTGTTATCTTGGACTGTGCTTAACACATGTGCTTAGTTAAGTGGTAGCTACAGTTCTTATAATGACTAATAAAACACATTATCTTTCAAATTTAAAGATTTAAGGTTTTATGCACCCTCATTTATTCATCAAGTATTTGCTTGGCCCCTGGTTCTGAGGATACAAGGTCCACGTTCATCCTCTAGGAACATAGCCACTACACAACAATTACAAATATGATGAGTGCTGCCGGGGAAGACGTGGCAGAAGTAGGGCCAGATGATGCATAGTGTGCATGGGATGCTGAAGATTTGAGAAAAGCTATTACAGGTGTTCGGAACACATGAGTGGCTTATGGGTCAGGTTTACATAAAAAGATTACTCCTCCCCAGACCCTAGTCTCTCAGTTTCTATTCACCTATAGAACTCAGCTCAAATGACATTTCCTGGGGGAAGCCCTCCTTGGTACCACAGATTACATCTGGTTTTCCTATTACATACCTGGTCTTTCTTCTTCAGAATATCACAAATACAAGAGTTAATAATGTTTTTTTGTTTGTTTGTTTTTTAAAGATTTTATTTATTTATTTGACAGAGAGAGACACAGCAAGAGAGGGAACACAAGCAGGGGGAGTGGGAGAGGGAGAAGCAGGCTTCCCATGGAACAGGGAGCCCAACATGGGGCTCGATCCCAGGACCCTGAGATCATTACCTGAGCCAAAGGCAGATGCTTAACGACTGAGCCATCCAGGTGCCCCAAGTTAATAATGTTTTTTAAAAACTTGAATGTGAATAGGATTTTTAAAATAAATCATTCCATATGTGTCCTATTTGCTATTTAAACAAATTCTGTCATTAATTTTTGAAACACAATTATCTCTTAATTACATTTTTAGTTGAGCAAGTCCAACTTTTATAATATTTTATGTTATTAAAAATCAACACTTGTGAATATGTGTGTGTAAATGTATATAAATTGGCATAATTTTAAATATAGAAGACCCTAATGCATATATGCATTTAACACATATATTTTTAAGATATCAGGTAGTAGCACTATTCTAAATTTTAACATATTCTATTTGAAGCAAGACACTAAATATACATATAAGTCAATTCTTTGACAGTCTGTATTTTTAAATATTTTCAAATTTAACATATTTTTAAGAATAAAAGTAATTTACTGTTTTTCTCTTAAAATCATGATAGTAGCGCTAAAATGCTTCGACTCATTTCTTTTCGTTAAACACCTAACATCTTTCAAATGTCAAAAAATCTATTATGAACAACATGTT
This sequence comes from Mirounga leonina, assembly GCF_011800145.1. NCBI lineage: Eukaryota > Metazoa > Chordata > Mammalia > Carnivora > Phocidae > Mirounga > Mirounga leonina. Next base: position 51,275,300 of record NW_023270377.1, on the reverse strand, counting down.
TTTCTCATATGTAAGACAAACTAATTGATTTTTTTTTTTAGCAACAAAATCAGGTCATGGGAGAAAAAGGAAGGAGTTTGATGTATTCATCCTAAAATGGCAAGGCTAGTGTGAATGAGAAGTAAAAGGTTATGTAAATGAAGGAGGTTAAGACCCAAAAGGTTATGACACAGTTGGATCATTCTCATTACAGAAACATTAACATAAATGAGTACAATCTGCAGACCAGCTAAATCCAAATTGCACAACTGCACCCAAGGGGACTGAAACGATTTCAATAGTTTCTTTAAACATAGAGCTAAACAATTTGAGTTTGAAAGGGTTGCTAAGTTATTTAGAAGAACTGTTTAATCTTTAACAGTAAAATATTAAACCAAAGAGATTTTTTGATCTATTACTTATTTCCAGAGAGCAATAAATTTATTATTCACATACTCTGAATGAGCTTGCATCAATCACTACAAGACGTTCAATCAAATTCATCTTGAAAAATGAAATGGCAAATGCATTTAAATTCAGGAAAGCCAATTTGGGGCAATTGACTGTAATTAAGAATGTTCACTGGGATGAGGTCTACTAGATTCATGAATATATAAGAAAGAGCCTTGAAAACACTAAAAGTTAAATACCAGATTAACATCCAGCTGAAAATAAGACCGGAAAAGTTGTGTGAGTGAGTGAGCGAGTAACTGAGCAAGTAACTGAGTATGCTTTAGTGTGTTTAGGGGCGTGTGTATGTGTGTGTGTGAGCGTGCATGCATGTGTATGTGCATGTGTGGAGAACTACAGTTAAGATTACCAAAAGGAAGAACTGTAATTCTTCCTCCCTCCGAGCCCCAAGCCTCACCACCATCAGAGAGTGATATATTCCTCATCTTTACTCTTCCTACCAAAGACCTGGAATCTTGTGAGTTTCTATTTAAATTATGGAAACTTGATAGGAAAGGCCTTGAATAGTATACCATAAGAAGAGTATGCCCTGGAGGTGTAGCATCAGGAAAATTCACTTTCGGAAACCAAGCTTTTAGGGAGAAGCCAAAGGTTCCCTGCCATCCTCCTGAGTAGGTACTCTTTGAGCAAAGAACAGCCACAGTTATCGTTCCTGCAACTACGAGACAGTAAATCCAGAGCAAACTCTTCCTGCATGCGAAACAGGTCGTCTCACCATTAGTTTGAGGCTTAAAAAGATGATGCCTTCTGAAGTGCAATTAAATGTGATGCTCTGAGCTTGCTAGAGTCCCAGTAACACCTTCAACTGGCGTCTTCCCAAGGTGAGCCATATTGATGTTGCTGGCAAGCAGTGGTGCCAATTTAATTAATACTTTTGACTGCACCGTCTTCAAAAGAGTAGTTCTAAATTTAACCAAAGCACTTGCCACGATGCCAAAAATTAACATATTTGGTTGCCTTTACTCTTCCAACAACAGTCCTTGAACAACTGCCACTTGGGTGGGTGCCTTGGGAACACATAGCCACATACAAGAGTGGGCTGTGGTTAAAAAAAAAAAAAGAAAAAAAAGTACAATCAACTAAAATGCAAGGCAGAGTGTGGTAAATGTCAAAAGTTAGATTCAAATGCAAAGGTTTTGAGAGCTCAGTAAAGGCAGATCATATATCCTCACTTCTCTTTTGCCCACTGCAGTAATGCACTTCCAAACACCTGCTCTTCCTGTCCCCCTGTTCCAGATCTCCTTCCTTTCCTAATCAGCATAGATCCCAGTGCAGACTTCAGTCTCGGGTTCCTTCAATCTCCTAACCTTCCTGTCTGTTACCTCTGTTCCACCCTGCAAATTCTCATTTGGAGAACATTCTGAACTTCCAAAGCTTCTATTCCAAAAAATATGTATTGTTGATCGAAAACCTCACGTAATTGTAAAAAATCATGCTACCATTACAAAGTTAAGATGTCTCACCTCCAAGAGACCTTCAGGACAACCTGTTAATCCTTTGATTTTCCTCAGCAATGACTTCTCTGTTATTCTCTTCAGCACACATCCAGAACCTCCAACAGTCTCTGTAAATGTACTATTTAATCGTTGCTCCTTAGTCTCAGCAGGGAGAAAACCAGGATCACAGAGTGTGAACTCCCTCAGGGTCTGATTCTCGTGGGCGCTTCCTCAGGCCTTTTTTCCTCACAAGTTCTTATCCAAGCCTGATTTCCCCATCCATGCTCCACAACTCAACCAGTCTCCTCCAAGACCTTCCTTCAGCAATTTTGAGGCCTTTCACCTTCAAGTGGTTCATCTCCACTGGCTCTTTCCTTTCAGTCTGCAAATTTGTGTAAATCTCTCTCTCTGCAAATAATGCATTCTTCACCATCTTTTGACTTGTATGGATATGTATGATCATTGCTTTTTTTAGATTATAAAGGATCACAGTGGAATGTTTGAAAAATGCAGAAGTGTATAATTAAATAAAAGTTACTTCAAACCCATAGTCCAGAAATTACCATTTCAGTTAATTCTTTTTTTTTTAAAGATTTTATTTATTTATTTGACAGAGAGAGACACAGTGAGAGAGGGAACACAAGCAGGGGGAGTGGGAGAGGGAGAAGCAGGCTTCCCGCGGAGCAGGGAGCCCGATGCGGGGCTCGATCCCAGGACCCTGAAATCATGACCTGAGCCGAAGGCAGACGCTTAATGACTGAGCCACACAGGTGCCCCTCAGTTAATTCTTTACCATATTGGTGTATTCCTTCTGGTATTTTATTTTGTACATTTATATGTGTGGGTTTTTTTATTTTGTAACAAAATTTTAATTTAAAATACTGTTTAAATCCTATTGTTTTCACCTGATTATATCAAGAATATTATTTAAAAAAAGAATATTATCTTTGTCAATTATTTCTTGAAAAATAATTTTAATGGTGACAGGTTAGTCCACTTATTGCTGTAACATACATTTTTTCCCCACACTGTGGGATTAACAATATTTTATAATATTTGTCACTTGAATGGACAGATAAATATATTTTTACTTAAATTTGTATGACTTCAATTATTGGAATTTAAATATTATTTTATCTATGTTTACCAGTCATTTTGTCTTCTTTTATAAAATATCTGTTGCTGTACTTTGCCCACGCTTCTACTTATTTATGAGACTGCAAGTATTAACTCTTTTTCATATATGTACCAATAATTTTCCTACTTTGTTATATGCCTTTTAGTTTTATTTATGGTATTATTTTAAATTTAAATGATCAAAGTTTTAGATTTATTCTCTCGCTTTTATGCACTTAAATCATCCCCATTCCTGAAAATATACACAATTTTTCTTTTTCATAGAGACTTCAATTGTTTACATTTAACTCTACACCTCCTTGTAATTTATGTGGGGCTACAGTATGAGGTGAAAATCCAGTTTAACTTCATCTTTTCATAAAAGGGCAACAATGATGTCCATAGCATTTATTAAACCATTATTCCCATCTACTCTGACTTGTGATGTCATCTTTATTATTTATTCTATTATGCCATCCTGTTGCCTTCTTGTCCTTCTGCCGCTCTGCTCCATTCTCTCCAGCAAGCTGACCTTCCCAGGCTTTTTCCCACACTCCTTAGAAACTTGCCATCAGCACATCTGGGGGGAAGCCCTGATAAGAGGAAAAGAAGAGTCAAGGTATTTTTCCCCTCTTCCTGCTTCAGGTGACACCTTGAGCAGAGATTGCATTTCTCTGTCCCTGCTTAGACAGGTGCCCCGTCATTTTACCTGGTTTCCCTCACCGACCCAGCGCTGAGCTCTAGGAGTTCTGCCCCCTTCTTGCGTGTCCCTTCCGTGGCAGCTATGTTGTTCATCTTTGGGTGGCTTCTCAGTCCCTTTTATCACCAGTGTAACCCAGTGCCTGCATCAAGTTTCCTCTGCTTTTAATATTCAGTTTAATTTTGCTTTTCCTGCTTGAAACCTAACTGATAGCTATCATTCCTAGTCACTAATGTATGCGTTCTTTTCTGTACCGGGGCTACAATTTCAATGATTGCAGCTTTTAGAAAACATTTTCATTTCACTCAGGTTTTATAAAATATTGTTCCCTAATTTTGTTTTGGAAAAACTAATTTTTTTCAAGTGAACTTTAAAATTATTTTCAATTTTCAAAAAATTTTATCTTACTGACATGCTTAAAGAAACACTCACATGAATAAACAAAAATACCTATACAAAATGTTTGTTTAAAAATTGTTTGTGCCAGTAAAAAAACTGAAAACAACCAATGTTAAATACACTTAGGGTATATTTACACAATGTGATACACTAGGTCTTTAAAAAGAATATGGTACACACACTGCTATGGGAGCATAAACTGTTATAATTATTTTGAAAAACTCTTTGGCAGTATCTACGAAAACTCAATATATGAATACCCTATCACCTAGCTCTTCCACTTCTAGGTATATATCCAACAGATGATATATACATATGTTCATAAAAAGATTTACAAGAATGTTCCCAGCATCTCTATTCATAATATTCTGCCTGGGAACACTGCAAATATCCACTAAGGGAGGAATGTGTAAATTGTATTATAGTCATGTAATGTAATATGGCAATGAAAAGCCAAACTACTGAATAACTCTTAAATATTGAGTATGAGACTAGACACAATAACATACTGCGTGATTCCATTTATATAAAGCTCAAGAATGGGTAACATTAATCCGTGCTGAAAAAAAGTCACAGTAGTGTTTACCTTTTAGGGAATTAAGATTGGGAAGGGACATGAGGAAGGGATGATTTCTGCGCTCTTTTGTGTGTATGATAAATTTCTATTTTAGAAGCTTAAAAATGTATAAGGTAGATCCATATGTATTGATGTAGAAAGATATCCAAGTTATGCTGCTAAGTTAAATAAAATAGTTGTTGGAGGGTACATAAAGAGAGAGTCCATATGTGTTAAAAAAAAAAAGACTATCATATATATGTGTGTGTGTGTGTATAAATATATATTCCTATGTGAGTACTTACACACATACACACACACACACTCAAGAGAATTTAAGGGAGTGAGAGACTTGGTTTGAATTTTTCCCCACAAATACGAACCATTTCATAATAAAAAAAAAAACTCAATGGAATATTTGTGTTACATTGCATTGAAACTATAAGTTTATGTAGGAAAATAATTTTATCTTACATTATTGTTTTCCTAGCCAGAAATCTGGTATGTCTTGCCATGTGTTCATCTCCTTTTATACCCTCCAGTCAAGCGTTTAAACTTTCTTCCTGTAAGTCCTACATGACTCTTAAGAGGTTATTGCTGTGGGTTAGTTATTTATTTACCATTGCTCTTATGAATGAAACTAACAGCTAAGCTTCTCAAGTGAGAAATCTAACCATTTCCTTATTTCTCATTCATTGCTAACCTGCTCAACCCTAATGAAGCTTTTCTGGCAGAGATTATCAGTTGCCAAGTACAACAGATGGCTTCCATTTTTTAGCATGACACTTGTAGAAAGTCATTAATTCATCAATTCAATAAATATTTGTTGATCATTTGATATATGCTAGGTGTAGTTCCATACACTATAAATTCAAAGGTAACCACCACCCCGGCCATCAGACTGTGTGTGTGTCTTACTGGAGCAAACAGCAAATGGACACAACACACTGTGGTATGTGCTGAAGTAGAGGTAAGCACAGTATTCTGTGGACAGACATCACAGGGCCACCTGCCTAGGCTTGGGTTATTAGAAACCACTTCCCAGAACAGATGTTATAGAAGTTGAAAAGTAACTCTTACGAGAATGATTTACATTTTAGATGTAGGTAAGATGACTTCATTATCTGCAGAAGGTCAGAATCAAGAGAAAGAGCATTATATTTCAGCACATTTAAGGAAATGATAATAATTCAACATGGCTGGATTATAGAACATGCAGTAGGTAATTATAGAAAGTTAGACCACAACAGTAAGCTGAAGGCAGGTCATGAGGCCTTTAATGGCATCCTAAGGAGTTTAGAGATCAGTGACAAGCCACTCAAGATTTTTGTTTGTTTGTTTCACTAGAAAATTCTATCAGACATTTTATTTTTAATTTTTAGTATTTTTTTCTTGAAATTTAATTAACATACAGTGTTATATTCGATTCAGGTGTACAATATCATGATTCAACAATTCTATACATTTCTCAGTGTTCATCAAGATAAGCGTACTCTTAATCCCCTTTATCTATTTCACCCATCCCTCCACCCACCTCCCCTCTGGCACTGAAGGTTTTAAAGATAGGAGCTGATATGATCAAATTTGCACTTGAGGAAACTGAATTAAGCTGCATTGTGAAGAACAGATTAGAAAGGCAGAGACACTGGGAGCAAGGAGCCCCTACTTGCTTTAATAATCTAGACAGTGAAAATGAAGGCAATAAGATACCAGAAATTTCACACAAGCCAAAGTAAGAAAACCTGGTAATTAACTGGAGAGAGGAGGGAAGGATTGTGGGGATTCAAGGATGAAAGCAAGGTTCTGACCTGGCAGACAAAGTCAACTGTAGCTCCACTGACCAAAATGAGACAAAGAAGAACAATTTTGCAAGGGCAGGGAGTGATGCAATGGCGAGTTTAGTTTGAGAAATGTGGGCTTTGAGTTACTTGTGCAAAGCAGTAGGAGGCAGTGCGGTATAAGGGCCTGGTCTTCAGGAACCGTATTTGGGAAGGAACGCTGGACTTGAGAACCACGAGAATCTGGCAGGGAATACATGCAGGTGGGTGAGATCACCATGGGTAAGGACACAGAACCAGTGATTAGGGGACAGTCTCTGTTCCATCAGATTTGGGTAACTTGGTTTTGCTCTGGTTTTCTTGGCATCTTGCTTTTGCTACCTGCTAGCTCTAGGACCATGCTTAGGCTCTTTAACTTCTCTGTAAGGGGAGCTATTAATAGTATCTCCCTTATAGGGTTTTGTAAAGAATAAAATATCACCTATAAAAAAGCATTTAATACAAGTACAAATTTGATGAATATTGGCTATTATTACTATTGCTGAGGTTGTTATAAGCTAGAAGATAAACTCCGATGACCCGACACCTTTTAATAGGAAAACAGAGAAAAATTACTCATGTAGGACTCTGAGAAACAACAACCAGAGAGTTAGGGGGAAGATCAGAGAATGTAATGTCACATTTGCCAACATGGGGAGAGGGAGGGAGGGAAGGAGCATCTCAAGAAGAAAAACTAGACAACAGTTTAAAATGCAGTGACGGAAGTAAAAGAGGGGCTTATTTAGCATCAAATGATTTTAACAAGCATAGTCATGGGTATTCTAGAAACAAAAGCCAGATTACAACTAGGCTGAGGAATGAATAGAAGGTGAGAAAAAGGAAGACAGTCTTTATAGTCATTGTTTGTGAAAAGAGTAAGATGATAGAGAAAGATGGATGGGAGAAGAAGTTTGGCTGGTGGTTGATACAACAGCGAAGACTTGACCATGGACATGCTGATGGGAAGACATCTTGCAGTGAGGGTGCTTGTAGATACTGAAGAGAAAAGATGGTCAGCCAATCAAAAAGGCAAGGATGAGGTGGGAGCAGATGGCTCTAGTAGAGGAGCAGGGAGGTCCTTGATTAGAAGGATGAACTTCTGCTCCACCGCCACGGAGGGAAAGGAGGCAAGAGAAGGAGTTGGGAGGTTTGCAAATGCAGCTGCAGGAGTCTGAGGAAAGTTCCACCTAGTATTGTCTATTTTCTCTCGAAATTATCTGCTCTAACTGAAGAGTGAGACAGAGAGAGATCAAAGGTTTCAGGAGAAAGAAAATTTGAAAAGGATCTGTGGAAAGTGAAAAAGGGAACCAATTAGAGAAAGTCAGAGAATTTTCCAGGCAGATTTCAGGACCCAGTTATTATTGAAACTGTTAATTTGTCAGGCCATCAGTCTGTGCTAATTTTCTCCAGTAGTACTTAGTAGTCCGGGATGGAGAATGGAGAGAGTAGGCAAAGAAAGAGGCTTACACTTTGGTTTTGCTGGTGGAAGCAGGGGAAGGGAAAGTGGCCAGAGTTGAGAGAAATGGCAAAAAAAAAAAGGGTTTAAAGCTTGGATAGAAAAGGGGTTGGAGCTTGGATAGAAAAGGAAGTGGAAATAGGAGGGAACCGTGGATAAAAATAAAGGGAGCGCGAAGTTGTAGATCCCAGTGAGATTGTGGAAACACTGATGGGAAGAACTAGAAGGATAAGAGTTTGTGGCCCAAGAACAGTTGTGAATATTTCAGAAAAGGGGCATCATCTGATGAAAACACAGTCTGGGCTGGAGGCGTGGCAGTGGTGCTCTGAAATGGAGTGGATGTGAAGATTGTTGGTATAAGAAAAGCCAAGCTAACGAGAAGCTAAGCTGTTTGCTGGGAGACCCAATGATCACCGAAGCTACTCTGGAGAATGGCAGGAATGGGGTAGAAAGAAAGATGTGTCAGGTACCAAAACATGTGATGAAGGAAAAGTAGTGACTGAGGAGCTTACGAGAGCAAAAAAGGCATGGAAGGTGATACTGCAAAAGCATCATGAAGCTCCAAGAAGGAGTGAGACAGGGAGTCATAAAAGTCTGGATTGGCACGGAGGCATAAGAATTTTGCCACTAGCTTGGTGTGGGAGAGGTAGATTGTGTAAGATCCAGATGCTGCAGAAGCCAGTTTTCAGTGAAAGCCAGGGAATGGGATCCACCGTTGTTGCAGAAGGTCAAGATGTGGGAGAGGTAGATTGCATAAGATCGGCATCGCAGAGGATAGCATGGAAGGTCTGGGAGGCGGGGGGCAGAGGAGAGAAACCTTTTCAGCATGATGATGAGAATACGGAAAACACACAGTGGAAAGCTGTAAATTAGGAGCAGTAACCACAAATGGCAGGAATGTGAGGCACGGTGGGTTCACGGATTCTAATTGGAAACATTCCACGCCTTAGCTATTGTAGCAAACTCCTAACTGGCTGTCGTGCTTCCAGCTTTGCTCTTTTAAATCCATTTTACATGCTGTATCTGGATTCGATTATATAAAATGTACTTCTAATCCTGTCATTCATCTCCTTGATTAAAATCCTCCATTGTTTTTTATCAAATCTCCAGTGCTAATTGCAAACTCCCCAAATTAGCGTTGTATAGAAGTCTCCCCAGTTATCTGGCTCCTGTCCACCTGCCCAGGCTTCTCTCCTCGCAGACCCTCAAATGTTGTACCCTATCCCTTCCTCACGCTGAACTCCATGAAATTTCCCCAAACTCCACACACTCTAAATGGAGATAGGGGGGCGGGGGGAGTACTCCAGGGAGAATAAACAGTTTAAAGAGACAAGAGCTGGGAGCTTTGAGAAATGTCAAAAGATAGAATTTAACAGGACTCCGAAACATAACTAGATGATAAGACATGAAAAATAAGGATTGTTCATGGCTTTGATTCTTGAATAAAGTACTGCCTCTTTGAAATGCGGTACAGTGTAGGTGCTGTTAATTCTGCTCAAGCAGTTTAATTTTATGCACCTATCGGGCTAAATATTTTCTATTAAGACATACTTGTCTGATGTTGCTATTAACAATTACTATACACATGACCTTTTCCTCATCTTTCCAAGCTTTATATAGTCAAGCTTTTGATGTTGAGAGGCATATTGTTTAAGAGGTACTCTTCACAGCATGTAACTCATAACAGACACCTTGCAAAAATGTGTGTGAGTTTGTATATTTTTCAAAGATAATGAGCAGAAAGATTTAAAATCTGTTCAAATGTTTTCTGGCAAAATGTACGTGAATCGTGCCAAAAGGAATTGCATATTGCATGCCTTCAATCTGTTTTTGAAATATTTGTAGATACAGGCAACATCTGTTCCACTGGACAGAGATATACTGTAAGTGCTAATAACTTTGGAAAGCCCTGATTTTAAAAGTTTGTACTTGAAAATTAAATATTTTTTAAACAGCTACATGCCAAAGCTCTCTAAATGAACTTCATTTTTTTTAAAGAGCTCAGTGATTATAAAGAAGATTTTTTACAAAATAAACCAAAATTTGAAACTTAAAGAATTTTCTGAATGATTTCATCATGTGTTAAATATGTCTACTGGCAAACCATAATACTGCCACCCAGCTCTGTCACACATAGATGCAGGTGGGCTGTGGTGTGGAGAGAGAACGCAGGGTCCTATTTACAAATATATAAAACAGATTCCGATTTAAGGTAAAACAAAAACTGTGTAGTGTTGAGAGAACATGAATGTGAATTTAAAAATCCTGAGCGTAGGGGCGCCTGGGTGGCTCAGTTGGTTGGGTGTCCGGCTCTTGATCTCGGCTCCGATCTTGATCTCAGGGCGGTGAATTTAAGTCCTGCATTGGGCTCCACACTGGGCATTACTTAAAAAAAAAAAAAAAATCCCAGGTGTAAGGAAAATGATGAAAAATTGTCACTGAACAACAAGGTATAGGGGAATGATTCAGGGAGATCCCTGATCTCTTCAGGGCACATCCAGACTGGACCTGGTTCAGGATTAGTAAACACTGTAAATTCAGGTACCCCAGCAGCGACCACATTTGTCAATTGAATAACATTGGTTCAGAAAAGTATAGGTCTGAATCAAAATAGATGAAAATAGGAGTCACTTTATAAAAAAATCTGTCTTGTGGCAAATTATATGAAACAGTAGAAATTTCTTTTTTATAGCTCTGGGAGGAAAGCCTTTGACAATCTGCTTATTGCCATTAGGCAGTATTTTTCAAATTTCAGGGAACCTCGCTTTAGTGGATCATGAAATCCATTTGAGTTGATCATAACATTTTTTTAAAAGATCTTATTTATTTATTTGACAGAGAGAGACAGTAAGAGTAGGAACACAAGCTGGGGACTGGGAGAGAGAGAAGCAGGCTTCCCGCTAAGCAGGGAGCCTGATGTGGGGCTTGATCCCAGGACCCTGGGATCATGACCTGAGCCGAAGACAGACACTTAATGACTGAGCCACCCAGGCGCCCCAATTATAACATTTTTAAAATGAAAAATAATATTTAAAAATGATATTGCATTACAGCTAATAGGGGTAAGAATTGTTAACATTCTGTTTCAAATGTGTAAGTGTGAGAAAGATATGAAATGTATTTCTTATTGTAAATCACAGTAAGAAAAAAAAAATGTTACACTTTCTCCTCTTTGGAGGCTGGCCTAGTTGCAATTTGGTCTAAAGAGCAGATGTAAATCGGAGAAGATCCTGGGCCAGATAAAATCTAGGTATTACAGGCTCCTCTGAGGGTCAGAAGGGCAGAGAAGTCAAGTAGAACAGCGAAGCGTCTAAGGGGAGTGACGGACAGTGGGGGGGGGGGGGGTCCTAACAGTTGACCTATTCCTAGTGTTACAACTTGGGGAGACTGGACTGGACTTGGGAGGAAGAAGGGTATTTCTCGGCTCCCCCATGGAACATTCACCCCATTCCTTTATAGTACACTAGGAGATAATAGCAAGGGAATAGTTGGCTGGTTTTATAATCAACAAAGGAAAGGGCACCTTATTAGCTATATTACAAGTTGTGGAATCAGTATTCCAGGGTCCATAGGTATTAGTCACCCAGATGCTAAACATCTCAGGTGATTTAGGAATTCACAAACCTAAAGCAAAGAACAAAAACTTGCATATCCAGTGAGTTGAAAAGCCATTGTTGTGTAATTGAATGACAAGTATAGCAATACTTTTCTTATCTTCCATGATCAAAAAAATGAGGTGTTCAAAGACTGGTAGGGATGGTTGATCAGGGGAGGAAAACCAGGGGGCTGAGAAATAGGTTAGGAGGACGCATAATTTTGACTGCATGCACTTCTGCAACTCTTCAATTTTAAACCATATGCATTTTACCGGTTTGAAAAAATAGCACTTTGCATTTAGGAAAGTAAAATAAGTGTCACATTAATGAAATTTTTAGATAAACTAAAGTAGCTCTATAGGGGACACCTTATTGGGTCTTTAACCAAAAGCCATTCTCCCGGATCCTTTTTGTTAAAAAATGCCTGATTTTTCTCCTGGTGGTAATATGTCCAAGCCCCAGAAGATGAATGAAGATTAGCCTACCCCAAGCCAGTGATAGCAGGAGAAACCACAACCCTCCAGTGTGGTAGAGCCTGCTAAGGTAGGTGCTGTTCCAAACTGAGAGGCATGAATAGAAAGCCCAAGAGAGGAAGCTGAGACAGTTAGGTGCAAATCGGCCTGCCAGGGTGACTCCAGCCACCCTCCTCTCTTGTGTTAAGCCATGAGAGAGTATTAGTCCACAGCTAAAGCAATGAATGTGCACATGCATGCACACACATGCGCGCGCGCGCGCACACACGCAATGTGCAGGCAACGCGCAAATGCAGGCAATGATCATCAAAACTAGCTTTCACAGACAGGTCTTCTCAAATACACATATAAGAATACTATAAAAAATCACAAAAATTCCATAATGAAAGGAAACAACAAATAATTTAAAGAATCATAAATATTTTCAGCAGGATATGAGAGGCTGTCTTATCCATGAAAAATAACAGGCTGAGTTATAAATCTTGAAAATAAAAAATACGTGGCTGTTAGTACTAAAAAAATTAAAAAGAGAGATGGACTAAATAGCCACATAATTATGCCTGGAAAGTAAACTAGAAAGTTAGACTAATAAGGCAGTGGATTCTCCTATACTGGGGCCCAAGGAGACAGAGTGGGGGTGGGGGAGGAAAGAAAGAAGTAAGGAAGAGAAATTCAGAAGATCCAACATTTAGCCAATACGTTCAGCCAATACAGTTTCTCAAAGGACTGATATGAGGAAACAGTCAAAATTAAAAGGGGTTGGGGATGCTGACTGCTGAAGAAAGACAAGAATTTTCCATTTAAAATGTACCATCTAGTGCTAAGCAGAATACATAAAAAGGACAAGCACCTGGAAACCCTTGGAAAAATGCAAGAGAGAAAAGAGAATTTGAAAATCCTTAAAATGTTAAGAGACAGAAGTAAACAATTTAATTACAAAGAAATGAAATGGAGGTAAGACTTTGGTAAAAAAAAAATAGATGTAAAAAGACAATACAATAATTCTCAAAAATTCTAAAGGGGAAAAATGTCTGAAACTATAAGTTTATGCCAACAAAAATAATTCATATTAGAAAAAAATATTGAAATAATAGAAGGCAGGGAAAATGTATAGATGATGGGGAAGTTTGATGACAATAAACTTTTTTTTTAAACTATGGCAAGAAAAGTCCAGACACACAAGTTTTATAGCACAATATAAAGGATATATGTACTTCTACTGAAAGAGATTTTCAAATTTGGTAAAAGCAAACAAAATCTTTACCTAAATGTGTGGTGTTTACAAAAGACCTATCTAAGGCAACATGATATAAAAATATTTGAGAAGAAAAATAATGGAGAAAAAATATATCAGAAAATTGCTAACAAAAAGGGCAGATGTAAAAATGTCAATATCAGGCAAAGTAGAAATCAAGACAGAGCATGAAAAGGAAAAAGAATTGTACAGAGATGAAAGGAACAACATAAAAATGTATACTCTTTATACTTTAGGTTCTTAACAGCAGAAATATATAAAACAAAAAGGGAGAAAAAAACCAAAAAGAAATACAAGTGAAATTAATAAATGCATAATAGTCAGAGATTATAATATATCTTCCTTATAAATTGATGGATCAAATAAACTAAAAATAATTAAAGCTATTTAGAATTCAAAAGCACAACTTTCAAAATTGGTTTTATAAATAACAAATATATAGGGAACTTTGTATTCAGGGGAACATTCATTAAAATTTACCATTTTTCAGTCCACAAAAGAACTCTCAACAGGCAAAATTCTCTGATCTCAAAGCAATAAAATCATAGAGCCACTCATAATTCGGAGTATTTCCTATGTGCCAGGCATTGTTTTTTTGTTTTGTTTTGTTTTTAAAGATTTTATTTATTTATTTATTTGAGAGAGAGAGAGAGTGAGCACAAGCAAGAGGGAGAGGGAGAAGCAGGCTCCCCACTGAGCAAGAAGCCCGATGTGGGCCCCATCCCAGGACCCTGAGATCATGACCTGAGCAGAAGGCAGATCTTAACCAACTGAGCCACCCAGGCGCCCCAGCGTTGTTTGTTCTAAGCTGTGGTTGCTGAATCTAGCAAATAAAGGGACAAGATGCCAAGTTAAATTAAAATTTAAGATACACACTGAATAAATCTGTAGAGATTTTAGAACTTTTGGAAATTTTTAGAGATAATTAGCTTTCAAAGCATTTGGAAGAAAATAGAGAAATCTTCCTGTGTCCTTCTAAGATAATTTTATAACCTTGATACCTAAACTAGACAAACATGGCACAAAAAATAAAACCATAGGTCAACTTCACTTTTAAGTATAGCTGCAAAACTTCAAAATAAAAATTTAATAGATTAAATATAGCAGTGTTTTAAAAGCTGCTTGACACCAGAAATGCAGGGAAGGTTTGACACTATAAAATGCTTTAATGTATTTATGTTTTAAAAGATTAAATAAAAAACCACAAAACCATTTTAATGAATGCAAAAAATACATTTATTAAAAATGGTATTTTTTTATTTGGTAAGTATGTAATACAAGAAGAAGTTTTCCTAACTTGATGAAGTATACATATCTAAACATCAGCAATGACAAATTAGAAAATATAAAGGAAAAAAGCCCTAGTCATAATTGAAAATGATAGAGAATTAAAGAAAATATCTAGGAATAAAACTAATGCAAATTTGCAATATCTGTAGTAAAAACTGTACTATAGAACATAAAAGAAGATATAATTTAATAGAGAAACACACTCTATTCTAAATGGAAAGAAAATATAGTAAAGGTAGTCATTCTCCACTAAATAAATTACAAAATAAATATAATCCTGATTCAAAGCCTAACAAGATTTTTTAAATGAAACTTGACAGTCCAGTTCTCAGAAAAGCTGCAAAATTAACTAAAAAATGTACTAACAGAAAGAAAAAGACAGAATTTACACTATCAAATTTCAAAATATAAAAATATAGCAATTAGAATTATATGACAATAATACATTAATATACATTAAAAACATAAATGTCTAAAACAAAACTATGGAAGCATTCTAAGGGAATATATTCGTAATTTTGGATTACAGGAGACCTTTGAAAGATATAAGTGCATATGTTGCAAAAGAAACTATTGATAAATTTGACATTCATATATAAAACATGTACATGAAAAAAGAATAATATTTCTACCAATATTATTAACTTTTACCATTAAGAAATTTAGAATCTTCAGAAGAAATGGCTCAGAACTCAGAAAGTTAAAGGTGGACAGGGAGAAATACCCAATGTTCAAAGTCTGCTATGTAATTGATACCGTGCTAGGTATTTAGCCATTTACATAGGCTACATTTAATCTTAGAGAGTCCTCATCAAACCAAGGTACATAGGCCATTTAATCTTAGAGAGTCCTCATCAAACCAAGAAGGACGTGTTACTAAGGTCATGTTGCTGAAGAAGAAACTCGCCTTTAATCTCATATCAAGCAATTGGCTGGGGTAGAATTCAGACACAACACTTTTAACACCACCTTGACTCCCTGCAAAATAAGTAAACATAAAGAAATTATACAGGGGGGGCACCTGGGTGGCTCAGTTGGTTAAGCGACTGCCTTTGGCTCAGGTCATGATCCTGGAGTCACAGGATCGAGTCCCGCATCGGGCTCCCTGCTCGGCAGGGAGTCTGCTTCTCCCTCTGACCCTCTTCCCTCTCATGCTCTCTCTCATTCTCTCTCTCAAATAAATAAATAAAATCTTTAAAAAAAAAAAAAGAAAGAAAAGAAATTATACAGGGGCTCTTGGGTGGCTCAGTCCGTTAAGCGCCCTATTTTTGGTTTCAGCTGGGGTGGTGATCTCAGGTTCAAGGGATTGAGCCCTTTGGTGCTGCGCTGAGTGTGGAGTCCGCTTAGGATTCTTTCCCTCTTCCTCTCTCTACCCCTCGGCCACCCCCCCATGCATGCATGTGCGTTCTCGCTCTCAAATTAATAAATACAATCCTTTTTGGAAAAAAAAGAGAAATTATACAAAGAAGTTCTGAGTGCCAAATAGTTTGCTAAAGTAAATCTATTAGAAGTCGATAGATTAAGATGGAAATATGCAATTAAAACGCACTCAAAGGAAACAGGACCTTACTATAGTGTGAGGTAGACAACAATAGACAAGAAGCAAGCAGGAGACTCACTCAGCGCCACTGAGAAGTTTCAGTGTTACGCCGGTAGAACCGGCACCAGTCTTGTAGGCATGAACGAACCCGTAAAAGGTTTCAAAGTACTAGAGAAGAGCGTACAAAGCCAAACGCAGCTGTAAGAGAAATCATTTGGCTCTGCTTCCTTGCTTTGCAGTTAGGCTGTTGGTGTGCTGACAGCACGGACACCACCAGCGAATGGTAGTGGTAATCAGCTAAAAACGGGACCTCTGTCTGCCCGCCTGGCGTCACCCCATGTAGATGGTCGCTGTGTCTGTAGACCTCCATTCTGAATACTACATGCAGGGAGACTGGGTCTTGCGACGTTCTTGGCCTACTGAGTAGAGTTAGTAGAAGCTTTATCAAAAGGGTTCCCTAGGAGGAATTTAGGGTCTGGCCCCAAATCTGAGTATCTGCTGATTTCAAAAAGAATGGAATCTATGTAAAGAAGAGAAGGTTCTAGTGGTCGAGTTTAGCAGAGAACAGGAGGATTTGCTCAGTGTGTTTTACATTCTTTTCTAGAAATAATTTTGAAGTTATTTACATTGTTTGAAGTAGAGTCAGCCCCTGCCTTGTGTGAGAAGTCTGGAGTGGAAGTAACGTCAGCCTCCTGGGTCTCCACCACCTGAGTCCTGAAGCAGTCCCTTCAAAGTCCTGCAGTTTTTAACAGCTTTGCAATGAATATGGCCATTCAAATGATAGGATTGGGGATGCCTAGAGTAAGATCTTGGCCCAGCCTACTAACTAAAATATGAAAACCTGCCTGGTAATCTCTCCCCTATATGCCTCACTTAACGTGATTCGATGTCTGCCTCAAATTTCCTTCGCTTTCATCCAATGAAAATGGCACCACCCATGCAGCCCTGGCCTGGCAAGTGTAGGGCTCCTTCCCAGTCTCTTACGAGACTTAACACTGCATCCCTACCCAGTGGGATTGGCTTTCACCTGAATGAATAGTCTAGAATCCGAGTACTGCTACCCTTGACCGGTCCCATGTTTGCTGAGTTCCCAGCCCCTCTCTTGAAAAGGAACATCTTTCACAGATGTGAACAAGTCCTCACTAATAAATCAGGGGGAATTATCTGGACTGAACAAAAGGGGAAAATCAAAATGTCAGTGTTTGGTTATTATGGTACATAATATCCCTACTGTAAACATGTAAAAATATTCATTGGGATGGGTTTTAAAAATCTTTTTAAAATTTATATTGTTTGCTATGGCCAAAAGAATTCCTAGCTGTTTCCACTTTGGACATTTGAGTTAGAATGTAGCATTTGTGGGTAAACATCATTTTAGACAGAGGAAGGCTGCTGCCTGGTATAAGCTGAAACAGAGTTTTCCATTGAAAAAAAAATTAGAAAGTAAACGTAAAACTGTGCTTATATATTTCTGAGATTAAAGCCATCTAAAAAAAGGAGAAAAGACTGAAAAGAATGAGTCTAAGCTTTTCTCCTCCAATAAAGACCTGTAAACTAGAAATTTGTTTTCCTCTTTGAAAATACATTCTAGTGCCTTGAGTGTTTGTTTGTTTGTTTGTTTTTCCTCAACACATAATTGATTCTTGGAATGACATTCACTTTGAGTGTGGACAGTTGTGCCTTTGGGACAGAAGCAGTTGTTTCTACCTTTGTCATTTTGAACAACAGCAATAGTAGAACTATTTTCTCCCAAAATTACCACTTAAGAGACTTGAGCAATGTCATTTTGTATGTTTATAAAAGACAAAGCAGTCTTTCTACTGTAAGTCAGCCAAATAGAGGAAAAAGACAATTGAACTAATGGTATCTTTATCAGTGGGAATATACAATGTCATTATCATATTGTTTCACTTATTTGTGGAACATAAGGAATAGCATGGAGGACATTAGGAGAAGGAAGGGAAAAATGAAGTGGGGGAAATCGGAGGTGGAGATGAACCATGAGAGACTATGGACTCTGAGAAATAAATGGAAGGTTTTAGAGGGGAGGGGGTGGGGGCATGGGTGAGCCTGGTGATGGGTATTAAGGAGGGCACATATTGCATGGAACACTGGGTGTTTTACGAAAACAATGGATCATGGAACACTACATCAAAAACTAATGATGTATTGTATGGTGACTAACATAACATAATAAAATAAAACTAAATTAAAAAAATAGAAGCATGTGAAATATTTAAGGATAGAGAATATGGTGGTGTGTTGAAATTTTTGAAAAAGATTAAAAAAATAGGAAAAATTTTTGCAGACTAGCAAAAAAAATAATGGAATTTAAAAAAAAAAAAAGACTACAGATAGAAAAACTGTTTCAATGTATTTTTCTTATCTCTTTTCATTTTGAGAAGAGACCTTGTATAAAAGAACAAAATGTGCCTCACATAGAACCAGTGAACACTGGAAAAGATAGATTATGCATTAATTTATGACTAAGTAACTTATCCTCATAGCTGTAATGATAAATGACCACTTTTCTTTACTTTACAATTGAATCGTAATTCTCATAAGCCAAGATGGTGGATCTATCCAGCTATAGATAAAAATTCAAAATCATGTAACTTGAATGAACCAAATATGTAAACATCATGACTGGGACAAAAATTAAAAACTAAGGGTCAGTTAAGTGTAATTTAAGTATAAATATATATCTAGTCTATATTTTTTCTTTTTCTTCCCCAGGGTTTGCTTGTGGATTTAGTGATTATGAAATGAACATGACTAGTAATGACCTAACTGAACAAGTATATTACAATGAAATATATTTATAAGCAATTAATTATTTCAATGCACTAATGAGAATGTGTACCACTTAATTAAAATATTAATTAATATTTTACCAAATTTCTTGGTAAGCACTATTATCATTGTCTTCAAGTTAGAATTCTAACCTACACACTAAAATTTATTTTAAATTGTCCCCTATTATTTTTACTATATCTTTATCAGTATTCCAAATCCTCAAAAACTTCCAAATATAGTCTTTTTAAACCTGAAACTTGTTTACCTACGTCTCTGGAAAAATGAGAAAGAAAAAAAGACAATTAGTACGTTGGCAAATTATTCAAATTTTTACACAATTAAAAACTTATTTATAAAAAATTTAGTTAGAATGTTGACCTTCTTAAAAAAGTCAAGGTCCTAAAAAAATGTTACAACTTTCCTTCAAAATGTTTTCGGAGGATTGTTATATGGTTAAATATATTTTTCTATTAGAAAAATAATGCATTAAATCTTAACCTAAAGATATGAGGTATTAGGAAGTAACAATACCATTCATAAAAGAATTCACTATAAATTACCTAAAAATATTTTTCCTACTGCATTTCTAATTCAACCTGAAAAAAATCAATCTGCACACAATTTTTAGAAGTTCAATTATTCAATAATGTATCATAAAGATGTATTTTTCTCACATCATGCTCACAAAATCAGCATGAGCTGTTATATCCCCTCTCTGCATAAGAGAAAATGGAAATCCAATGAGGTCACGCTTTGCCTCATCAGCGGCAAAATGTTCATTGTCCATGTTTCCTAGTTTACTGATATTTTCATCTCAAAGAAGCTCATATTCACAGTTTCATACTTGAAATAACCATAGTCTAGAAAAAAAGCTTAAATTAAAATGAAATGGCCTTTAATATTGGTATTATACTTCTGATGATCACCATCATCAAATGCATTACCATTTCCATAGGAGCATGTGAATAGATTACAAGGTGGCAAATATTTTGTGCAGAAAGAAAAATATTTTAAACCGATAAACAAGATATTATATGTCCCGCTTGAACTTTTTTTCTATAAATTATTTTTTTTAAGATTTTATTTATTTATTTGAGAGAAAGAGAAATAAGAGCACGAGCAGGGGGCGGGGAGAGGGAGAAGCGGGCTCGATCCCAGGACCCCAGAATCATGACCTCAGCCAAAGGCAGACACTTAACCAACTGAGCCATCCAGGTGTCCCTATATCTCGATTATTTTAAATAATAAACCTCAAAAGTATAGAACAGAACCTTAGGTAGTATTTAACAATGTAAAAATCTCTTGATATATGAATCAACTAGGAAAGATTTTATTTGTGTAGCGGGGGTGCCTGGTAGGCTAAGCTTTTCCTGACTGAGCAAAAAAAATCAAATTTGAGCCAATTTTGAGGAGGTGTGTGAAGGAAAGTGCTTGCAAGGGCAAAGTGGATATGCATGTGCAAAAGGACTGTAAATGTAAGGTAACAAGGAGTAGTGGGACAGGCAAGGATAAATGTACATAAAAGCACTTAGAAGCATTCAGGCACAGACCCTTCAAAATTTTGTGCTGGGATTGACTACAGTTAAACAAAGGATCTCTTCAAATGGTAGTCCACAGTTTCCAACCCTTGTTTGGTGGAATTCTGGAAATATAAGTCACTTCGGAACATTGACTTGCTTTAGGAGTCACTGGACCAGTCCCTCCTACTGTACCAATGTTAGCTGGACACCAGTGACTCTGGGAGAAGAATGTAAAACATCTAATCTTTGGTTTGATGAAGGCTGCTACTCCCAATACCCTCTTGAAATGCAGGACATGCCAGGGGAAGAAGGAGAAAAGTGTCCTATCATCAGAGAAAGCTACTAGAAAGAAAGGGATTCCGATTTAACTTACTCTCCGTGCTCCAGATTTGAAATGGTCTGACTGAGGGTCACTGGTAGAAAAGGATACCAAGGACTACAGAGAGGACCTAGCCACAATATAAGGGAGAAAGAACCCAAGGCTAGGACCAAGAAGCTCATGAGTGGTAAATCTAGCTAGGACTAGAAGCTAAGACCTGCCTTTAAGCCTCTTTGTTTCATCCTTTGGGTACAAAGTAAGTGTTCTGCACATGAATGTGACTTTAAACAGCTATAACCTGGATGCCAAGTACAGGAATGTGATTTAACAAAGGTTTCATTGACTGAATGAGAAAGGATAGTCCTTGCTGTAGGCACAGGAACAAATTACAATTGCAACACTGTAGCAGAAACGGAAGGACAACCTCAATCAGGGACCTACTTGAACTGATCAGATTGTGCCACCGCTCACTGCCTCATGCATGGAAGCAGTTCCAACGACTTTGGACTTGAGTACAGCCCAGAAGCTTTGACAACTGGCCCAATGATGTCTTAAGATTCTAGACTTCTGCCTTATATATGGCTAAAGGAGATAGAGGAGGGGTCAAGTACTTAAGGAAAGAGAAAAGATAGCATATTTGTAGTTCTGGCTGAAGAAGTGGGTCTTTCTGGTTATAATAGCTCGTTAAGAAATCAAAGATTCTTGAATACATTGTTCAGGTAGAGGATTCAAATTCAAATTCTTATTTAGAGCGAATAATATGGTTTTTCTTTTTCTTTTTTTTTTAAATTTTATTTGATTATGTTATGTTAGTCACCATACAATACATCACTAGTTTTTGATGCAGTGATCCACGATTCACTGTTTTCATATAACACCCAGTGCTCCTTGCAGTACGTGCCCTCCTTAATACCCATCACTGGGCTAACCCATCCCCCCACCCCTCTCCCCTCTAAAACACTCAGTTTGTTTCTCAGAGTCCATAGTCTCTCATGGTTCATCTCTCCCTCCAATTTCCCTCCCTTCATTTTTCCCTTCCTTCTCCTAATGTCTTCCATGCTATTCCTTATGTACCACAAAGAAGTGAAACCATATGATAATTGACTTTCTCTGCTTGACTAATATGGTTTTTCAATAAAATTTTTTCAGTAAAGTTTTTAAAAAATGACTGATATTCAAAAACAGTGTGGTCACTTTAGAATATTTCAGCTCTATTTGATAAATAAAATCTAGTGATGAAAATAAGATTTTACATTTGCATCACATCTCATTTTGCTTATGCTATTTCTTTTTAGCAACACTGCACCCCTGTGAATTGGGCCAAATTACAGTTTTGGCATTCACAACTCATGTGATCCTTTGGAACAAGTCACTATGTGCAGAAATAACAGAGAACCTCAAATAAATAGACCTTAAAGGACTTTAAGATTAAGAGTATAAAGGGAGTTGATATTTCTCTTTCTGCTCACCCTGGCTAATGTCCATTTCAAGCACCTTCCTCTTTGAATTTGGGAACAGAAAGGGAGAAAGAGGAAGATGGCAATGCTGCCTGTCGAGAGAGGAACCAGAAAGAAGATGTCCCTGATTCTCCTTCCCCACCTTGCTGAAAAGTGATCAAAGGGCTCTTGCATCAAGTTACGTGGGGCTTATTCCAGGCTTATTCATAGTGAAGAACCCTAGCCTGACCCCTAGAACCTGCACCTGGAATCTCTCAGGTGGCCTCTGGGGAATCTTCATTTTTAACAACCTTCTCAAGGGTAAGTCTGCGCACTAAGCTGTAAGGCCACTCCCTACTCCCCTCAGGACTGGCTTCCATATTAAAGCCCTAGTGTCAGAATTATTTGATTAACAACATTTTTAATATCACATAATTTGTTTAGAAGAGCCTGATCAATGAGGCTGTGGTCAAGTCATTACAAATCACAGAAAATTACTCTTTGCATTTGTCCATTTCCTAGAGTTAACTTACCAGAAATGGATCTGCTTATGAATTGGCTTTTGAAATAAATACCACGCTGTTTCTAAATATTTCCTTTCTGTTTTCAACTCTTAAAATATGGGACAGCCCAAGAAAATTATATAAAACATCAAAAGAGAGGTCAACGTTAAAATTAGAACCGTACAATAAAATAATACGGAAAATTTGAATATGCTTTGTTTGGTCTAATGCCTTCAGAACTTCAGTTACTCTCTTTCACTAAGTCAGACAGTTGCTACAGTGCTATTTAGATCTTACCCAAGTCTGATAAAAGGCCCTTTGGTTAAATAAGATTGAAAAATTTGAGTTTAAGTAATTTTTTTTTTCTTTAGGAAGGAGAATGCTCAGGGAAAAAAAAATCCTTTTGAAGCTTTCTATCAAATATAACTAAATATAAATGAAAACTGATAAGTGAATTCATATGAAAGTCATTGTGTTTTATTTTTTTTTAAAGATTTTATTTATTTATTTATTTGACAGAGAGAGAGTACAAGCAGGGGGAGCAGCAGAGGGAGAGGGAGAAGCAGGCTTCCCTCTGATCAGGGAGCCTGATGCAGGGCTCGATCCAGGACCCTGGGATCATGACCTGAGCTGAAGGCAGACGCTTAACCAACTGAGCCACCCAGGCGCCCCAGTCATTGTGTTTTATACAAAAGTCCAGTTTTCCTAATATCACTCATTTACTACTATCTTCTTTTTCCAACTGAATTCTGATGATTCCTCTATCACATCCTAAGTGCTCACAGATGCTCAACATTTGGTCTATACCATTTTATTCCAATTATTGAGCTTTATATCGCCATAAAA
Source organism: Mirounga leonina (assembly GCF_011800145.1). Classification (NCBI taxonomy): domain Eukaryota; kingdom Metazoa; phylum Chordata; class Mammalia; order Carnivora; family Phocidae; genus Mirounga; species Mirounga leonina. Next base: position 51,251,796 of record NW_023270377.1, on the reverse strand, counting down.
TACACTAAGAAAAGACACTACCACCCCCCCCATCTTGTTCTACTTTCTCAATTTTGACCATGATCCCCTCATACAGATTTCAGATTCATTTTGTCTGGTTCCATGTAAAATTCTATTAAGAGTTTTATTTGAATTGCACTACATTTGTGGCCTCATAAGGGGGAAATCTGACATAGTTCTAGTTTTGAGTCTTTTCATGCATAGCCATGGCAAATTCTCACATTTATTATGTCCTTCAATGACATTTTATCATTTCTTTCATACAGTTCTTACCCATCTTTTGTGAAGTTTACTTCTGTGTGTTTGTATTTTTTGAGTAATACCTGTTTTCGAAAAGATTTTATATTTGGTTATTATTGATGCACAGAATTATATTTTGTGCTTTTTTTGTGTTCAGAAATCATTTTATACTCCTTTTTAGTTCTAATGTGTATCTGCATATTTTCTTAAACTTGATGTATATTCTACCACCTACAAATGAAAATCACTTTGCCTCCTCTTTCCCTATCATTACCCTGTTTTCAAAAATTTTCTGGTTTGAATACATCAGCCAGATTCTTCAGTAAAATATTGAATAATAGGCTGACCACATGCCTTCTTGTCCTGATTTCAATCAAAATGCTTCTAAATGTTTTGCCATAAATATTTGTAGAGGATTTCTGTAGTTGTTCTTTATCAAGTTAAGATAGTTCTCTTCTATGTCTAGCTTGCAAAGAGTTTATATGTAATAACTCAGATTTTATCAGTTTCTTCTTTGGAAACAATTGAAATTTTTCTGTTTAACCTTTCAGTCTGCTAATACACGGTACTGCTGTAATGGTTTTTCTGACAGTAATCTGTCTTTGTACTCCTAATATAAACCTTCTCAGCCATCATGAGTTATTTTCTAGTACCAGTGGATTTGATATGGTGAAAATTTTTCTAAGATTTTCACACCAACATCCATATTGTATAGGCTTTTTACTGGTCTTCCTATACTTCCGTGTCTTCCCTGTAGCGTATTTGCCACACATCTGCTATTGATCCCTCTAAATCAGGTCATGCTGGGGCGCCTGGGTGGCTCAGTTGTTTAGGCATCTGCCTTTAGCTGGGGTCATGGTCCCAGGGTCCTGGGATCGAGCCCCGCATCGGGCTCCCTGCTCCGCGGGAAGCCTGCTTCTCCCTCTCCCACTCCCCCTGCTTGTGTTCCCTCTCTCTCTGTCAAATAAATAAATAAATAAAATCTTTAAAATAAATAAATAAATAAATCAGGTCATGCTACTGAAACTAAAACCCCAAGTCCTTAACAGAGCTCATAACACCCTCCCTCAATGTATCTCCTGTCTTATTTCCCTTCCTCACTGCTCTCCTTGCACACCCTTGCCTCAGAGCCTTTGCCCTCACTCTTCCTCCTACCTAAAGGGTTCTTTCTCCCAGTATCTGCACAGCCACTCTCTAATTCTTTTTAGGGCCGCTCACAGGTCGCCTCATGATAAAGCCTTCCCTAGCGACTCTATATAAAATAGTGCCCCCTTCTCTATTCCTATCCTGCTCAACTTACTTTATTTTTCTTCATAGCACTGTCATCACATGACATACTTTATATTTATATTATGTATTTATTTGTGGTTGATCCTCAGACAACTAAAATATGAATTTTATAGCACAAGGATTTTTTTCTTCATTGTTTGTAGCCCCAACAGTGAACAGGCCTGTACCATGGGAGGTGCTCAAGAAAATTAGGATTAGTTTTACGTTAGGTACCTTCTGTAGTACCTGTCTGAAGAAGCAGCATTCACTCATTCATTCAGTAAATATCTCCCACCTACAGTGTGCCCAGACCTGCGCTAGACATTGCCGTGTCCATGTCCCAGCTTCTAGTTTCTTTTTTTTTTTTTTTTAAGATTTTATTTATTTATTTGACAGATAGAGACATAGCGAGAGAGGGAACACAAGCAGGGGGAGCAGGAGTGGAAGAAGCAGGCTTCCCACAGAGCAGAGAGCCCAATGTGGGGCTCGATCCCAGGACCCTGGGACCATGACCTGAGCCGAAGGCAGACGCTTAACGACTGAGCCACCCAGGGGCCACCCAGCTTCTAGTTTCTGAGCGTGATTTTGTGTTCACTCCCCCAGGGACAACTCCAGCTGCTTAGTCACTTGCCCACGCCAAGACATAAAGTGCTTCTGAGCACCATTTCCAGTCAAGATTCCTAAATCCTGGCTTTGCACTAATATTTTAACTCTAGCTCTCTGACTACAAGGAGCCTTCAAATAAGACTCCTTTTCCACTCAAGTGTTAGGACCAATAATGCTCCCTTCCCCCTCACCCCTCTTGCAGGAGGCTGCCACCCTAGCCTAAGTTTTGTTTTGTTTTTATAACACCTAACATTTCACCTCAGCTCCTGCTTACTCTGACTTTGAGGTTCTTCTTAATTTCTGGTACCTGGGATTTCTCTCTTGGATTAATGATTGGCTATTTACTTAAAACATGTGTTAGCTTTTAGCCAGCATGTCCATGGACTGGTGAAAAGAGACGCAGTTTTTTGCAGTGGCTAAAATTTTGTCATGGGAACTGAAATGTCCTTAAATAGCTGAGAAACTGTGCTTATAGCCCTAGATGTTATGAGTGGTGAATAATTGTGTAGATTCATTTCTGTGTCAATGTGCCCTCTGTACTCTGATGAAAAATAAAAATCCTGGTTCTTTTTATATTGATTTTTCACTTCATTGTCCTTAAAAATATGCTTTTAAATGCCACATTTCTAAATCTTCCATAACTATTTCATGACTGTTTTTATGAATTGTTGGTATTTCATAGCCCTATGAGTATAAATTATCATTCCAAAGATCATATGTTATATTCAGTGTGTCACACTGGAGTCTTAGGTGTGGGTGACTTTATTGCATCTCGAGGTGCCTATAAAATATGCTCGGACAAGGTTTCACTATAGATGCCTCAGTATAGAATCCCTTAATATGAGCAAAGATGAAAGTACTCAGAGAAGGTGACAATGCATGGGACAGCCCCAGGTTAGAGAAAGAATGCATTTTATTTATTTATTTTTTATTTTTAAAAGACTTTATCCATTCTTTGACAGAGACAGCAAGAGAGGGAACACAAGCAGGGGGAGTGGGAGAGGGAGAAGCAGGCTTCCCTCTGAGCCCGGAGCCTGATGTGGGGCTCGATCCCAGGACTCTGGGATCATGACCTGAGCCGAAGGTGGACGCTTAACGACTGAGCCACCCAGGCATCCCCGAGAAAGAATGCATTTTAATTGAGTAATGTTTACAAAACCCAATAGAAATTGAATAGAGGGATTGTCTTCCTGCCTTTGCCATGTGAATCCTGCAATGCCACTGTAAGATATCCTTTCCCCGAAGAGCCCAGATCTTCTCATTTCATTAAACAGCTGAGTGTATTTACCATTTAGTGTATTCATTTAGCCGTCTTTCTTTGAAAGGGAATGCCCTCTGAAAGTTTCTTTCTTCTTTTCTTCTTCTTCTTTTTCAGTTTCAGCAGGTCTTTACAAATAGCTTTATATCAAGAATACAGTTATATAGGGGAAATGTCCAGGCATTTTTTCCAAATCATGCAATAATTATTTCAGAGACAATGTTAAAACTAACATGTTTAAACTTAACAATCTCTCACATGGCTTATGTCTACATAATGCCAAAGTAATAATAATAAACATGTTCTTCCCTAAAACTGAGCATTGATGAATAAACCAATTGAAATGATCTTTGCCATCTGCAACAGGCAAAACAACGGCCTTATTTCGTTTAATGGAAGATCTAAAGATTGTCTACATTATTTTTTACCATCTGTATGAAAACCACTTTAGAGTATTTTCTTAGCTTCAGAAATAAAATCATGATTGATGTACTTATCATTCTTTCGTAATATATGACAGTAATTCAGAGTCAAAAGAATGCACTTGGGTATTCCCTGTTGAGGTTTAGTAAGAGGTAGAATCAAGTACTAGTTCAGAGCCCAAACTCTAAAGCTGGGCTGTCTGGGTTCAATCCACTTACTAGCTGTGTGTCTTGAGAAAGTTACTGCATCTGTAAAAAGTTTCCTTTTGATTCTAATAGTGTAAGGTTGTTAGAGGATGAAATAATTATAGCTATATATAAATACTTAAAACAAGGCCTGGCATATACAAGTATGTTATAACTGTGAGCTTACTTGCTTTTACTCTCTTATCCACAGATTATAGTCATAAAAAATTATATTTCTCACGACAATGCAATATACACGCATAAACATAGTACCAGATCATATTTATGTTTACTCACAGTTCCTTAGTAAGGCATAGGTTTAGAATTAAGTCATATTAATCTGATAAAAACCATATTGGACCCATGCTAGTCTAGTATTGTTTTTTCTAGATGTGACTATCAATAATCCAATCCTTATAGTAGCTATCAATTTGAGTACATTTTCTTTTTAAGGTGATTAGCAGCAGATTAATAGAACTCTTCAGAATTCTGGGGTGCCTGGGTGGCTCAGTCGGTTAAGCGTCTGCCTTCAGCTCAGGTCATGATCCCAGAGTTCTGGGATCGAGCCCCATATGGGGCTCCCTGCTCAGCAGAGAGCCTGCTTCTCCCTCTCCCTCTGCCACTCCCCCTGCTTGTGTTCTCTCTCTCTCTCTGTCAAGTAAATAAATAAAATCTTAAAAAAAAAAGAGAACTTTTCAGAAATCATATATTCTAGTTATCCTCTAACCACTCGTTCCAAAAAGATGAATAAAACAAAAAAAAAAGTCTTGACAAAACAGGAAAAAAGTAATATCTTGAACAGATTTTCTAATCATTTTCCAAGTTTTATTGTCAATTTCTTTCCTCTTCCTCCAAATATACAGTATGGAATCTACATTTCTAAAAACTGGAGATAGTATTATTGCTATCAAGTGGAATTAATAACATTAAACACTTGCCACATTTAAGAAGACAAGACTTCTTTACTAGTGTAGAATTCATGACACATATCTTTTTCATTTTTATAACATGAATAAAAAATACTTTAGATAGTAATGAAATGACTTAGTTTAGCACCCAGAAATTTAAACATATACTATTCCTGGACACCAAGTAGTGTAAACAGGTTAAAAATTCTCCAACATAAAATACGCTGAATATTTCATATCTACATTTTTCAGGACAACATAAAAACATTGGTTTTCTAACTTGGGACAGATAAAGTTATAGAAAGAAAATGAAGTCAGGATATACTCTTAGCCCATTCAAGCTTACATTATTTCTGATCAGGTATATATCCTTTGATAAGGATGTATATATATCACATAGAGCACATGGATAGAGTCATTTGAAAGGTAGTCCAACTTCTGTATATGTTTTCAAAATAGATTTTCTAAAATTTGTTTTATATCATTGAAAACTTTTGTCCATATGAAAATATTTCTGTGAAATCCAAACTCTGAAAGCAAATATTTTTTTACATATTTTTTACATATGTAAAAAATCTTTTTTACATATTTAGCAAAGTTTTTCTTTCCCCTTTCCTAGTGCAGAATGTCTTTCATTTGCCCCATAGGTACCCTTCCCACTCTTCACTATCTGCTCTCCTCTCTGGGAGAACAATATTTATGGACTATAAGGGGATCCTTTGCCCACCAGCTTTCTTTTGGGTTTGGTTAGTAAACATTATCATGAGGTCAACAGAAAGGAAGAGAGAGTGAAGTCTGTGACACAGACTGACTGATCCCTCTATCAAAAGTCACAGCTCCTTTCAGGCAGACCTCTTCACCAGACTTCCTGTCTCTGAGTTTCAGGTACAGCTGTCTTCCCCCAATATCCCTTCTCGTGTGGGTGATAATCTGGGCTCTGGATACTATGCCCTCCCCTTGTCCTCTCTTGCCTGGTGGTGGTTATTGCTCTTACTAGTCTCGGTTCCTGGAGTCTCCCTTGTAGTTTCCCTGCACCCTGCCCGCCATAAACACCCCTTTATTAACCTGCTGTCAGGTTGCAATGGGGGCCTGCCTTTCATCACACTCAGCTCACATTTCCTGCCAGGACCATGACTGATCCCCTTACCTAAAAATCTTGTGAGAGAATCCAAAATGCATGTTCTGTTTTGTTCTAGACAGCAGAGCTCACATGAAGCAGAATCTTTAGGTTTTGCTCATTTGTAGTGCCTCTCAATATTTCATGTTGCCAGCTTTCTGACCCTTGGGCCTCCCAAGGTACCCGATGCAGGCCCTTCTACTGCTCTGCTCCAGCCAGTTTCCAGCTTCATATTTAGAGTCTTCTGTTTTCCCAGACATCGACATTTACCTATCTTAGCCCCATTTCCGTGCGTACCTGTGTATAGCTAAAACCTACTGAACTGTGTTACCGTAACTCTTGGTCGGTTAGCATATTTTCAGGTTGACAGAACTTTTCTGGAATCAGTGCCTTTCTATCAAGGAACTGTAGTAGATTTCTGGAGGAAATATTTGGGGACAGGCAGGCTTTGCACTGCTTCAAAATCATTCCCTAGAGGTGAACACTTAGTCTGCCTGAAAATGGAGTCAGATATGTTATATTCCATAGATATCTGTTATTAACAAAAATTTGAGGATTATAAAAGTGAATGCAGCACTGGTATTCATCATATTCTGATGGGAGATTAAAAGAATTTTGTCTTTGTAAATAAATGAAGACACGTATTGTCTAACCACACCATTCTGCTGGAAACTGTTGAAAATCTATTATTTATAATATATGGGGAACACATTTCATATTCATTTTCATAATATTAAAAAGATTGAAAAGGGATTCAATTTAAAGATACACAAAATTTACAACTTATTTTTACATAACCGGATTTTGTTGGTGGTCGTTTTGTGGAGATAATGTTTTTTTAATAGGCAATCAATTTACAAAATATCCCATGTTATTTTCTCATGTTTAAAGGCATTCCAGAAATGTACATTAGTAGCATTATTTGTCTCCTCACAAGTGGTAGAATATCACAAGCTATTTAAGTCATTCTGAAGGTAAAGTATCCATCTCCTTACATAAAACTGCCTTCAATTTTTCATGATCAGAATTATAAAATGATAGAGCTCTCCTACTGGCTTAACAGGTGAGCTGCATCTTGGTGTACAGTTTTAAGTCATTGCAATTCAATTCCCAGCTCTATTTATCGGGATTGATATTTAAGTGATGGTGAGCAATGAGAATCCAGATTGAGTGATGAGAAGTGGTTTTGATTAATGTTACTAATACTCACAAACCCCAGCACTGGTCAAAAAAAAAATCTATATTCTTTAATAATTAAATATATATAGTAGTTATGTGATGAGATTTGGGAAATTATTATGAAAGAGAAAAATGTTGTATTAATGAAGCCAATTTTTAAAAATTGATAGCCATGATAGTGTATTTCTCTCAATTATTTTCTCATCAAGCTTCAAATCATACTCAGATCTACAGAAGCAATATCTATGTCTCGATAAGCAGAAATAAATCATGCTTACAATGAAAACAGAGCCCAGAGAAGTTTGGAAAGAAAGAAGGAGCAGTAATCAAACATGAAAAGTAATGTTCAGTTATAGGATCAGAAAGAAGGGGAAATTTATGTTAAAAATCACCAGGTGGAAATATTTCTGGTTGGGCTATCTTAGGACTGATTTTTTTTTAACTGAAATATAGTTAACCCATGATATTATATTTGTTTCAGGTGTACAACATAGTGATTCAGCATTTATGTACATTATAGAACACTCCACCATGATAAGTGTAGTTATCATCTGTTACCATACAAAGTTATTACACTTTTTACTATATCCCCTATGCTGTACTTTACCTCCCTGACTTATTTATTTTATAACTGGAAGTTTGTATCTCTTAATCCCCTTCACCGATTTCACCCATCCCTCTACCTCCCTCCCCTCTGCCAACTACCACCATATTACAAAAATAAATTCAAAATGGACTAAAGACCTAAATGCAAGACCTGGAATTCTGGAACTGATTTTGAATCATCTCTCCAACATGAGCGGCCCAAATATGAGCTCTCATGACCCAGTCTGCTCTAATGGGTGTGCTGATTTGTGGGATCCCTGAGAAAAGAGAAGATCATGAGGTGAGGCTCATGGTTGTGCTCATTCTACCTGGAGACCATTTCCTGCCCATAGCAGAGAAAGCTAGAATCCAAAAAGATCGTGGAATTCCTACTGACCTTAGGTGGAAGAGATTAGAGTACAGAGTAGCTAAAATAACTAGAATCTTAACCCAGGCTTAACTCAGGCTCAACTCTGACTCTGACTCTTGGTGTCGGCTCAGGTCGTGATCTCAGGGTTGTGAGATTCAGCCCCGTATGGGGCTCTGGGCTGGGCGTGGAGTATGCTTAAGATTCTCTCTCTCCCTCTGCTCCCCCATGCCCGCGCATGCACTCTCTCTCCCTCTCTGTAAAAAAAATAAAAATAATTGGAATCTACACAGCAAGTTATTGAAGAGGAGGAGGAAGTGTATGGAGACGGGCCGAAGTCCTATACACATCCCCTATGAGTCTTTTCTGAAGGTTGCATATCAACAGTGCAGGACTATCTGGGGCTTACAAGAGAGTGGCTGCTACAGAATTTAGAATGGAACACACATACCAGAGGCTGGGCTATATCTCCATATATATATATGGAAGATATCTCTGTATCTATATGGATCCATTCAGAGAAAAAAAAATAGCACAGGATTATACATCTCCAGGTTCCCTACTGTGCCAAAGCATCTTCAGACATGAAAAGAACTGCACCCAGGACACTCTGCTTCTTTTCCAACAGCCTGACATTGTTTCCGTTCTTACTTGGGAACATATCCAAGGCCTGGAGCACAAGGATGTTCTGTACATGATTTTAAATAAAATACTTTTATTATAAAAATCGAAAAAGGGCTGGAGGAGGGAAACTTATCCTACTCATCGGCACTTCTATAAATGCACAAAAGACTGCATTGTGCTGTACCCAGTAATTATTATTAAGCATTTGTATAGAACTCTATATTTACAAAGTGCTTTGTAGTCCTTTATATTATTATTCCTCACAGCAGCCTTATGAGGTAGGTTGGTATTGTTAAATCTATTTTACCCCACTTCAGGAGGTCACTCTTTGAAGTACTTTGAAATAAACCTTGAAGAATCAAAACCCTTCAGTCTGTCTGGAAGAACAAGGTGAAAAAACCCCCATGGTGAAAGTTTGTGTTAAAAAAGAAATCCCAAAGGGAGCCTGTGTGCTGGAGAAGGAGATCAGAGACCAAAACAGAAGCTGGAAATTACATCAATTTGATTTGGAAATAATGTGCAGCCTGAATATAGTGAGATTCGGGGCCTAGGCTAGTTACGGGGCCTGTTTTCTTCTTGGTTTTTCTAGAAAACTTGGTCTTGAGTATTGATAAATTGTCAATTAACCAAATATTTTTAATGGGCTATCCAGATGAGATTGGTGAGTGCCCTTCATCTTCATTTTCTATGTTTTTATATCCTACTAAATATAACCACAAATGCTGAAATGCAGGGTAATTACTCGCTTTTGGTCCTATTATGTATCCAAACATGAACTAATCACACAGGAAGAAATTTTTTTTTCCCATTTGAAAAATAATTCATACTTGTTTGGAAAATTTGGAGAATAAATAAAATTTGGGAAAGCCGGAAATTTTCATCCATATTCCTAATACCCAAGACAATCGATATTTAAAATGTCAGATTTTCTTCACATTTTTGTCTGGGTGTATTTTACAGTATTCTAGTTATATCATGCTTATAATTTTGCATGTTCCTCTTTTATTTAACATTTTAGCATAATCATTATGCTGTGTTTTGTGTAACAAACACTATGACCTGCAACTCTTCTAAGCCTGCAGAAATTTACTGAGTTCCAGAAAATGCAGAGATTTTAGCATTATTCTAAGATAGCATTACCTTAAAAATAGCATTACTCTTAAAATCTAATATGATAAACCTCCCTAGTAATGGCAGAAAGCTGTCACATTTTGCATGAAATGGATCATCAGTCTCACAGCTTTGAATACCCTCCACATACTGGTAACTCCGAAATTATATGCTCACATCTCTCTTCTGAATTCCAGACTTGTATATCCAACTGCCCACTCCGCTTTTTCTTTTGAATAAATCAGTCTCCTTCATACCCCCACTAAGCCTGCTCCACTAGGGGTCTTTCCAGCTGAGTTAATGGAAACTCGACAATGTTTCCAGTTGCTCAAGTCAAAACTAGGAATCAGCCTTTACTTCTCCATTTTTGTCACACACAACACCCATTTGTTAGCAAATCTTCTGAGCTTTACCTTCAAAATCTAACCATTGCCCACGATCTCTACTGATATCACCAAAGTTCAAGTCACTGGTTTCCCTCTAGATTATTGCATTTGCCTCCTATCTGGTCTCTGCTTCTTTTGCTCCTTTTAATACTACCATCAATCCAGCTGCCAACAAAATCCTGTTAAAACCTCTTAGAAGAGGTTCCCTCTCCCGCTGTGCCTCTTTCTTAGAACACCTCTCTCCTCTGCTGGAAACCTTGCAGTAGGTTCCCATTTCCCTCCCAGCCTAAATCTTCCTTGGATTTAAATCCACGTGATCAGCACTGTTTTTCGCGCCCCTCCCCCCTCCTCCCACACACATTCCTTATCTCTTGGACTTCTCCTCTGACTCCTGCCCAGGGGGCCCACTCTTTCCAGCTACCCAGGTCTCTGCCTATGGATATCAGAACTCTCCTGCCTCAGGACATTTTTACTTCTTGTCCCCCATTCTAAAATGTTCTTTCTCCAAATAGTCACACATTTCCCTCCCACAGCTATTCCTTTCCTGGTCACCCTATCCAAAATTCAACAGCTACTTCCAGCTCTAGAAATCATGTTTTCCTCCCTACTTTTTTCCTCTTTAGTATTTACTTTGGGTTACCATACTATATATGTTTCTTTTTTATCCTGTTTAATATATTCTTTCCCCACTAGAATGTAAACTAGAATGTAACAAAAATATGAGGGCATGGATTTTTGTCTGTTTTGATTGTTGTTGCATTTCCAGGACCTGAAACAGTATCCAATATACAATTCTTGCCAAATAAATATTTGTTAGCTAAATGAACCTCCTGAGGCAAATTATGGGGAAATCTCTTTTAACAGACATAGCTAATTTTAAAATGAGGGTACCGGGGAAGCAGCAAGCAAAAGGTACTTAGAGAAAGTGCAAAGCACTTGTACAATGATGAGGTGCCCCTGGGGGCCACTTGCCAAAGAAGGTACCAATTGTTCATTTTAGTAAAAAGTCATTGATATCCAAGGCCAAGGTTTTTGATGTATTCCATTCTCTTTATAAAATTCAGGGCAGGGTCACAGGTTAGGTTCTAATGATGGAGCCCTTCCTGAATTGCCAATATGTAACTTTGTGTTACATATTGAACTTTGTGTGATAAACAATTTTCTACAACACCTGGTTCTCAGACCATTTCTTAGGAAAAGATTAATCACAGAATAAGAATTTTATGTTGCTGAGGGGCACCTGGGTGGCTCAGTCGTTAAGCATCTGCCTTCGGCTCAGGTCATGATCTCAGGGTCCTGGGATTGAGCCCCACGTCAGGCTCCCTGCTCAGCAGGAAGCTTGCTTCTCCCTCTCCCACTCCCCCTGCTTGTGTTCCCTCTCTCACTGTGCCTCTTTCTGTCAAAAAAAAAAAAAAAAAAAAAACTTAAAAAAAAAAGAATCTTTAAAAAGAATTTTATGTTGCTGAGATGTCGTATTGTCAAATGAGCATACATGAAATGTAAGTAATCACGAACATAACAAATTTAATTTTGTGCAGCGAACTATTTGATTTTCAACATGTAAAATACGATCCTTTGCACCAGTCTCTATTCCAGTGTTCAAAACGTATATGGTTTGTGTAAGAGTTGAAATAACTAAAAATAAATGAAAAACCATAAATATTACCATTTTTTATTAAGTGCCTCTTAAGAATAAATAGAATTTATTCAGAGTCCAGTGATAAGACCAATTAATGTCCCATAGCAATGAAGAGAGAAAAGTTTAACCAAATCTGCACAAAAGAACTAATAAGTGAGGTTAACTTATCAAAATCAGTTGTCAAAACAAAGCTATCTAACAATAGTTTTAATTGTGTATAGTGGGGAAAATTTTTAAAGATTTAGACGTATAAATATATATACACACACACACACCCACATGCATATACACATATATCCGTACATACCAAACTGCTTATTCATGTCATATTTTAAACTTTAAGAAATGAACTTAAATGTAAGCCAAAGTTAAGACTTCATTTGTATTTGCTAACATTACTCCACTGCAGGGACAGTTTCTTCCTTTTTCTGAAGGCACTGACACAAATTTTGGTGATTATTGCTGTATGCCAGGCCATATGCCACACGGCAGAGTATGGCATTTGGTAGGCTAACTTTGTAGCAATACAATTTTAGATTTTTGAAGACATACACACATATGAAAGCTATCATGATAGTAACTGAATTTTTACCCTGATGAATTATCTATATATGTCACTTCAAAACCCATCCCTTTAAAAATAGACTGTATGTATTTTACAAAAAAGTAGTACAACTTACAGCTTTTAAAATGCCATTTCCTATTTATCACGCAAGACCATATTCAATTTTCTTGTGCAGTTTTTTAGTTGCTAATTACTGGAAAAAAAATTACAATTGTAATCATCTATGAAAAGGTGATTTTTATGTAGATGCTAGACCTGAGCAGTTCCTGAAGGAACGCCCCAGGGCAGAGTCCCAAGTCCTTGAAGGGGAATGATAGAGACAGCAGCTGGAGGCAAGGACCGTGATTTTAAAAAAAAGCTACACATTATAAGTCCAGGAGCTCACCATCCTGACCTTATGGCTTTCAAGACCTTGGGCCTGACAGATCAAGAGCTGCAGGGGCAGAATATGCTCGCTCCTCTTCCGGCCCTGCCCCAGGGTAACCCCTAGACTGTAATGCGTTTGCACTCCCAGTGTCATCCTCCCGTCCCCGGCGGAGAAAGGCTGTCTGAAGGTTTGGTACAAACCTTGAAGGGTCAAAAACCCCTCCTCCCAACCTGTGGGAGGAGTTTCCCAAATGAGTGGAAGCAGCCTCCATTAGAGACCACCCCACTGTCGGCCACAGCTCCTCCCAGAGAGACCCCATAATATCCAATCCCAAAACAACCCAGGGGCCACTTCCATCTGATCTGCTTATTCTGAGCATGTATCCCCACATAAATCTTCTCTTGGGGAATACAAGGACCGAGACCTCCATTCACACACTGTAGAAAGTCTTTCATCCCTAACATTATGATAGGAAAACACTCTGCCAAAAATGGATAAAATTGAAGAGAAATACCATTATGAAAATAAAACTCCCCGATATAATGCTTTTTTTCTTTAATCAATAATTTTCCTGAGTGTATCATATGCAGTTGAAGTAACTGCTTAATCATCTACCAAAACATTAGTAACATCTGTGAATTCTCTTCAAGATATGAAATTGCCTCTGTTAAAGTTGAGGACAAAATATGAAATGTTTGTTCCACTCCAATATAACAAATTTCAATATTTATTTTAGAATTGATCATCACAAAGCTAAGCCTTAGCTAATCATACACCATCACACCCCTAGAGCTCTGATGGCCGTCCTCTGATAGCTCGACCTTGTAAAACTTCTAGAAATTCCCTTTCTGGCATTACCAAATAATTTATAATTTGAGGAGAGTTTTAGTTAAATTGAATCTGTACAGACACCAAAACAAATTTGCATCCCTTCATTTATTTAACAAAAATTTATTGAGCCCCTTGCATATACTAACCATTGTTCTTTTCCTAGAAATCAATAGTCAACCAGATAGACGTGAAGCAGGGAAGACGGAGTTAAGTAATTATAAACTTCCAGTTAGCCATGACAGATTGGACACAACAGTGTGCCACTGCTTCCTCCTGAGAGACCACTCACATGACAGTAAAAATACACAAACTCACGAAGACAAAGAGAATGGGAAAGAACAGGGAACAATATAATTCAACAGAATTGAGAAAAAGTGGAAAGTAGGTGGCAAATTGGTAACTGGCTAAGGTTTCAACCTTCTCTTCTCTGCTGAGGGCCTGCATGGGCGAAGTGGATGCTGGGGCCAGAGGGAGGAAGTCATTAAGAGATGAACTGATCAGTACCTCAGAATTTCACAAAAATCCTGGAAGAGCTACCAGCTCTCCCTTGGCATCACGTGTGTTAGGCAAGGCTGAAGACAACTGGATTGATTAAAAGTCTGAATAAAGGATATCTAGACCACTCTAGTCTCTTTTCCAGCCATGTGGTTTACTCTCTGGAGATCTTGAACCCCAGAGGCCCTACTGGGCGACAACAAGAGTAATGAAGGGAGGAATGAAATCTTTTCTGCTCACTGGGAGATACTCAGCCCCATTCCCTTCAGCTCCCAGAACTCTTACTGCCTAGCTTATACCCTCCACCTACCCCCCGCCCAAGGCAGAAACTGGAAAGTTCCCTCTCTGAAGAAGCTGACAAGCCCAAGAGAAAATACCTATCAATACCGGCAGTGGGGATTGCCAAAGAAATGGTCTGCTATGCCCAGTCACAGTGCGTTTCACCACTTGGCAGAGTCCATAATGCACAGGGAAATTCCAATTTATCTTTGAGAGTCTCAGTTTTAAATATGAACGGATAGTCAAAGATCATGAGACATAAGTAGAGGGAATGTAACTTGCAAGACCAGAGCAAAACAAAGAAATATGAAAATGAAAGAAAATGGGAGAAAACAAAGACCATATCAGGAACCAGAAGAAAATTTCAAGCAACTATAATCTCCTTTAAGAGATAAGAGATGGGGCGTTCATAAAACGAGAACAGAGTGCTACTTTGAGAAAAGGGAGGTAGCATTCAGGGAACAAAGAACTCTTATAAATTAAAAATGTGAAAACAGGGGCACCTGGGTGGCTCAGTCGATAAGTGTCTGCCCTCGGCTCAGGTCATGATCCCAGGGTCCTGGGATCGAGCCCTGCGTCGGGCTCCCTACTCAGCGAGAAGCCTGCTTCAACCTCTCTCATTCCCCCTGCTTGTATTCCCTCTCTCGCTGTGTCTCTCTCTGTCAAATAAATAAATAAAAATCTTTAAAAAATAAATAAAAATGTAAAAACAGAATTGATGAAATTTGAGAGATAAAGTCGAGTAAATTACTTGTAAAAGTAAAACAAACAAAAAATGACAGTTCACAAAGACAAGGAAAATATTCAGTAAAAAAAATGGTCAATAAGAGAATCATTTCAGGAGACAGAAGATGTCTAATAGGAATTCCAAAATGAAAAAAAACTGAGAAATAAGAGGAAAGGAAATGATGAATAAAATAAAAGCAGAATTTTTCTCAGAGTGAAGTACACGAGTTTTCAGACTGGAAGAACTCAGGGAGCTCCCAGTCCAGTGAGTCAAAACTGACTCCCAACAAGCTCCCTCATTATTAAATTTTGAACACCAGAAATAGAGAAAATCTTCAGAAGAAAGCATGTGAGAAAAGGCAAACAAACCGAAAACAACAGGCCACTTCCAAATAATAAAGAGTCAGAATGACATTATAATTCTCAAAACAATAATGGAGATACGCCTTCAAAATTCTGTGTAAAAATCTTATTTCCAACTTATAAGTATATACCCAAGAAAACTATCAAGCAAGTGTGAGAGTGGAATAAAAACAAGTTCAGACATTCCCAGCTTCAACAATTTATTCCAGAGATATACCCATTCTCAGGAGAGTTCTGGAGAATAGACTCCAGCAAAATAAAGGAGTAAGCCAGGGGAAAGGTAGGCACTCAATCCAAGATACAGAGAAGTCAACACTAGAAAAATCCCAGGGCCAAGCTGAAGAGAAGGCCCCGGGATGACAACTGATGCCCCAGACATGGAGAACAGGCAGCTTCGACTGGGGGAGAAGGACAGAGGGCGCGGAGACAGATGCCAGATATCCCCTCCCCTAGCAGAAAAACTATGGGACTGAAAGATGAACAAATATACTTGACCATCAAAGAGGCTTTTCACATAAAGGTTGGGGAGGAATTAACAACAGGTACAAGAAAACTAAACAAACCAAATTTTAAAATGTAAAGGAAAATTACTAACTTTAGGGGAAAAACGAAGTCGTTTAAGAGAGGAAAGGAAATGCGACCAAAACACTCTGTGGCTCTGCAGTAAAGATTATTATGAGAACGGCGTATAGTAATGATAATCTCACAAAGACTATTTATTTTTCAAACTGGCTAATGAGGGAGTGGATATCGGGGAATATGGAGGAGTAGAAGAAATGGAAATCTTAATCCTTTATAGTAGGAAGTCAGTAAATACGGACCACAATTTTAAAATCCATGAAATTGCTGTGTAAGCTCTCGGAGAGGTACGGGACAGGGCACTGTTGGTTCCTTGGTGAACACGTCAGTGCTATTTAACTTTTTTTTTTTTTAAGATTTTATTTACTTGTTTGACACAGAGAGACACAGGAAGAGAGGGGAGTGGGAGAGGGAGAAGCAGGCTTTCCATCGAGCAGAGAGCCCGAGGAGGGGCTTGATCCCAGCACCCTGGGATCATGACCTGAGCTGAAATCAGATGCTTAACCAACCAACTGAGCCACCCAGGCACCCCAACTTTTTAAGCCATGTATACATATTGTTTGAATAAAAATTAAAATTGTGTAAAAATTAAAATTGTGTAAATAATTATCATACTAAGAATGAAGAAGTATTAGTAGTCATGAGAGATAGCCCTATGTTGACAGAAGAAATAATTGTCTTTATCTTAGGTTGGATTCCCTGTGAGAGGAAGAATTTTGTGGAAGAGATCTGGGGGGATATCTGTGGGAATAACACTCCCAAGGGAGGGAGGGGAGCGGGATTAGACAAGGGGAGTTAAACTGAGAAGTGGTTGTAAGAAATGCTTCATGGGAGCCCTGGAGCTGGGATAGCTCTTCCGAGTTGTCCCAAATGAAGGAAGGGAGTCTTTGACTCCAATGACCAGTCACTAGATGGTGACCAAGCCCGGAGAGGAGGTATATCCATGACATTAAGTGAGGCAACTTCCTCTGAAGGAAGGAAATTCCTAGAGGAGGACTCTGCTCTGAGCCATCAGCCAACACTGCTAGCAGCTGAAAATAAGTGTGTCAATCCTGATTGGCAGGGGGAGGGGTGGGACTTAGGAGGTACACCAGCACATCCACTAAAATCCTTCTCTTATTAACAGATCAAGTTGCAAAGTTTTGTATGTAAATTTGGGGAAATTTAAAACCTTTTTCACTTAAAAAAAAAAAACTAGAAACACTTGACATTGTGGGTAGCTTTCCGAGACGGACCACAGTTGTTTGTTCGCTCCATAATGCCACTAAAGCATACTAGAAACAGTAGTTTTGTAAGCTAATCATGAAAGGGAATACAACTTCTCTTGACAAATGCATTCAGAGTTCTACCTTTGAATGTGTGGGCATACCCGTTGTATAGTAACTATTTGCAGCAGATGTGGGGACTCCACTTGGTCTGATGGATGTCTTCTTGGACCCGAGGCTCCTCAGACCTGGAAGTAAGAATGTGGGAAGGTAGGGAGTAGAGAGGAGGAGAGAGAAGAGGGCCTCTGGGCATCAGCAGTGCACTTCTCCAAGTGGGGTGAGAAGACAGTATACCATCAAGGCTTACAGTGTATGTTCTGCAACATTTGAACAGAAGAAAACAAAAAAGAAGAAGCTCTGTGGTCAGCAGAAAGAGGGAATTCTACCCAGCTGAACCTATCGTTTGTGAGAGACACTTGTTTTGTGTCAGCACGTATTTACGGAATGCCTGATACGTGCCTGGCTTTCTGTGGGACGCCAGGAAGGAGGCAAGGAGAAATCTACAGGATCCAGAAATTCTAGCAAGTATTGGGGATTGCCTGTTGCGAGAAACCTGACCCTAATCTAACCTCACTGAGGAACGTTGAAGGAGATGACCCATCATATATACTAGATACTGTCAGGGGCAACTGTAGGAGGTACCGGTGAAGAATTGTGAAGAACAAAACCTCAGGGTAAGCCTGACAGAGAATTATGCATGAAAGAACAGAACCTCAGTGTAAGATCACTGTAACTACTGATGCAAATGGATTATCTGCTATTTACTAATAGTACGCGGACGTCTAACTGTAGCTTTCATTCCATATAAATAGAGCTGAAAATCCACTATAACTGTGTAGCTACCTGCATGCATTCAGGATATTTGCTTTGTTTGATGATAAAACTAGCTATTTCTAAATTTATGAATCGGCATGTTCCTTTGGGTCTCAGCTTCTTTGTTTTTAATCTCCCAATATTGTATATGTATAGGCATAACAAATAATAAGAAAAAATATATATATGTGCACTATCATCCAAAATAGCAAGGACTTGTCATGAATATTTAGCTAGCAAACTCATTCTACAACCTTTAGAACTCCTTTAAGCCTTATGATTTCATGGTGGATTCAGTTTTTACCAAAATGCTATTTACGAAGAGTTTTAGATAAAAAGAATGCATGCTTTTGAGCCATCTTAGAATCAAAGGGCATTTACAAAATATTTATCCAATCAACTGTATCACCGCGTGCTGAGTATGTCATTCCAGCCAATTAGATAGAGAAGGTAAATGTAGTTAACATGTGTTTCATGGTAAATGGTCCAAAATATTCAACATGCCTTACTTCAGAGCAGCTCTAGAGTTAACAGTATTTCATGTAAAAGTCAAGTTTCCTTCTTCCAAAGTCATAGTTTTGTCTGTCTGTATCATCTGTTACCAATATTTTGCCCTTGTCACATTTTCTCCCATTGCTAGAGAGTTTTGTGATGAGTTTATCATTGTGATTTTATTTTGGTCCCAAAGCATGAGTAATTCATTTCTCAATTGATTTATGCTATTTATAAGTGCCACATCAACCATTATTGAAGTTCATCTTTTGAATTCTGACAGCTCTGGTAAATAAAACACTCTCTGCCACAGAGGAATTGCTGAGGTCTGTTTGGAGGAATTCTTGATTGACCTCATTGACCAAAGGCAGTCAGCAATGCCTTTCCACAAGCCCAAATTACAAGAAACTGCTCTCACCATGAAGACAACGTGTGCGCATCTCCTACTTTGATACGTCAGCATGTCAACAGTACACAGTTGTTTCTATTTGTTTTATGTATCTGATCAATGTACTGGTCAAATGCTTCTGCAAATACCATGCTCCAAACACAAAGTCTTCCTCTAAAAAATGCTGGAAAAAAATACATGCATAATTATGTTCAATCGTTTGTAAAATCCTACTCATGTCAAGGAGGAAAATGCACATGCACGTTGGCACCAGATGAGTGCTGTATTGTCAGTTATGCTAAGAGAAGGCTTGTGTGTTGCTATCTAGTAAGAGGCAGGTGGTCTAGCAAGCCCCTTAAACAACTGGCAGCTTAGTTTACGTTCCGCAGAGCAGCTCCCTCCTCCTATTTTAACTGGCATCGCGTCACAAAGCACAATAGTCACTTGTGTTAAGTTGTAACACACAGACCGAGACTGACCTTATTCCCACACTATTCTGCAAGGCTGGGGCAGGTTATCTTGTTTGCTCACACTGAACACTGTTCGGAGGCCCATCCTATTCAAGTATTTATCTCTACCAATACCAAAGTATTGTTAACAATCCTTTAACTGTCCTAAGTATTGTGAAGACCAGAATACTTTAACTTCTGTAGGCACTGTCACAGATAACTTGGAATTCCCTAACTTGGAACTTTGAACTCTGTTGAAGACACCCAAACTGTTCATTGGGAACGAATAAACCAAATGCCATGTATTAAGAACTGTATACTATTTACCTGAGAGGTAACTATAATGTGATAAGCTTCAAATGCTTCGGAAGACTGTTCTGGTAGTAATTGACTAATCAATCCCTCCTCATGATGATGCAGGGAAACCCTTCACCACCAGGGAAATGCCCAGGTCTGGGACAGGCTCACATGGACATCTTGCCCTGCCTGCTGATCATCCTTACTGAATCCCACTCCTGCCTACTTCACCAAGATAAACTCTGTCATCAGGGCTTCTGATATTAAAGGAAGGAATTGTCAAATTCTCTGTCTACATCTGCTCTACTCTTTCAACACAGATTCTTTATCAGTGGTCCAAAAAGACCAGAAGAGCGGTAATTTATCTGAAGTTGTTTTCATAAGCAAAGCTCTGCCATTCTGGAAAAAAAAAAAAAAGTACACTCGCCTCATTTATTTCATTTGAAACCTTGACCAACTTTCAGGGGATGACCCTTCTCTGTTTACAGTTTTGTACAGTTTGGTTTTTTTTTTCCCTAAGTTTTAATGTAGCCGCTGGAAGAGTTTTATATCTCATTCTAACTTTCGGCAAGATGGGAACAGAACACATTCCAGGCTTGATATAAAATAAAAAATTCACCCTTTGGGATCCTTCTTTTTAGACTGACACCTTTCCTTCGCCAACACCATCCCTTATTGTCTTATTCTTTAACCATTTGGTGATCACTTTTCCAAAGGCTGCCTATGCAGAAACAGAATAGTTCCACAATTATTTAGATCATAATGTCAGTCAAAGCAATTCATTCTCTTTGGTCTCTTAAGAGCTCGTAGCTATAATAGTCACGTGGACTGCCACACAGAAAGAATTCATTTGAACAAAATTTGACCACTTGACCAGAAATCAGTTCGATCAGAACCTAGTACAGTTAACAGTGTTTGTTCTGTGAAACAGAAAGCTCAAAACTGTCATTTGTCTCATGGTCTCCTCTCTTCTCTTATATGAAAACCAACTGGCTGTCAATCAAGTCAAAGCTTAGAAACTTTCTAAGGAAAAATAAGCATTTGCAAACTGAAATGAAACACAAATCACTTCAATAGCTTCAATTTGTACTTCGGAAAGTGTCAAACTAAACTAATCCCAGTAGGACTTAATGGAGTATTAGCTCTGGATTTGAAGTTCTTATAGTTTTTCAATGTCTGTCTCCCATTTTTGGCTGTCTATCAGATATAATTACCTTGGAAATCCCATCTTCTGTGTTAGTTCTCTGTTTAGGGCCTCAGGGAACAGCTATAAAAATGAATTAGTCCCGTGAAAACAGAGTACTTATGGGTGTTTTCTGCATGGTTTTTGGACCACAGAATTCTATAACCTTGACTTGACAGGAGTGCAAGGTGGTAGATACACAATATTGGAGAAGGCAATGAATACAAACTCACAAAGGTGATTCTGCATTGTTCCACCCATCCTGACTCAAATGTCTATAAGGAAACATAGGTACTATTCTCAAATTATATGAAAAATCAAGTTACTGCCTTCTTTATTTGGGATCTGTAGCCTTCATTTTAGACAATTACCAAAAAAGTAAAACAACAGTCTTCTTTCCTGTTTCATGTAGTGCTGTTTTTGTTGCCACCACTAAAATTTCTTGCTCTCCTAAGCAACGGTTCTAAAAAGTGATCATTTGAATAACCCTCCGGAGGAACAGGGCAAAGCGGTTAAGACCAATGGTTCTTTCACAAAACTGATGCTTTCTTATTATATAACCTTGGGGACGCTATCTAATCATCAAAACTTAGTCCTCTCCTTTTTTCAGTAAACTGAAAAAAACAAAACAAAACAATAAACCGAATTCACAGAAATGAGGTTAAATGAGATAAGGCATGCTGAGACTGAGCGCAGCTCATCATTACTATTTTTTACAAATATAAATGATGAAATATGTTCCTTCTAGTACAAGTTGCAGGATGCAGTATTTATTTTTTTAAAGCTTGTGTTGAACTTAGGGACACTTCTAATACTTATATGTGCTAGGAGGTTTTTGCACTGAATGTGTTCACATTTAATATCTTAATTACATAAATTGCAGAATCCAGTGTCTATATATATGACAAATTACTTAAAATAGATATCCCACAGGTGTGTGATGGTACCTCCTCAGCAAACCTCTGTGGCCACATTTTCACCAAGACAGTAAATATGATCATAAGCAAGAAGAGTTAGGAAAGCTGCCAGTTAAGCGGTCCCAGTTTTGTCCTGGGCTTCTCATCAAGAAAGTATCCATTACTAAGTTATTAAATATAAAAATGACTGGGGTATGTTGTACCAACTCTTTAGGAGACACAGGCCCACATCTAAATAAGCATGAATTTAGGTGAACTCATCATATATACCAAATAGATAGTATAAGTTGACAACATGCCAATATGCCCTCAAATCCATTTACTTATTGGATGACTGCTCTGGTCCTATGCTTGGACTGGGTACATAAAACAGACATATTGGAGGTTACAGTCCAGTGTCAAGTGGGAGAGACAGATAATAAACGATATATGTTATGAACTGTACTTTGTACTGTGAAGAATACAACCAGGGCACAGTGTATTTGTATAAAGGGTAATTACCCACCATAAATAGCCCAAGAAAGTTCTATGGGGAATTAACATTTAGGTTGAGATCTGAAGGATGGAGGTGTCAGTAATGTGACTAATCAGGAAAGAAGGTATTATGGACTGAACGTTTGTGTCCCTCCAAAATGCATGTTGAAATCTTCCCGCTCAGTAGGAAGGTATTATGAGGTGGGGCCTTGAAGAGGTAATGAGATTGGATGATGTCATTTTGATGGCACCCTCAGGAATACAGTCCCCTGTTGAGAGTTACGAGAAAGCTTGCTTCCCCACTCTGCTCTCCATCCAAGAGGACACAGTGAGAAGTCAGTGGTCCGCAACCTGGAAGAGGGTCCTCACCAGAACCCCACCATGCTGGCGCCCTCATCTTGGACTTCCACACTCCAGAACTGGGAAAAATGAAGTTCTGTTGATTTTAAGCCACCCAGTCTGTGGTAGCTTGTTAGAGCAGCCCAGATTGACTAAACCAGAAGGCTTTATGCAAAATGGTTAAGGATATTGATGAGAAGTCAGGCAGGGAACAGTTAAATGGGAATGCTCCTGAGTTCCTGCTTGCACAAAGAGGATGTCTAATGGTGCTTCCCAGGAAGTGTCCCAGCCCTACACTCGAAGACCTGAGTGTCACTGCAACTTCCAGTCAGAAAATGACTTTTCTCACTAAACAGGACATTTAGAAAGTGGAACATTCCCCAAAGACCAGTAAAGAAGACTGAGGCTGGAGCTGATTTTTAGAAGGAGCTGCAGGGAGAACAGAGCCAATTGCCTGCATTTTGCAGAGAATTTCAAAGGCAAGCAGGGCCTCAGTTTCAATTAAAGGCTGTACTTAATATTTAAGTTTACAGAGCTTGAGAACGGGCTAGAACAGCAAAAAACCTCAATCGGGGCTCTCTGTAAGAGTAAAATGTTATGGAGTGCACACAAAAGAAGCTGCAGAACTTAGATAATTGGGAAGAAAATAATTATTACCAGCTTGTGAGAAGGAACCGAAAATTAATATCATTAATGCAACAAATATTTATTGTGTCACATCAGGGTACAAAGAAACACCAGGAGACAATGATATCTGCCCTCAAGGAACTTACACTGAGGAGCTGAGAAGGTGAGAGGAGAAAAGATTGGCATCGAGCATTTAACACAAATAAGTAAATGACAGAGTATGTTAAGGAAGGAATGAAATTTTAAAATGAAAAAGAGCAGGAAAGGGAAGGTGGTGCTGGGAAGGGCCAACTCAAGCCAGGCCTCATGAAAAAGGTGCCGTTTCAGCCAAGACTTGAAAAAGATGAAGGAATTGGTCAAGTGCATATCTGAGGGAAGAGAAAATTCTAGGTTAAGAGTATGTGGCTCAGGTATTGTTATAGGCACTTACGTTTAAGTTTTTATGTAGTAGGATGAATATTTCCTTCATTCACATGATAATTATACATATATTAAAGTACATTTTAAGCACAAGTTACCATTTTCAGGCAAATCCTTTTCCTGCCTTCAAAAACACTTAAGTTAAAAAAAAAAAAAAACCTTCCGGGAGTCATTAGAGATGGATTTGCAAGGCTTCTTGGACCTTAACTAACAACCACCAGCAAGATTCTGGATCCCAGAAGGAAGCAGCACCCCTTACAAAATACTGCTTTGTAAAGGATCATTTCTGCCCTGGCATGTTTCACATTGTATTAGGTAATTTAGAGGAAATAAATATGTCATGAGCCCTCCCTGAGGAGTAATTAAAAAGTCATTTAACCTCATATCTAACTTTCACTTTTGACTGTGTAGTCACAGGTAAATTCTGCTTTCCCCAGTTCTAAGTCCAATATTAAAAGTTCATGAGGAGGCCCAGAGGAGTCAAGGACAGCTTCCACATGACCTCTTCCTGCCACCCCAGTCGGGAAGGTTGTCTTAGGGAAGTGGAGAATAATTTAGTACATAAAATGATATTCTTGGAACAAGATATGTTACATATTTTTCCTGCATAAAAACAATGCATTCAACCATTGATGCTTCCAAAATGTGATCCCTAGGTTTTTTGAATGGTAGGGGTAAGGGGGGAAGGGTGATAACTAAAGCAAAAACATGGGCGCCTGGGTGGCTCAGTCGTTAAGTGTCTGCCTTCGGCTCGGGTCATGATCCCAGAGTCCTGGGATCGAGTCCCGCATTGGGCTCCCTGCTCAGCAGGGAGCCTGCTTCTCCCTCTGCCTCTCTCTGTCTGTCTCTTGTGAATAAAAAAAAAAAAAAAAAAAAAAAATCTTTAAAGCAAAAACATGATATAATTGTCAAAAGAGCCAGTCATATCTTAAGGCAGCATTCATGGAAATATAGTAACCAGATCCTAAAAGTAATGTACCCACAGTACATTTGCATCAGTCCTATGATATCCAACTAATAAGGGGTTTTTTTGAGCATCGCAATGTAAAAGAGATGTTAAGGAAGAGTGAGGTTATAGGATCATGACATTAGTGATGTGTAGGGGTACAGAAACTGCCATATGAGGAATGGTTAATGACCACAGTCCGAGACAAGATAAAACAGAACCTTCAAATATTGGGAGTGCTGTCATAATGGTTATCACAGAGGTTTTTAGTACATTCTGTGTGACAGAATGAGGCCCAGTGGCAGGCAGTTAAGAAGAAGCAGATTTTGGCACAGGGTAAGAAGAAACTTTCCAAAAATTAGAACTTAGTAGATAAGAAAGTGGCTTATCAGCTCATGAGCTAACCTCTGGTTGTTAGAAATATTCAAAAAGAATTTAGATGGTGAACTATAATCAGAATTCCCACATATAATGGAAGCCTATTGTGTAGGCTTGACCTCTGAAGAATTTTCCCATATTCACATTCCTTGATTTTTATGATGTATATAAACAAGCAAGAGCTAATCAAAAACCCCCTTCTCTTCTGAATCACACATGTCACATAAAACTTAGTGTAAATTTAGCAAACTTGATTTATGCTTCTGTTGATATTATCATCCAAGCTATCATTCATCAAATAAAAACTCTCGAAGTGAGATAATACTGCTTAGTGAGTTAACTTTCTTTAATGACAATGATAAAGTGGGTTGTTCTAGTTCCTGATTTATTATCTTTTATCTCCACACACATCCTCTTTGCCCTGCTTCTTGACGCCAGAACTAGGCTCTGCAGATCACGTTTTTCCTTTGCCAGCTGGCTCAGGGCTAGGTTCTGCCAATAGAGGGAGCTGGAGAGAGACTGCAAGGCAGGAAGAGGAAGGGGGACCATTTTCCTTGTCCAGTATTCTGTTGCTCATCCTGTGCACCAACCCAGCATCAAGTAGGTTCCTGCAGTAGCCACGGCCTCTTATCACAGATCTCAATTGCTGCCTTTCTTCTTGAGGTTCCTTTCTATTTTGCTTTCCCCTGAGTTCTAGGAGTCCTTCTTTCTATAGTTGCTACCTCAAATGCCTTAGATTTTCCTTTTACCTGTTTTAGGAGTTAACTATCTTAAATCTAATTGATAATTCTTTCTATTTATGTTTTCTTGTTCAAATTACTATTGTGGTTCCTATCCTAATTGTACCCTAATACAAAAATACAACAAAAATAATAGCAAAAACCAATTCAAAGCCTCTTAGTATTGGTTTCTCCTAAAGCTCTCACACAATAAACAGGAACATTATTCCCCTTCTCCTGGTCTTGTGATGGTGGGATGGGGGAAGGTGGTGGTTGGGTGAAAATGGTTTTAAACCTGTTTCACTGGACATCAGTTCTATTCTGACAGAAGAGCTTGGTAAGTATCATATATTTAGTCTTACTACAGCTTACCTGACCATAACCCCAAAGGACTGCTTAGAAATATCTAAAGCCCTTATTTGTGGAAGACAGAAGCTTGACATGATACTCAGTCATGTAAAAATCTCATGACAAAAAGAAGAAATTAACACATGTCACACTAGCTTCTTGGGTGTCAGATTTAACTACTTCCCAGTGATTATGAAAAGGATGCTGAGAACTCAAGGTCTCTTTTAAGTCTATATATCAAAGAATATATTATGAATTTGGCAGAAAATATTGTGTACTCATGTTTGAGTATAAACATATATAAAGTATAAATGCCCAATCACCTCTACAGATCTCAATAAACTCTAGGTACTTATAACTGACCCAAAGTATGTGACAGAAGGTAATAATCTCCAGAAACAAATGATATGATAGAAGAGAAAAGAAACTTTAAAAGCGGGGCGCCTGGGTAGCTCAGTCGGTTAAGTGTCTGCCTTCAGCTCAGGTCATGATCCCGGGGTCCTGGGATTGAGCCCTGTGTCGGGCTCCATGCTCAGTGGGGAGTCTGCTTCTCCCTCTCCCTCTGCCTGCTCGCGCTCATTCTCTCTCAAATAAATAAATCTTTACAAAAAAGAAAGAAAGAAAGAAAAGAAACTTTAAAAGCCAAATGTTCACTGTCTTCTCCTGCTTGTGAAAAAAAGACTGCGTTGCATAACTAACACTTGCTTGCTGTGTTGATTGAGAGGACTGATGGTACTGGAGCTGATAGGTACAGATACAGAATTAAAGAGGCTAGATGATGAGAGTGATTTTGCTCTGCAACAGAATGAAGCCTGGGGAGCAAAGCCGAAACAAACAAAAGGCCCTTTACGTGTTGAGAGAGAAAAAAAAAGGTGGGGCAAGAGAGAAGTAGAGATAGATGTAGAAGACCAAGGAAGAGTCCAACCCAGGCGAGGTGGAGGGCTTCAGGGGGAGGTGGGGGAAATTACAATAAAAGTAGGGATGTAGGGGAAAGATATAAAGAAAAATGTAATATGCTTTCCTCTGGGATGCCTGTTTAAAACTGCCCATTGTGCCCTCAATAAAATTTAATAAAGTTTTCCATTGCTTTTCAAGATTTTTTTCTGTTTTAGTTGAGGTGGAGTATGTGTTTCTTTTGGATATACGGGAGAAAAGAGGAAAGCCTCAAGATGGCCCAGTTATATTCAAGACCCAATTGAAGAAGAGAAAAAGCATTTCCAGACTATAGTACACCTTTCTATTACACGCTTTTGTTGCATATCAGTTTTCCATTAAAAAAATATATATATACAACTTGAAAAAGTAGTGAATAACTATACTTCTTTGTAGTTATATATTTGTTCCCTTCTTTCTATGTCAGATTTCATAATATAATTCAAATGTATCCCTTACTATTCAAAGATGTCAAAATAGTCTATACATTAATAGCTGGGCCTATTTAGGATATTGTGTAAGTTATAGGGTATAGTATTAAGTGTGATTTGATTATGAAAAATTATGATGATAGTGTTTGGTAGCATTATTTACATGGTCAAGATTATACTCTTCAACAAAATGACAAATACTGTAATCAAAAGGAAATACATCAAATACACATTAGTTCATGTATTTCATGCTTCCTATAACACTTACTTTTTTCAATATCTGGAACAGACATTTAACACCTGCTTAGGGGTCAGGGGATTAGATAATAGGGGGAGAACAAGATGAATAGCACCCTCTGCCATCAGTCTAATGGGAGAGAATGGTTTAAATGTGGTAGGCCAGAACTGATGAGCCCTCATAACTACAAAAAGAGTGTCTGGCATTTTATAAACTGAGGTCTTTCTGTTCTGTGTGTAAGAGAAACTATACAGGCCCTTTGAGAGCCTTCACCTTCTATGATACAAAACTACTACCTCTGAGTATTGTGGGTTCTGGTTCCAGTAATAGAAAAGCAGTTTGTATAACAAATAACAAGGAGAAACTTGGGACAAAGAGGTTTTTTTTTTAAGGTGTTAAGTTACCAGGGCTGGGACTAAGGTGAGGTGAAGGAGGGCCTCACCTCAGGTACAAAATTTAAAGGGTTCCAAAAACTCCATAATCAAGAGAAATATCCTAATGCACTATATTTTAAAAATCAAAACTAATGCAAAAACCCCATAATGAACATAATACCAAAAAGTTTTTTGAAGATTTTATTTATTTATTTGAGCGAGACAGAGCTCACACAAGCAGGGGGTGGGGCAGAGGGAGAAACGGACTCCCAACTGAGCAGGGAGCCCCAGTTTGGGCTCAGGGCTTGATCCCAGGACCCTAGGATCATGACCTGAGCTGAAGTCAGACGCTTAGCCAACTGAGCCAACCAGGTGCCCCATAAAACCAAAATGTTAAATAAAAATAAGATCAGTGTTACTGATTTTTTTTCCTTTAACCTCTTGTTCTAATATGGATCAGCACAGTACTCTTATGATCCTGTCCTTATTTAAAATTTGACACTTTTTTTTTTTTTTTGACAGAGAGAGAGACAGCAAGAGAGGGGACACAAGCAGGGGGAGTGGGAGAGGGAGAAGCAGTCTTCCCGCGGAGCAGGGAGCCCGATGCTGGGCTGGATCCCAGCACCCTGGGATCATGACCTGAGCCAAAGGCGGCCGCTTAACAACTGAGCCACCCAGGTGCCCCAACACTTTTCTTATTGTGGATTTTTGCATAAGCCAGTAACCCAGAATTAGGATGAAGGAAGTTCTCTGGGCTCTGTGAAGGAGGTTGTTGCCCAGGAGAAATGATGCAAAAAAAATGAATGGGAAATTATCTCTGCCCCATCTAAAGTAATCACAGTTATTCCTCTGGAAAGTGTCAAAAATGTGAATGGGAATGTTATCATTTCAACAGTGCCGAACGTTTCCTGACCATTAAGGTTAAGTACCAGTTTCATGTCTTAGCCTGGCATTTGGTGTTTGGCCTCGTCTGGAATAAGTCTAGTTTGGAACACGAAACAACAACTTGACAATCTGAGCCAAAACCACGGCAAAGGGAATATTTATCTAGTGTGCCACTGAGGAGAGTCTCCAAAAAGTAGGGAAAATAATCTTTCAGAACTGGCCTCCCTCTGAGGTTATCTGAGTGCAGTTCTACAGAATCTGGTAATAGGGATGTGGGATGGACCCAGAGTTGCTCTTTCAGATCCCCCTCGAGAAAGTACTTCCTGCCCAGAGCAGGGACTCCAGGGTTCACATCTGCTGTAAGGAACCACCCTCTGTGCTCAGGCCCTTTCTCAAGAAAGCCCATGTCCGCTGAATGAGCAAGGCAGGACTTGAAAGGCCCCAGCATTTCGTCCAAGGCAGAAGAACTATAAAGGGCAATAGTCCCTTCCTAGCTCCTGCTGCATTGGTCAAAGATTTGCTAGCCTGTGTCAGTTCAATTCCTCCCCCTGCCCAGTCCAGCTTCCTCCCTGTCCTTTCACGCCTTGCACTCGAAAACCCATCTTCACGTTTGCCTCCAAAAAACCTGACCCAAGAGAGGCAAACTGGATGACATTTTTGTTTTTATAATTATTATTTGAACAACAGAAAAACTTATGCAAAAAAAAGAATAAATATCCAAGTCTATTTGTAAGATATCTCTTTGAGCACTCTCGATTTAGATCTGAATTATCATAGTTATAATTAGCGTGCATATGTGATTTTGGATTTAGATTTTTCGATTGATATTAACATAAATACCTTATAGCAAATCCATCCACATATTTGTCTTTTGTAATGCCCTTGTGGTATTCCATGGTGGATTTCTTAACTGTCTCCAAATTTATGGCCTTAAATTGTTCCCTACTTTTTTCGCTGCTTAAAATAGTACTGTTATAAATATTTTTGTACAAATTGCTTTCTTTCTTTTTTGATTAAGTCCTTTGACAATTGCTTTCCTAGAGTTGGCCCAGAGTCTTATGAATATCAGCACTGGGGCCAGTTAGCAGAGGAGAAAGGAAGAATAAAAGGGAAAAGAATGAGTTCTCACATAACCACCAGCTTTTCCTTTTTCATATGTAAAGGATGTATATAAATGGAGTGTATATAAATCTAGAACAACCTGAAATTCCATCAGGTCCTGGATAATTTCATTTTCCCTATGAATCTTCTTGAATAACCCTACTCTACAGTAATGTGTACTGTGAATATGGATATTGAATTATTTATTTGTAGCACCATTACCCAAATCCAGTTCATAGAATATCAGTTCACCAATGTTTATTTACTATGAAGGATAAAAGTTCAGAAGAGGAACAATCTGAGGAAATGCTCCACATTAAGTAATCTTCTTGAAGATTAATAATGAAGAGGGGTATATAAAGGCAGAATTCTTGCAGCAAAGAAACATAAAAATTTTATTTAATCCACTATCCAGTACAATTAATATTATAAGAAAAACAGTTCATGAAACGATGGCATGCATGGTATCCATAAACAAAAACTTTTAGGAGAACTTTTATACATACACAGATAATATACATGTAGCTCTTTTCCTAGAAAAGCCCATTTATGCTATTCCATTAGTACCCCCTCCAGCACCTTCCACCCCCCCATCCAGGAAAATTTTAGATGTTTTGCAAAGGTTTATGAAGTTACATTAAACATCTGTTAAAAATCACTTTGTTCATTGCTAGACATTTATATAATACAGTTTTAAAGAAAGATAACAGCTGAGGAGAGCTACAGAAAAAAAAATAGAACTTATGCTGAATTATTTTTTCTTGTACATATGAAGTTTCTCTGTGAGAACAAGAGCACTCAGCAGATGTACAGATCCATTATCTTTTCACATGGCAATATGTTCCTCCTTTCAGAAAATTTGAGCAAGTTTGGAACATAAAATATTACAAACAGGCTGAAATACAAAGCAGAGAAAATGAAAATGATTGGCAGAAAGTCATGGAACAGTCAGAAAAGATATGATAGGTGAGCTTTAATCTGGGCATTAAGCATTGCCATTCACCATTTAGTGAGGCATCCAAATATACAATAATCCTGCTCAATATTTGGAGGAGCAGATTCCCAGCACATGTATCCCCATGTTCCGCCTACGTTAACACCACGTGACAATGGTTTTCGCATCCTGTCATTCCAGCCTGACTGTCTCAAGGCTCATGAGATCTTTGCATGGCTCACATAACCTGTGTATTCAGAAACAGGTGTTTGTAAACGTGCATCTGGTGATAAGTGGCAAAGATAGAAGATGAACGTTCTGGGTCGTTCTACTTCATTCATTCCCACTTGGTGCCGCCACCATCGACTGTACTGTTGCAGATAGGACTCCACAGGCTTCGGAATGCCCCTCCTCCCTCGAAATTCCAAGTTGAATTTCTCTTCGTATGTTTAGACATTCATAAAGTTAGGACTCAAGAAAAGATTTTAAAGATCAAGGCTGACCGATCATCTTACAGTTGAGAAAATTGAGAGTCAGGAAGTTGAAAGCTTTTGCCCAGATTCAGGAAATGAATTTTGTGTAATTTGTGTGAAAATAAGAGTCCCTTGGCTCCTACCGTAATTTTTTTTTTCCACTGCATTATTCTAAGAAACTTTGGAAGTGTAGTTAAAACAATATTGCATTATAGTTAAAAAGCACAAGTTCTGGAATTAGGAAGACCAAGGTAACAAAAGGAATATTATTTAACCTCTTTAAGTTTATTCATTAGTAAAAGGATTTTAATATTCTGTATGACCTAGTATTATTGTCTGTTTATACTAGTTAAGTGCCAAAGAACTATTAACTATTATCATGATTACATATGTAAGTAAAATCCATTTTCTCTACGTGACCATAGTCTTCAAAAACTGTGATAGATTTTTCACAAATGTGTAGGTTAGTCTCTGGTAAATGATAAGCCAGGTGTCCTATCCAAAATTCATGCGGACTTCTGCTTCTTGGAGGATGAATCGGGGTGCTTTTCCCTATTCCTCCCACTAGGCACAACTAAAATTCCTGGACGTTATATATAAAACAAACAAGAAGATTTTGAAAAGTAGGAAGAAGAAGGCAGGCAAACTAGGGAACTTAGAACTCAAGGAAGTATACGGTGAATTCCCTGGACTTTCTTCTCCCCTCACACATCCCAGACTGGGTACTGAAGAATCCCAAAACACTAATGACACAGAGCCAAAAAATAAAGCCCCCAGAACAATCTGCTCTCCCTTGCCAATGGACCAGGAAAGGGACAGCCTAGCACGGCAGACGACATTTAGACAATAGCCATTCTACTCCAGCCAAATGCGCAGAAAACACTGCCGCCCCACTCCCCCCAGAGCCAAGACTTTCACCCTTGCCCACCTGTAGGAAACACTACAACTCTCTCCCCACCACCAGGGTGGTGTCCGAGAAGGCAGAGTGGGAAGCTGAGACTTTCATCTCTCGCAGGTGGTAAAGAGGATCCCCTTCCATGGCATCAGTGTGATGTGAGACAGGGTGGGGGGAGGTGAGGGGAGGCTTGGACTCCCACCCCCACCCAGAGGGAATAGGCACCCCTCTTTCTCCCCACTGTGGCGGTGTCAGAGAGGGCCTAGTAGAGAGTCAGGACTTTCACCACTGCTCAGTGCTGACAAGATGGCCCCAACAGTGCCAGTGGAGGCAATGTGGAAGGCAGTGAGATGTCCCTCCCTGTCGCAACCAGTGTGGTATCAACAGAGGCCTGGTGGGGAAGTGATTTTTGACCAAAGTGCAGAAGCAGTTCAATGGAAAAAGAATAGGCATTTCAACAAATGGTGCTAGAACAGCTGAGTATCCACAGGCAAAACAATATAAACTTCTATCTAAACCTCAAACTTTCACAAAAATTAACCCAAATCAGATTTAAATGTAAAATAGAAAACATATAAGACTTTTAGAAAATTGGGGGGACCCGAGGCTTAGTGAAGAGTTCATAGACATGACACCAAAAATATAATCCATAGAAGTGAAAAAACAATAAATTGATCTCATCAAAATTAAATTTTTGGGGGGGAAAGATTCTGTTAAGAGGATGAAAAGACAAGCTACAAGAGTAAGAGAAAATATTTGCAAACAAATCTGACAAAGCACTCATCTAGAACTTGTAAAACTGAGCAGTAAAAACAAATAATCCAATAGAAAATGGGCAAAAAACATAGAGACATTTCACTGAGGAGAATATATGGATGGCAAGTAAATGTGAAAAAATGTTCAGCATCACCAGCTATTAGGGAAACGCGAATTAAAGCCGTGATGAGGTATCACCGTAAACCTCTTAGCATGATAAAATATAAAAATAGTGCTAATACTCAATGCTAGCAAGAATACAAAGATACTTGGTCAGTTATACATTGCTGGTAGGAATATAGATGGTACAGCCACTCTGGAAAACAGTTTGAAGTTCCTTAGAACAATTAAACATATACTTACCACATAATCCAGCAATTGCACTCCTGGGCATTTATCTCAGAGAAATGAAACATTATTGTGGCAGCTTTACTGTAAGAGCCCCAAACTGGAAACAACCAAAATGTACTACAGTTTAGTAATAAAAAGAAATGAACTATGGATATACACAACTTGGAGAGATCTCAAGGACATTATGCTAGGTGAAAAAAAATTTTTTTCAAAAAGGACATAGACACTGTGAGTCCATTTATATAATATTCCTGAAATGACAAAATTATAGAGATGGGAAACAGATTAATGGTTGCCAGAGGTTAGGGGTGGTGTGGGGGAGAGAACTGGGTGTGGCTCTAAAGGGGTTGCAGGAGGGAGATCTTTGTGGTGATGGGATAGTTCTCTCTTTTGATTGCGCTGACGGCTACAGGAGCCTACACATGAGAAAATACAGAATTACATGCATACATCGTGTCAGTATTCAAGTCCTGTCATTGATACTGTTTTATAATTATGTAAGATGGACCAATTGTGGGGGAAACTGAGTGAAAGCTATACAGGTCCTCTGTCTATTTCCTTTGTAATTTCCTGTGAGTCTATAATTATTTCAAAATAAAGTCTGTTTCATTTTAATTTCATTTGGGAGGCGTTTCTGGGGAGTGACTGAGGCTTCTAGTCAGAAGAGCCGTGGACTGCCAAGGGCATTTGAAAACAAAGTACAACGCAAAGGAAGGTTGGCTACCAACTAAGAAGAAAGGCTGTGTACAGAGAGATTTTTGTGGTAGAGAAAACAATCATTCCTTTCCAATATGAATCTCAAGTATATTAATGTTTTTTAACCCTTGACTGCAGATTAGAACTAAGTGCAAAGTTTTTTTGTTTGTTTTTTTAAGTAGGCTCCACACCCAGCATGGAGTCCAACGTGGGGCTTGAACTCACGACCCTGAGATTGAGACCTGAGTAGAGATCAAGAGTTGGACGCTTAGCTGACTGAGCCACCCAGGCGCCCCAGAACTAAGTGGAAAGTTTTTAAAATGTTCAATGTCCAGCCCCGTCTCTGGTGATTCAGACTCTTTTGGGTTAGGGTGATCATAATTATCCTAGATGATTCTGCAGTGCAGTCTGGACTAAGGAACACCATATTACACCAAGGAATGTAACATTAGTTTGGTGTCTGAAATTTGTCACCATTTTGAACCCTGTAAAAGAAAAGTAAACCCAAAGATTTATATTATTCCAATAAGGAATTTATATTAAGGTTAGTTACTGAGCCCCTGAGCTACCTATACCTTAATGAAGCAATATTCAGATCCCTGGCAGTTTAAAAATAACACAGGTGTTTTTTCAATATGCTGTATTAAAACAAGAAATCAATATTTTATCTTTTGAATGTCAGTGATTCTCTCAAGTAATCTTTTTACTTTTTTGTGGCCGTGAATAAGATGCAAGAGAAACATGCTTTAAATTTCAGGAATTAATCTGTGATAAACTGCTTCTAGAAGGGGCAATTCTAAATTGTGTAAACCAAGGTAAATAGCA
Source organism: Mirounga leonina (assembly GCF_011800145.1). NCBI lineage: Eukaryota > Metazoa > Chordata > Mammalia > Carnivora > Phocidae > Mirounga > Mirounga leonina. The sequence continues at coordinate 51,216,748 of NW_023270377.1, read as the reverse complement.
GCAGAGATCTTTCATATTGCCCAGGATAACAGAATGACAAATGTGTTCTATAAAAAGGATTTGACCCAAATTTAAAAATTAAAAATTAATAAGCTTTATATTAATTACTATAATTATGAAGGGTTATCAAAATTCCACATTAATATCCGATTCAACTTTATTTAACAATAGTTCATGATGCTCCTAAGCACAACTGGATATTACAGATGATATATAACTGAGATCTAGAGCAGAATCCTGGAAACAGTATGGGACCTGAAATAGAGGGCTTCTCTTCACGTCCCTGCTACTCTACTTACTGGTTATTTGACCCTAGGTGAGATCCTTATCAGTTTCCTCATATGTAAATTTGAAATAATAATATTCTGAAGAATGAAAGAAATAATATAAGAAAGCACTTTAAGTTACAAAATGCTAACCACTTTGCCATTGTCATAATTATTACCATTTTAAAAAATCAGTTCTTAATTATTAGCTGCCCACTTAAAGGTCTGTGAAACTGACATTTTTTTAAAAGCTGTAGTTTATATAAATAGAGCAAATTTCTCATGATCAAAACGAGTGTGTGGTGAATGAGTCGTTAATTGAAGGGTGATGGTTCCAAATTGCAAATGGCTTGGACATATTTGCTGACATTGATGGATCCTATTAACTATAACTCACGAAAGTGGCCAGCTCCCTTGGCAAATGCAAATACTGTATGCCTTTTACAGTTTTCCTTTTAGAAACCTAAAAGATATATTTTATTTCTATTTCTAGCCTTTCCATTAAAGGGCACTTTAGCTGTGGTGCTGCTAAACTCTTAAGCTTTACATTTAGGAGCAAAAGATCTCTAACAGCAAACACCTACCTGTCACTATTCGACGCCCTGAAACAAATGCAGAGGGCCACAAGGATATCTGGAAGAATTTCAAAATGTCCATAGCTGTACCAATTGGAAAGTAAGAGCATGATATTGAATACTGTGAGAATAAATGCTCATATAAACATATTTTTAAACTTCACAAATATAAAATTATAAAATAATTCTAAATAATAATTGCAAATAAGCCTTCATGAACAATTTATAAGAACAACTGAATAACAATCTAAGAGCTAGCTGTCTTAAATATTGAAAATCATAAATAGTATTTTATTGAGATAATTTTAGTATTACCCATAAATTATAACCTTTAATTAACAGTAATATTTTTAATATGCAAGTGTTGGGGGCTTGCCTTACTTTCCATATTTAAATATGTAACTAATTTCATGTTTCTATTTCAAAAATACTAATTCCTTGTCTTAAAGAAAATTACTGTTAAAAATTAACACCATTTAAAGTCCAAACATAAACTTGTGTGATTCCTCAATATCCATCATTTTCTATCCTGCAGCTATTTTTTTTTCTCAAGTTGAGATAGATATCTACTTCAAAGTATACCTGTAGAGTTATATGCAAGTAATAGGCAATGTGATTTTATTGGATTGTCTGTTTATACCCCCTCTGCTTTCCAAACAGGATTACAATGCCCTATTATAAATAGCTGCACCATAGCAGAAGATAGTCACAGAAACTGTGATAAGTAGAAAATGAGTGTAGGAAAAGTAAGTTTAAGTTCAAAGTGAGGTTAGGATGCATATGGCTCAGTTTACTTGCCAGAGAAAGACTACAAATTTAGCTGAAGGGAAAAATATGATTGGCTGATAATACATGGGGTCCAAATGCTCAGGAGATGTGGTTATTTCTGGTGCTGACATCTGGTGCCAAGACATCTCTCCCATGCATCATTATAAAGTGAACCCTCTTTGAGATAGTAAATGGCACCATCAACAACACATCTCTATCTCTACACTAATACTGTCATAGGCCTTTTCTTATAATATCTCCCTAAGCTGGCTGATGCTCTAGCATCAAAGGCCAGGAAAACTAATTCTACAGGAGCCACAAACATGTAGAACAGGGACCCAGCTCCCTAATGGGCAAGATAGAACAAGACTTGGAACCTAGCCAAGTAGCTAGTGGCAAAGTGACTCCATTTTAATCTATAATTTTGAAGTTAACTAGAGGAAAGTATGACCCAGATAGCCAAATGCCCAACTATCATTTATTTGCAAATAAATTAGAATAAGGGCAGAAATATTCCTTAAGCCTTCTATGCTACATAACTTCTTCATTTTTCTTTTAATATGTAGTAAAGACTATGAGTATAGAACTTATAAAGTAAAAGACAGAAAAAGGGAAACTATTAATAGGGAGTTGGATTTTGAAAATAAAAGAAAATGAAAGTTGTGGGTAATGAAAAAGAAAAGACTCATTTAGTATATTAGTATTGGTATTTCATACCAAATTTGATGCCAAGAAGAAAAGAAGAAAAGCCAATACATACAAATTAAATTGTACAGTAACACTGAAAGAGATGGAATAAAATAGAAAAGGCCCACATTTCTTTTAACCGGACATTCAAGGTAAAAAGACAAATTACCTAAAAATCAGGAATGGATATTCATGAACATATACTAAAATATCTATACATAGACTACCAGTGAAAAATACTCTACACTGTTCCCATGTCTTGATCTATATCTCTTATCAGAACCTGGAGAACAGATTGGATAGTGGAGGAAAGAAGACTTTATAGGTCAATTTACATAATCTACTTGTCTAATTTTGTGAATAGGCTCTAGGAGATCTTATGTATTACATTGAAAACTAGGTATTTCCATTCAGAACTTACTGCCAAGAAAATCAAGACTTGAGCACTAGCCAAACAAAGAATTACAAAGGAGGCTACAGGTAAATCCCAAGATTAATTCATGTCAAACCAATTAAATCAGATGTCAATAGTGTCCAAGAAAAATCACTGGGGCATATAATGGACTTGACTCAAAATTTAAGGAGTGAAGGTAGAAAAATTGTCCTTGCTTTTGGCTGAGAGAGAATGGAAGGAAGTTGAAGGTTGACAAAAAAATGGAAGCTAAAGGGAATTCAAGTGATGCTAAGTAAAGCAAGGCAAAAGGAGATGAGAGATAGTTTCCCCCCCCCCAGCTTTCTATGCACAAGCTAGCTACCAACTGGCCTTTATCTTGTGTAGGTGTTTGTAAGTCTTAAACCAGCCAATGTGCCCAGACTTTGTAGAACAAGATGGGAAAGAAAGGCACATTTTGGGACTGAGAGAAGAAATTAGCAAAATACACAAAAGGAATATTTTCATGATTATCCAGAGACAGAGACACCAAAAGATGCCTTAATATGTAGAAATGTGTAGTTCCCAAATGGAAAAATTCCTGAGGTAATGAATAAAAACAAACGTGGAGAGGTAGCTCCCAAACTGGAAAGGGGACCCAGAGACCACAGTAAAGGGAAAGAGCCCAAGAAAGAGATCATGAAAATGAGGGAGAGAAGGAACTATGCGGTAGGAGGGAGAAAAGGGCCAGAAGAAGGAAACTACACAGGAATTTACCTTACACTGGCTGTTTGGCACTGTACAGCCTAACTGACTATTTGAATTACCAAGTCTCTGACAAGGTTCCCCTTTTGCCAACTTTTCCCTGAGTAGGAACAGGGTAGAAATCCATAAGGCACATTTAAATATGGTGGGGGCTGGGGCAAGTGGATTGTGTAGCCTTGCTAGAATACTGTTGATTTTAGAATCAATTTTATTATAGGGAAGAATCATCTTGGTCCCTCTCCTGGAATATTTACTTAATGAAATTCAGAAAAACCACATCTATAACACTCTCAATTATAAGGCAATCTCTTAAGTGGATCCGGAAGATATTATCATAATTAAGTTCCAGAGTGTGTATTAATACAAAATCCTGGTAAATAGAATTCTTCTCATAAAAGAAGTATCCCTGTAGATAAACTCCAGAAGCATTACTGAAAACTTCCCCTGTATGGGAATATGCCGGGATGGGAGGCTACTAACAAGAGAATTTTGCTTTTCCTTGCAGATCATAAAGCTCGGTTGAAGTGACAACCAGAGGAAAAGCCCACAAACAAGTACAGTATGATGAGATGCTGGGAAGAGAAAAACTGCAAAAGGTAAGTTATCACTTACACCTGCTTCTGTTCGAAGACTGAAAGCACATGGAAGGAAGAGAGTAACTTGATAAGAGCAAAGTGAATCATTGGCTGGAATTAAATTCGAACTGGGTCTTGAACTGTTGGTCTGTGGGAAAAGTGACTGACAGGTACTTAATTAGAAAGGAACTCCGTGAGCAAAGGTACAAAGGGGAGGATGTAAAAGATGCATATAAGAGACAATAATCAAGAGGTAATAGAAGAGATGCCTAGAGGAATAGAAGACGACCTTGGACAGCAATGAAGTAAACAGTTGATGGAAAGAGCTTTAAAAATAAACATACAGGAGCCAAGAAACGGATATGATGAAAATATTGAATTTTTTTTTTCTTTTGGCTTCTCACAGGTTAAACAGTCACCTAAGATTACTGGTGACAGATGCCTGCTAACAAGGGGGGAAGCAACATTTAGGAGATTCTTTGGAGACTGCAACATTGCTGATTTCACACTGCAGAAACAGCAACCAATTAAACACAGATACGTGAAATGTGCGTGTGCGCATGTGTCTTGTTGTCATCACTGTCTTTGGAGGAACTGTTTTATGCCCAGTAAGTTACCTCTGGGAAAATAAGTTAGCGCTTACGTCATAGTGAATGTGGAGTGGAATCTGTTCACTTGTGGCTTTTTATGAGACTTCCATTTCATATGTAACAAGGCAGAATTTAGAGATTAGGGATGTCATTGAAATATTGTTTTAGATTGCTGGAGGAGTACTCTAGAGCTACTGTGATAACTCCAACTGCTGATTAGTTTTATTTAATCATATTTTTAAGATCTAATATCTCAAGAAATACAGAGGACAAACGGATGGTTTCCAGAGGGGAGGGAGTGGGGGAGGGGCAAAATGGGAGACACAGACCTCCAGTCATGGATTGACTAAGTCACAGGGATAAAAGGTACAGCATAGGGACTATGGTCAGTGGTGTTGTAATAGCGTTGTATGGGGACAGATGGCAGCTACACTTGCGGTGAGCACAGAATAACACATAGACGGGTGGAATCACTACATTGTACACCTGAAACTAATGTAACACTGTGTGTCAACTATACCTCAAGTAAAAGAAAAAGCTCAAATGTTAAAAAAAAAAAAAAGAGAGAGAGAGTGAGAGAGAGAATTCTCTTGAGGTTGGATCAGAGGAAGATACTATAATCCTTAGATTAAATTATAGAATATCTTATAAAAGGATGAACTTAAAGCTCCATTCAACTTTTTTTTTTACGACCCTACTATCAAAGTAATAACGATTGCATATTTAGCACTTTCACAGTGTGAAAGGTGCTGAATAACATTCTTTAAAAAAAAAAGCAAAAGACACTGTCCTCAGATGCAGAAATCTGTGGAAATGCTATGTAAATATTTGAGGTCAGAATTTGGTTTGAAGTGTTCAGAAAAAGGAACGAGATATTTAAATGAGACAAATGGCTTACAGGCTTAATGGAAACAGATGGATAGCAATTAGAGGGAAAGCTAAGCTGGAAACCCCACTGCAAATAGTTCCGGGCTGGAGAAGAGCAGATGATCACAGACCCGGGATGGGAGGACGGAGAAAGGATACGGAGAAGTTGCTTACCCCAGCTCTTGTTCAGCCTTTGATTGTAAGTAAAAAAAAAAAATAAATAAATAATTAAAAAAATAAAAAAATTAAAGAAACTTAAGAAAAATAGTTAGGCAGTGCTACCGAATGAGAGCCAAATGACAGTCATAGTATCTCTATCATTATATTCTTTCTTTCCTGCTTTCCACCACCCTCCCTCTCCTTTTCTTCCATCTCCCTATTCACTTCTCACAAAAAGTCAGGATCTGTTTTACAGCTTTGTCATTTTCTTCATTTTGTCAGAAAGGGCCACAGACTTCCTCAAAGCCTTGAGTTAATACTGTAATATTGTAAAGGAGGGAGGAAAAAAGTCTACACTTAAAAGGATGGGAGGGAAGGGGGTTGGCTACTACAATTTATTTTTTCATGTTCGGAAAGTCTAGAAAAAATGACTGAAGCAGGAGGAGGAAGGGACTAAGATGGCTTAAAGATTTACCATGTACACTTTCAAAAACAGATGGTTGTAAATTCCCAGCTTGGAAGATCACTTTTAACGGGGATGGGGCGGAGAAGGGGGGATGGATGTGGGACTGTTGCCTTGTTAATTTGACTTGGTTTATTCTGATTATGTTTAATAATATTGCACGGTGACATTCAAAATATACCCTGATAATTATTTTAATTTGATGTTTCCTTTTTTGAGGCTACTGCTTAAATAGCCTGAGGTATTAGCATTTTGACAGGAAATACTGGGCATACTTGTAACTACTCACCTTCAAAATCTTCAGACATGTATCTCGACCATTAAAAACCTAATTGAAATCATGTTATGTCAAGTAAGATGAATGGTACAAGAAACAGTGTACATGAAGAATGGAAATATTTGGGAGGAAAATAAATCTTTCTAATTACTGACTGGTGTTGGGGGAAAGCAGATGCTACCTCTGAAGGACAGCAACTTACTTTAAGTATAGAGATTTCTTGCCTTTTTTTTTTTGGTAATAGAAAAGCCATTGGCGATTTCAAAACACATATCAATCAAGTTATAATAAATATGTATTTATCTTGAAGTAGAATTAAAAAATAAAGTTTAAATATTAAAATAAATAGAAGTTACTGAATAACAGAAGACATAAAAATATTTGAAATTACCTAGACTTGGTAATTATAATGCACTAAGTATCTTCACAGAGAATTTAGCCAAACTCTTTAAAGTTTATATCAGAGTGAGAAGTTTTCAAAGGAATACCCAAATATAAGTGACCCAAATTCTTAAAGAAGCAGAATTTTGGGACACCTGGGTGGCTCAGTCGGTTGAGTGTCTGCTTTCGGCTCAAGTCATGATCCTGGGGTCCTGGGATCAAGCCCCACTTTGGGCTCCCTGCTCAGCGGGGAGTCTGCTTGCTGCTTGTCCCTCCACACCCACTCATGCTCCTACGTGCATGTGTGCATGTGTGCTTTCTCTCAAATAAATGAATAAAATCTTTAAAAAAAAACCCATGAATTTTCAATTTCAGTTCAAAAAATTTGAATGAAGATACTGTGTAAGGAGTCATATTATATGACAGAAAAAAAAATCTGGCTGGAATTTAGAGGCCTGGGTTTTAGAACCCCATTTTATCTGTTCACCACTCTAAGACCAAGTTTTCCCTTGTATGTAAAATGAAAGCTTTGGACTACATGGCTTGAGTTCCCTTCCAATTGTCAGACTTCGTGAATCTGCAAAATAGTATTAAGAGAATGTATTATCAATTCAAGATTAATGTTCAAAATTCAGTTCCTCTCCAGGATTCAAAATGCACATACTATGATCTCATTTTTAAAAGAATATTTACATATAAAAAAATTCTGGGACTGCATACACCAAAATGCCAACACTTATTTTATTTAACAAATATTTATTCTTGCTACCATGTGCCACATCCCATGCTCTTACTGTGGATACAGCAGTGAACAAGGAGGACCCGGGCCTGGCCCTCAGGAGCATACCAACTACTGGCTGTATCTCTGGGAGGCAGAGTTTTGCAGCGCCAGTTTCTTTCTTTTTTTCTTTAATCACATTTCTGAAGTTGCTACATTTAACACCTTTGAAATAAGAGAAAGTTACCACTTGAAAAATTTCCACTGTTTGCAAGATATCACACGGTCCTATTTCTTTACAAACAATCATGTACAAAAGAACACTCAGAACTCCAGGATTCTTAACAAAAACAAAACAACTGCTTAAATCTGTTCCTACAAGCAAAAGGTTTTGTATATTTTATTGCTAATTTATTATTATACAAGATCCTTGTGGCCAGTTGACCAGAGGACCCAAATTAGGAACATGATGCTGCTAACAATTCTAGATCCCATTTAGAAACCTAGAAGATTCCTGTAAGCACAGTGGTCATAAAATATTCAGAAGAAACTTTTTAAGTAAAACAATTATTGACAAACTTCAATAGTCCTATGCCCCCTCGTAAAAAATTTGTAGTGCAACCTATAACGATAGCTTTGATCCTAACTCGAGTAGCCTCTTTGATGAGACCTGTCATACTGTCAAAATCCTCTCTGAAAGGTCCATAGTATTACCTTCTTGATCATTTTTTTTCTAGTTATTGTTTATTGATCCCTGTTTAGTCTTGTATATCTCTTTTTTATATAGTTCTCCTTGTCTAAGGACCTGTTTTGAAGAAACGGGTATACCGGATACTGCTTTCTTTCTCATTACATTTTTGCTTCTTTCCTTTCTAAGTTTTCTATTCCAAAGTATTTTCTTCTAAATCATCCACAGGCCTGTATTCCACATGAATTTCACTTGACTGTCATTTTAGAAATGGTTATTGTGCTATTATAATTACCATTCCCAATCAGATAATATATAGCTTCCTAGATTATTCTTTTTTATTACTATTGCTATGATTATTAGTACTCTAGTACTACTTAATGTTTAAAAGTAGATATATGTATATGCAATATGCTAATTATAGTCAAAAGGAATGCAGATTAATAAATGCGACGTTGAGAATGGCCTAGGTAATTGTGTCAGAAAACTATTTTCATTTGTTAACTATCTAGGTGATAGTTTATCATTTCTATGGGTAGTCTAATCTGATAATTAATAATTTTGGAAAATATGTGATAATATTCTTAAGATAGCATTGGTTTTTCAATCCGTAGAACTGGATTATAACCACTCTAGTCTCAAAGTCCTATCATCTTTAATCGTGGTATTATATTACTTTGTACCTAAGCTACATTCACCATGCTATAGTTTAATCTGTGTCATGATATTCTCAAACCAGTGGAAGTCATTTCTGTGTTTATCTTTAGTTTTTAAGAGGTATTAGGTTTAAATTAACCTTCATGTGCCTTATCACTTAACTTTTAATCTTTTTTTTTTTAATATTTTTATTTATTTATTTATTTGACAGAGAGAGACACAGCGAGAGAGGGAACACAAGCAGGGGGGGTGGGAGAGGGAGAAGCAGGCTTCCCGCGGAGCAGGGAGCCCGATGCAGGGCTCGACCCCAGGATCCTGAGATCATGACCTGAGCCGAAGGCAGACGCTTAATGACTGAGCCACCCAGGCGCCCCTTAACTTTTTAATTTATCTTAAAATGTTTTCAAGTCTCATAAATACAAGGCTCTTTTACGGACTTGAAGTCAAACTAAGTGTTATCTCTGCCCTCAGGGAAATGTCAATCTAGCTAGGGAAGTGAAACAAATTATAATCACCCAAACTTTGTTTCTAGCCGGACTTAATCAAGTTCTTTCGAGTTGTACAGCTTAAACTATAAAGTTTGCAGTGTAAACTTCATATTCATTTGAAGATGAAGATGATCTGCTGCACCAGTCCAGACTCCATGAGTCACCAGTTTTGAAGCCATTCACATGGGGAGCGTAGCTGCTGCCCCTCTCTTCAAGTACACGTCATGAAATGTGATGAGGGCTTTCCTCCGAATGACACTGTTGATCTTATTGCTATATACATTTACAAATAAATCAGGGCTCTGAGAAGTTAAATTCTTTCCCCAGGTGCCACAGTTAGGGCTCCTCTTGAGTCCAAGCCCCCGTCTTTTCAATAAAACTTGGTCACCTTCCCAATAAAACTTGGTCACCTTCCCCTGTAGAATCACTAATGTCAGAATCACAGTTCCTTTAGTAAATCCTCCAACGAACCTCCTAGATCTATCTGTAGGAACTGTAGAATCTGATCCACGCAAAGTTTATGGAGACTATTACCTTTTCAACATTCGTAATTAAGGCATTTCTAGAAGAACTGAGAATTGAGATCAATTAATGGTCACTGCCTACAGTATTGTGTCATGAAGGATTCTGAAGATGTGTTTGAGATCAATAGGGAAATGTTGCCACAATTAATCGCTGATATTTACCATGAGCATAGGAAGGGGAAGTCAGTGCATACAGCTCAAGTATTTTTTTCCATCCCTAATCATCTGTGAAGTAGCAGAGTTTATATATCTTACCTAGAATATAATTCACTGACTTATGGTCATTTTATTTTTCACTATAATCCATGCTTCTGTCTACCATGACCCTCTGTGTTGCCCTCCCTTATCACACAACACACTAATTTTCCTATTCTTGCTTGTATCACTATCTGCTTCAAACAGTTCTTTTTATAATCATTAGGGGGAAAGATCTTTAACCCATTTAATTTATTATCTTTATGGAGAGGCTACAGTTTGTTACTTTGAAGAGTTAGATATCATATGGACATAAAGAATCAAAGTTAACATACAGGAATAAAAAGTAATTTATAGTCACCAAGAATTGAGTTATGGTTAGCATAGTAACCTTAAGTATGAACGTTAAGGCTTTCTAAGGTAGAAAAGTTAACCATAATAGTGCAGAAACATGGCTTTTTCATGCTTAATAAGATAGACATATTACATATCATAATTGTGTGCAATACATTACTTCTGCAGGGTAAGGAAACCTCTAAGATGACAAATCAGCAGTTTTTAAGGGTTGACTAGCTTCTTCCTATGGGCAGAAAAACAATATACTGTCTACTGCAAACTGTCTATTAATATCGATGTAAGGAGATAAGTAAAAATAAACATTTGGACATAGGAGAGTCTTGAAAAGAAAGTCAAATTTCTAACAAAGTCGTAGAACCTGAGAGTCGGCAAGGACCTTAGAGACCAGCCCAAAGCAGAAATGTGTTGTAAGGATTCCCTAATAGATTACAGCCAGCCTTGGCTTCAACTCCTACAACAGAGATCTTATTTTCTCACCAGGTAGCCCTTCTCATAGGGGTGCAGATTGAAGTGTGATTTTAAAGTTGTTGCCTTGAGTCAACAATCTGCCTTCTTTCAGCTTTTCCCCCTGATTCCTGCTCTGCTCTCTGGAATGACAGAGTGAAAATAATCCCCACAACAATGCTTGACAATCCTTTAGATATCTGAAGACAGCTATTAAGGTTTTTCACTCATCTGATTCCTAAGGTTAACCTGTCTCAGTTCCCTCAGTTCCTCCTGCAGATCGTTGTTTCCTGACACTGCCAGCATCCGGTGCTCAGTACCGATTACAGACGTCTCTCTTGAATTAAGGGGGAAGGAGTGCTGAATTAAGCAAAGTAACTTTTTCATGTATCTATTACATTCCAGGCACTGGGCCAATGCGGTCTGATTATCTCAGAATGAAAGGATCTACGCTCTTCACAATATTCTTTTAAACCATGTGGTCAGCTCAACTGGCACAGTGTTTCACAGGAACTGCTGTTTTTCTCCTACTGTTTTGTACTTACGTATTTGCCTGAGTCTAGGTAGCAGAGCTTTTTTCCTGCTAAGTTTCTTCTTGTTTTGATCTGGTATTTTTGCCTGGAAGTATGCTTTGGCAGGGTTGCGGGGGGAAAGTTCTGAATCTTGAGACTACCCATTGCTAAACTTTTAAAATCTAATAGTTATTCTGTTTCCATGGGCAAAGTATTGATTAGGACAGATTCAGGAAAGGAATCCTCTGGTCTTCCATGGTCGCTCTCATTCCAGATTGAAACAGAGATACTGTGGGTACCATTACCTTGCATTTTCATGCCTGGATACACTTTATAAAACCTTTGAAAACTATGATCTTATTTAAAGCTTGCAGCCACCTGTAAGGTTGATTTATTGTATCTTTGTTTTATAGATAGGGATGCTAGCAAGGCCACACAACTACCAAATGGTACAGTGAGGACGAGAACAGAGCTCACTGCTTTCCCTTCTGTACTACTGAGTCTTCCAGTGGGATCTGTGTTCATCCTGAGGACGAATACAGGCTCTCTCACCGCCAATACAAACTGCCTGCGAGTTTCGGACAGCATCAGGAAGAAAGGGAGATCTTCAATATCCCATAACCTAACATGCACTCTATCCATGAGAAATAAAGCAAGTGAATATTTAAAAGTAATGTAGCCATCACTGTTTTAGCCATGATTGTTAAATAAGCAGTAACTACACCAAACTGGACTATTATCCCACCTACATTACCAGCTTATCCATAAGGGTATTATGACGGTAATTCCTTTTTCTAAAAACATCTTCTACCAATCTTAACATTTTGTACATACCAACCTAATAACTCTGTTAAAGTAGAATCAAATATTTTGGAATGTTATATCCTAAAAAAGCCATACAAAATCTTACATTCTTTTCTAAATATTAATCATTTACATAATAATGTATTCTACCATTTCACAATGGGTAGGTTTTTACTTTTCTGAAATGGGGCTATTATTATCCTTCAAGTCTCCAGGAAACTTTGCAAGGCTCTATGAATTTTTGGAATAGTTCCAAGGACATCTTAGACAACTGATAAAAGTTTCTTTGCCATCCCAGAATGACACTTCATGCTTCTGGGGACTCAAACTCAGTTGTAGCTATCAGAAGGTTCATATTACCTCCTTACATACCTTGGTCCATGATTGCATCTATAATTTGTTGATTTTCCATTTTCATTTGGAAACCTTGCCAAATATGAAAGTAAAACAGGGTCTGGATATTGTTCGTGAAATCTAGAAACCTGAAATCATTTGCCTCTAACATTGACTCTAACCCTTTCTTTTTATTCTTTTTCCTGCTCTAAACAACAGCTGAAAAAGTCACATGGGCTGTTTCCGGTAACTTTTTTCAAACCCTCAGTTTAGTCAGGCTTTTTTTTTTTTTTTTCTGTTTTATTTTTTTTAATTTTATTTTATTATGTTAACCACCATACATTACATTATTAGTTTTTGATATAGTGTTCCATGATTCATTGTTTGCGTATAACACCCAGTGCTCCTCCATTCAATATGTGCCCTCCTTAACACCCATCACTGGGCTAACCTATCCCCCCAACCCCCTCCCCTCTAGAACCCTCAGTTTGTTTCTCAGAGTCCATAGTCTCTCATGGTTCATCTCCCCCTCCAATTTAATCTTTCTGATACTATTTCTAGCTATTGGTGCACTCTTTTGAATTAGTCCTTATTTTTAAGTCTCCTCTTTGTTTTTTTGCACATCTTTGTATCTCTTTTTTTTTTTTTAAGATTTTATTTATTTATTGAATGAGAGAGAGAAAGCACATGAGAGGGGGGAGGGTCAGAGGGAGAAGCAGACTCCCCGCCGAGCAGGGAGCCCGATGCGGGACTCGATCCCAGGACTCCAGGATCATGACCTGAGCCGAAGGCAGTCGCTTAACCAACTGAGCCACCCAGGCGCCCCTTGCACAGCTTTTTAAGTGAAAGATATTAATCAGAAACCTCCTTATACAGTCATACTGATTTTTCACTAATGCTTCCTTGTTTTCTTTTTCTTTGAGATATTTGAATTTCAGCAACATATTTTGCACATCTCCAACCCTCAAAAAAATGTTTTTTAAAAAAGAAAGGGGGCGCCTGGGTGGTTCAGTGGGTTAGGTGTCCCACTCTTGATCTCAGCTCAGCTCTTGATCTCAGGGTCATGAGTTCAAGTACTGCGTTGGGCTCCACACTGGGCGTGGAGCCTACTTAAAAAAAAAAAAAGGAAAAGAAAGAATTATCTTACCCATCATATGCCATGTAACTCTTTAGTCCCTAAGTTAGAAGTCTACCTGTCTTTTCACTGAATTTTTTGAAATCTGTTTTCCTACTCTATTACTTTTTTATGGTCTTTGAGTTACTGGCAAGGACAAATTAGCTAAGAATATGGCCAAGGAATGTTTCATACTACAGACAAACAGTGTGATAAATGAGTTTGACCAGATGTTTCCCTCTTTGGTTTAAGCTGAAAAAATCTGGAGAAATACTCTTCCCAATCCATACAGATTTCCTTTGGATAAAGCCTTGGCAGCACCAAATGGGGTGGGAAAGGTCTTTGCAAATGTAAACCATTATTCAGTGACGTTTGATTACTGTGATTTCTGTCATGCCAGTACCTCAGAATTATTGTTCCATATGGTGGGAAATTTGAAGATGTATATGAAATGTGTTAAATTTCCGATGTGTGCAGACCTGATATATTTAGGACCTGTTATTTTATCTGCATTAAGGCCTCGCAGATTAGTCTTATCAGAAATGCTGACAGGTAAATTTCTATAGATGTCTACCTGTAGATCCTGACCTGGTGGAGTAGCTACCTCAGGAGCTAATCAGTTACAGCAGTGCTAACCAGGGACAAAATTGCTAACATGAGGCTGCTTCCACCAAAGTCACTCGGGAACCTTGACAAATTGTAGACAAAAAGGAACTGGAACCTTGACAAGTAGAAATTCATCTGTTATAGTCGGATCTTTCGTGTATATACTACAGCAATGCCAGGCCTGTAGGTTAGAAGATTCTTTCCACTTATTTCATCATTTGGTCCCTTTCCAAAATAGGATATTTGAGTCACTAGAAAATATAAACAACAGCACCATGTTCGGGCCCCATAAAACTTTTTTATTACCCTCATTTCTGAATTAATAAAATGCCAGGATTGTGTATTCCTAACTCCTCTGGAGGAACAGCAACTGTAACATCAACTAACGTTTTCCCCTTTCCTTTGGATTTGTAAAGCACTTTATGTAAATATGCTCTTATTCAATCCTCACAGCAGTCCGTTTAACATAGATGTGACTGTTCCCATTGTAAGATAAGCAAACTGAGGTTCTTCAACTGTCAGTTAACTTGCCTCAAGTGAAAAAGCTAGATAGTTGCACAGCTGTGAGCGCAGACCTCCTTTCGCTTCCAACAGTATGTTCTTTTCATTATGTTAACGCTGTGAGGACATTTATGGTTTCTTTAAAAATTCTGTGAGGACTCAAGAGATAGAGGCAGAGGTGATGTTAGATGAGGGCAGATTTAAATAGCAAGGTCCACAACCGAGGGGGGAAAAAAGGGTAAAGAGTTGTTATACAGAAGGAGTAGATGAGAACTAGCCAATGGTAAGAACGCCCACGGCCCAAGCTCTAGAATTTGCTCGATTCTCAGTTGGTATGAATCCTAAGATGAATTATTAGGAACTCTGGTGGCTGAGAAATACTTCATTGGACAATGTGAGTAAATAGAGAAAAGTACCAGATGTGAAGAAATAAAGAAAAGATAGTATATTGGAAGAGGGGAAAGACAAAGACATTTCTGACTTCAACTCTCTATCCTTCGTAATAAGCTGTATTTCTAATTCTTCTGCCTACAGTGTTCCTCACCGCAGGGCCCTCCCGATGGGAGGGATGTACATTCCTTTCCTGTTGCACTTAGGAATGTTCACGAACAGAAGTTAACGTGTGTCTTCTCAGTGGAAGCTTCAGGAGCCAGCTTGTGTGTGGCTGTGCCACTTTCTCTGCCTCAAGAACAGCCACATCCCAGTAAACAGTACGTCCCTCAGCCTAGTTCCTGGAGATAAGAAAACATAGAGGAGGGCCACAGCTAGCTTGCAGTGAGCCTAATATCATGAGTGAGAAGCTCTTGTGGTTATGACCACTGCAATTTCGGGGTTGTTTTGTTTTGTTTTTTTTGTTACTACAGCATAACCTATACTCTCCTGGCAGATATATTCCTCTTTCTATGTGTTTATCCTAAAAAATCGGATAAATAGCCTCTTAATATTGATTGTCCTGTTCATTTATTTGTTTTGAAAATAAAAAATTAAAATGACGTAGGAATTAAATATTTCTTACAGATATGATGCCAGTACAACAGAAACTAGGAAACTGAAATGACACATGATCAGATGTATGAGAAATTATCTAGATACAAGCAGAATAAATAAAGATGAGATGAAAAGTCATGAAGTTTTGCACACAGTTAGTGCTTAATCATTGCAGATGCAGCAGTGACAAAGTTCGCCAAAAGCAGAGCCTCCTATTGGGGAAAGCAAAAAATATATACATTTTTGTAAGTAGAGCTAAAAATCTTCCCAGAAATTCCCTTAGTTCTAAGAATCTTCCCTAATTATTCCTATTACACTTTAAAGTTGCCTGGTAATTCCGAAACAGTAG
Source organism: Mirounga leonina (assembly GCF_011800145.1). Lineage (NCBI taxonomy): Eukaryota > Metazoa > Chordata > Mammalia > Carnivora > Phocidae > Mirounga > Mirounga leonina. Next base: position 51,200,728 of record NW_023270377.1, on the reverse strand, counting down.
TTCTGTTTTGTTTTGTTTTGTTTTGTTTTAAATTAAAACAGCCTATTTTACTTAAATTTGCTATCCCCAAACTGAATGTCACAGTGTATTAGTTATTACTCATTTTAATCTTTACTTCTTCTCTCACAAGAAAAGAAATAATCTGTACGTCTACACTGAGAATTTTGCCAGTGGTCATTACCTGTGTTTTCATTTGTGCATCCTCTGTTTAAAGAATAGCTTCTGGTATTTTTATCTCATTATCAAAATTTAAAACTTTCATTTCTTTACTTAAGATGATGGGATTATTTTACTTCAGGTATACTTCTTTTAGAGTTACCTTCAAGCTCACGTGTCAGGAGATTTCTCACCCCCTGTTATATACCGCATCCCCGTATCAGTATCAACAACACCTCAACACATTTCTTTCAATGGACATTTCAGAGCACTCCCTATGATCCCAGACTGGTGTCCTAGGCATTAAGGGTTCCTGTTAAAATACTAACAGTTCAGTCAGAAGTTGCTGCTATTAATGCTAGGATCATTTCATTTACCGCATCTATGAGGTGTTTTCCAAGGGTACACTTTGATAGAGGTAGAAAGAAGAGAAAAAAAGAGCCCAAGTATGAACATATTAAACTGCTAGTTCATCTCTCTCTTGCTCTCACTCTTTCTCCCTCTCTTTCTCTCTCCCCCTAGATCCCCCCTCCCAACTTCTGAAATCTAAAGCTAAGGTAAATTACTGCATCTTTTCCCCCAACCTAGTATTGAAGCACCTTAGGGTCAGTCCTGGGACCCCTCTCTTCTTTACTCTAGTTGGTTACATCCAGTCCCATGACTTTAAGATCTATCTAGAAATGAACAACTATATTTTTTATCTCCAATCTCAATCACTCCTGTGAACTCCAAGCTTATATATCCTACATCTCCTCTTTAATATCAAATAGGGATTGTAAATCTAATATGACAAAACTCACCATTTGAATTTGCCCCAAGCCTTTTCTTTTCATTCTCTTCTCTGAGTCAGTAAATGGCAACTGCCTTCCTCTCAACGTTAATGTCTCAACTCATCTGATTCTTCAAAATGAAATCCATGTTAATTATCTTTCCCTTCTTCCACCCTCCTGCTGTCCCTCACATTTCCCTCCCTTCTCCTCAGATCTCCTGTCTTACCCTCTGCTGGATGGGCCTCAGGCACAGCTATCTACACTGGCCTCCTGCTTGCTGCTACCTCAGGGCATTTGCATTTGCTTTTCTGCCTGGAAAGGTCCTCCTCCAGTTATCTGCACACCTTAATTCAAGTGTCTGCTCAAATATCGCCTTCTCAAAAAACCTTCCCTGAGCACATTATACAAAATAGCATCTTACCTTCCATCCCCTTTACCTACCTTTATTTTTACCTCATAGCACTGACTACCTCTTGACTAACTGTGTATTTATTTGTGTCATTCTCTTGCCACTTAAACACTACCTCCTAGAGGGCAGGGACTTTGTCCATTTTGATCACTCTTGTGTCTCTGGTGCCTAGAACAGTGCCTGACACAAAGCAACTATTTGTTGAATGGATGAATTTCTGATGCAGTGAGGAGCTTTGGATGATCAAAAAGCAGCATAAGCACTGCTGGATAGGTGCATGGGAGAGCAGAGAAGCAGGACCTAATTGGGAATATGTAGGTATCGAAGACAAACTTTGCCTACCATACACTTTCCCTAAGGTTAGATCTGTATTGTATCATTTGTTTCTCGGTATAAAATGTCAGAGAGCCACCAAATTCTACACTATTCACAGGAGATCATTTAAGTAATTTTGACAGTAAAAAAAATAAGAGCATGATGCTACCTCCCTTCCTACTCCCCTTACACTTTAACTGTGGCCTCTTTGGAGTGTGAGGTATTGTCTGCAGCAGAGTCTCTACATTTATTTGTCTTTTTATGACTCCATAGAAATCAAAAGTTGGTACCTTTTCCACTTGTATTCTTAGTTCATTCACAACACAATTTAATGTGGAAATTCAGCATTTTTATTTATGATGTGAGATTAGGACTTGGGTGTATGTCGAAGCTTTATTGTAGAAGCTACCATAGGGAGCAAGAGTGAAGAAGCAGGTAGAGTGAACAGAAAAGGCGAAAAAGCCAATATGAAGGATTATCACCCAAGTCACTGCTGTGAGCAACAGTCTCAATTCCAATGGGGCTTCCTCAGAAGCCTATATAACATGCCTCCCAGGGTTGTCCACCTGAAGGCAGGAGTCTAGAGCGGGGGTAGGCCTACTATGGCCTGTGGGCCAAATCTGACCAGTGGCTTTTTTGTAAATAAAGTTTTATTGGAACACAGCCCATGCTAATTTGTTTATTTATTGCTTAAGGCTGTGTTGGGGCAATAAGGATAGAGCTTCCTAGCTGCCACAGAGACTATGGCCCACAAAACCTAATATAATTACCACCTGGCCCTTTTCAGAACAAATTTACCAGTCTCTTCTACAGCATTTATCCTCAAGCTCCCATCCACCATTGTTGGAGGATTTTTGAGGAGCTTTCTCACTTCCCTGCTTCCTGGTATTGAGTGTAAGAGGACCAAGTCATCTTAGAGTTGAGTGGCCCCTGGCTGAATGTGGAAGTATGCTGCATGTGATCTAGGCTGCTTACTGTCAGTGAAAGGGGAGTCCAGACTGGCACGGAACTGCCCCTTGTAGATTCAGCTGAAATTAAGAGTGGGCCGAGAGAATGTAAATCATGCCTCAGTGGCATCTACTAGTCTTGATATGGGCATATGTTAAGTTTGTGCCCTGGTAAGTGAAAATCTATTTACAGATGAAAACACTTAACTAATGAGGCTCATAAATGAGACCTGGGGAAAATTAACTTACTGTTTGAGGCAATTATTACAAACTAATTGACTAGTGACAACTAATCTTAGCAATTGTTGAGTTTCCCTAACCTCTCCCATAAATTACTTTTATTCTCTTGCAAGCCGTTGACACCCAAACAGTCTTTATTTTCTTTTGAAATTATTGTTTATAGATTTATATTTAAATAAAAATTGATAAATGCTTAATGGAAAAAAAAGTTATAAGAACCTATAAGGAAATGAAAGTTCAATCTTATTTCTGTTCCACTGCCAGAAATTTGAAAAGATGGTGTGGTTGGGGCGCCTGGCTAGTTCAATCATAAGAGCATGCAACTCCTGATCTCAGGGTCTTGAGTTCAAGCCCCATGTTAGGTGTAGAGATTACTAAAAATAAATAAACTTTAAAAAAAATTTGTGGTCTGGTATGTAATCTTCCAGATTTAAAAATGTTTTCTATTTGAATATATATCCACTTACATATGTTTAAAATAAACTATACAAACTTTTAACTGACTCACTTTTTTCAAATGTAATATATATCTGACCTTCTTCCATATCAGTACAATAAATATTTCTCATTATTTTTAATAGCTGTATAGTATTCCATTCCATATACATACTTTAACTGATTCCTCTGATAATTGTTAAATTATTTCTAATTTTTTACTATTTAAGATGATACTAAAAAAAACCCCAAAAGATAAAAAGCAAAGAAGGAGTGGTGCTCTACATATACACTGACCACATCCCAGCTTATAAATACCAGTCTCTAGGACTGGACTGGAATGAGAACTCCTCAGGAAAATGGCTGATTCCAGTGCTAGGATGAGGAGAGTGAGCCTAGGTCATCTTATTGTACCAGAAAGTAGGAAAGTGTTCTGAAAATGATCGGATTATGTCAAAAGGATGCAGAAATTTGCTTGATGTGGTTCCATTTGCCAAGTCTGGTCCAAATTTGAGTCCCAAAATAATAAGGATTATATCTTAATTAAGATAAAATTGTTAATATTGTATGTTAATAAAGATTATTTTATTGACTAAAATTAGAAGTCACGGGGCGCCTGGGTGGCTCAATTGTTAAGCATCTGCCTTTGGCTCAGGTCATGATCCCAGGGTCCTGGAATCGAGCCCCGCATCGGGCTCCCTGCTCTGCGGGAGGCCTGCTTCTCCCTCTCCCACTCCCCCTGCTTGTGTTCCCTCTCTCGCTGTGTCTCTCTCTGTCAAATAAATAAAATCTTAAAATAAAATAAAATTAGAAGTCACTAGTCCGTACTGATATAAAGAAAATCTAAATATATACAGGAAAAGAGAAAGCTCTTCCTTACAGTAGAAAGCAAACAATATAGAAGGAATGATGAAATTAGAAAATCACTGTTTGACAACCATCATGTTAACAACTGACTTGGGTATGAATCAACATGAGATCCTAAAATTAGTGGGTGAAAGTTTGAGGAGTAACTGAATTTTTTTAGTCTCAAAGTATGTACCCACAAAAGACCTATTAATTACAAAGAGAAATATGGTAATATTACCCTAGAAAAACCTGGCAAACACCTTAACCATGTGTTCAAAGTTAACATTACCAGTAAGAAGACAAAACTGTAACATGTGCCTCCTGGTCTGATAAACAAAGGGAAGAACTAAAAAGTACATGACATGAACCCAGTCATGAAAATACATGAGACTGACCCAAAGTAAGAAAAAGTCTGCAAATTACCTGGCCTGTACTCTTTTAAAAATGTCAGTGTCATGACCTACAAAGAAAGACACAGAAACGGTTCCAGATTAAATGAAACTAAAGAGACATGACAATGAATACAAGCAATGGATTTTCTTGCCATAAAGAACATTACTGGGACAACTGAAGAAATCTGAATAAGTTCTCTAGCTAAGATAATAGTGTTATATCAATATTGAATTCTTTTTTTTTTATGTTATGTTAATCACCATACATTACATCATTAGTTTTTGATGTAGTGTTCCGTGATTCATTGTTTGCATATAATACCCAATTCTGAACTTTGATAAATGTACTGAGATTATATGGAAATGTCCTGGAGTTTTAGGAAATATACAATGAAGTATTTAAGAGTAAAGGAATACTCTGTACAACTCATTCTCAAGCTCTGCAGAAAAAAGTTGTGTAAGGGTGTGTGGAGAAAGGAAAAAGAAGGAAAAGAAAACAAATGTAATAAAGTGTTAATACTTGGGAATTCAGGGTAAAAGTTATATTCTTTGGTTATTCTTGTGATTTTTCTGTAAATCTCAGATTATGCCAAGAGTAAATTTTGTAAACAGTACTCAAGTGAACATCAGTGTTTATAAATATTTGTATCATTCTAAAGGAGTTACTGTAGAATAAATTCCAAGTGGAACTGATAAATCAAGGAATATACACATTTTGGATTTTCAGAGAAACTGAAAAAAATCTTATGTGCCATTTGATAATTCACAAATGATACAGAAGATAGTGCATTTCTGACACTTCGACATCAATGAGCACTGTCCCTCTTTTGAATCTGCGTCTGATAAGCAAGAAATGAGATCTCTTCACTATTGGGGTTTGCAGTCCTTTGATGAGCAGAGAGATTGAATATCTCTTCATAGATTCAGTAATCATTTTAATTTCATTCTGTTTAAAGTGCCCGTTCATATGCTTTGCCATTTCAGGTGTCAGTTTTTTCCTTAATCATTTGTAAAATTTATTATGTTGAGAAGAATAACGAATGTAATATTGATTGTGAATGTGGATTCTTTCAACCTTTTAATTGTGCTTTATAATTTTAGGTAATCAAATCAGTCTTTTCCATAGGGATCAGGATTTCATATCATGTTTAGAAACTGAGTCTAGGGGCACCTGGTTGGTTCAGTTGGTTAAGCGACTGCCTTAGGCTCAGGTCATGATCCTGGAGTCCCAGGATCAAGTTCCCCAATCGGGCTCCCTGCTCAGCAGGGAGTCTGCTTCTCCCTCTGACCCTCCATTTGGCCCTCCTCCCTCTGACCCTGAATGCTCTCTCTCATTCTCTCTCTCTCAAATAAATAAAATCTTTAAAAAAAAAAAAGAAAAAAGAAACTGAATCTATATAAAACTTTTTTAAAAGTTTAACATTTTTTTACAGTTTTATCTTGACGGAAGGGAAGTTAATAACAATCTGTAAACCAAATGCTCCACATGTTCTACATTGAAAACAATTGTTACAGAACAATTCCATTTTCCTAGCTTGCTCAAGATTTATGATGGATCTGGATCCCAAGGACAGATTTGGTAGATTTCCCTCATCTTCCCCCAGCCCAGTCCCACTCCAGCAGATGACAGTATGTGTAGGGAAAGGGCTGTCATCCTTCCCAAATACGCTATCTTTTCCCAGAAATAATATCTTAGTGTAAATATCTGCCTGGAGAGAATCTAGTTGTTTTCTGCTTAGATGGGGCTGGCAGGCAGTATCAGTCCCTTTGCTCCCTTGAAAGCACATGGGCCTGTGGGCTGCCATCCTCTTGAAGGATCCTGTCATTCCCTGTCAATCCATATTAGACAAGGATAGTGTTTTGTAACAATTTATCTCCTTCAAGGTGATTTAGTTATTTTCTGCCGGGATTATGCTAGAGGATGTCATTACTTTTGTCCTGTCTGTCTCGTTATTTTTATTGCCAGAAAGTGTCGTTTACTTTCACTGATAATCTCTCTCTCTGAGAAAAGATTGTATTAATATTTTTCTGCTGGCTAAAAGCTTCATTTTTTACATCAAAGGACATAGATATAAGATTGCTGTGCCTGTTCTTTGAAGACGCTGTCACAAATAAACAATAAACAACTCTAAGGAAAAGGGAGCTTTAAAAGTAGCAACATGTTATGCATAGAATATTTTTAAAAGAAAAGAGCACCTATATAAGCATTCAATTACATGTAAATTGACTTCTTTGAATCATAGTGTGTTGGTTAAGAGGAAAGATTTGGATTTCACCATTGCTAACTAAGTAACACTGAACATGTGTCATAGGCTGTTATAACTTACTCTTCTTATCTGTAAAGTAGAAATAATTACTGTACTGCGTTCTAGTGTTGTTGCAAAGATTTACTTAGAGAAATCCATGGGAAGTATTTTAATAGCACTTAGTATATATTAAGAACTCAAGGAACATTAGCTGTCTTCATCATCAACATTATAAATAATCCTTAAACATTGCAGTGATAACTATCCAAAATAATTAGATTCTGAAATAACATATCTAATACTTAATAGTATTATCTGTAATATACAAATGCCCTTTAATGGGACATTGACAGATACTGACTGAACCAAAAGTTTCTCATTAATTCGTGAACTACTACAACAACAACAACAAAAATCTGTACAGCAGTTACAGAGAGGAATACTTCCAAAAATATGGCATTAGTTAAGTCAGGCCTCTACAAAGAATATTTTTCATTTTTGGATAACAGTATTTTACCATAATTGCCTCTCTAAGTGAAGAGATTTGTAATGGACTTGCTGTAAATAAATTAAGGCTTCTTCCTCATGAAGTCTTCTGCCATTTTTTGGACCATCCTGGAAAAGGTGGCTCCATGACAGTTCTTTCATTCAGACCTCGGACAGCTCCTGGCACACTCCAAATCCCCACTCTAATATTCCTCCTCCTGGCACCCCCCACCATTTAATTTAGGATTTTATGTTTACTCCTATTCTACTAGTCTTCCTTTATATATACACTGTACATGCTCTGTATTATTTCACATTTTGGAACAAAAAACAAGTTGCCAGGCAATAATCACTATATGATGTCTTAAAGGAGTTATGTATCCCAATAAAACAAATATGGCATAAATGATAAGAAACAGAAAATAAGTGTAAAATGAACACTTAAGAATTATGAAACTTAAAACTGACTTCTGTGTCTAATCTCATCAGTAGTTTGAATTACTGGCTCTATTAACGTATTGGGGAGAATCACAAACATAGCGTAGCTTTATTTAACATGATGAAGTAACTCATTATATCCTTGGATACAATGGACACTGTCTGCATAAAGATAGATCGATTCATTGGCAATTGAATGGACTTGCCCAATATGTGTTAATTAATGGAATAATAAAGGGGAGGCTGTAAGGGAAAACAACAATTAAAATGTTGTATGTTCTTTTAAAATTTATTGATATACAATTAAAGCATGTGAAATGCATAGATTTTAGGGGTACTTTCAGTTTTAACAAATGCAGGCACCCATGTAATTCACACATTTCTCAAGATATGGGGCATTTCTCTCTTTAGGAAGTTCCTGTGCCCTTTTCCCAGTCAATCCCTCCCACCCAGAAAGCAACACTTTTCAGAATCCTATCACAAGAGATTAATTGCACTTGGTCTAGAACTTTATGTACGTGGGAATCATGCAACATGTACTTTTTGGACTCTTGGCTTCTTTTATTGCATGGTATTGTTAGAGATACATCCATATTGCAGAACGTGACACTAATCCTTTTTTTTCTGAGTAGTATTCCATTGTATGAGTATACTAGTTTGTTTATCCATTCTTCTCTTGATGGATACACACCTAGACAGTTTCCAGATTTTACTATTATGAATAGAGCTGCTATAAACATTCTTCTACTAGGCTTTATGTTGATACATATTTTCATTTCTCTCAGATAAACAGCGGGAAGCACAATACTCTGTAAATACATAATTTTTAACTTTATAAGAAATTGCCACACTATTTCCCAAAGTGGTTTACCATTATTATTCCTACTAGCGTTATGAGAATTCTGAAAGTTCCATATCCTTGACAGCATTTGGTATTGCAAGTTTTTTTGTTGTTGTTTCCATTTGAACCCTTTAATAAGGGGTATTTCCTTGTGGTTTTAATTTGCTTCCCTGTGCTTGATAATGCTGAGCAATAAGGTTTTTTTTTTTTATTTTTTTATTGTTATGTTAATCACCATACATTACATCATTAGTTTTAGATGTAGTGTTCCATGATTCATTGTTTGTGCATAACACCCAGTGCTCCATGCAGAACGTGCCCTCTTTAATACCCATCACCAGGCTAACCCATCCCCACCCCCCTCCCCTCTAGAACCCTCAATTTGTTTTTCAGAGTCCATCCTCTCTCATGGTTCATCTCCCCCTCTGATTTCCCCCCTTTCATTCTTCCCCTCCTGCTATCTTCTTCTTTTTTTTTTTTCTTAACATATGAGCAATAAATTCTTTATCAGGTACATATGTTGCAAATATTTTCTCCCAAGTCTATGAATTGACTATTCATTACTTAGCGGTGTCTTTGGAAGTACAGAAGTGTTTGATTGTAATGAGCTTCAATTAACATTTTCTTTCTTTTATGATTAGTGCTTTCTGGGTCATTGTTAAGAAATTTTCATTTTACCCAAGGTTGCAAAGCTATTTTACATCGAATGCTCCTTGAAGCTTTATTAATTTAGCCTTTATGTGTAAGTCTATAAGCCCTCTTGAATTAATTTTAGTGTATAATATGCAGTAGGTAGTGTAGGTGCGTTCATTTTTTTCCCGTATAGATATCCGAATGTTCCTATAACATTGGTTGAAAATGTTCCTTCAGCACAGAACCACTCTGGAACTTTTGTATCAAGTCATTGGACTGTATATACATAGATCTCTTTGGGGGCCCTTTATTCTGTTCCATTGATCAATTTGTCTGCATTTTGACCAATCTCATACTATATTACTATACTTTTATATAGTAATTTGCTTATTATATCTTTATGTAAGTCTTAAAACCAAGTAACGTAAACCCTCCAACTTTTAAGATTATTTTGGCCATTTTAGGTTCTTTAAATCTTTCACATAGTTTTTAGAACCAGCTTGACAATTTCTCAAAAAGTCTTACAGTCATTTCTATTAAAAGTTCATTGAATGTACAGATCAATTTGGCAGGGTTTTACATCTTAAAAATATTGAACCTTCCTGTCCAAGAATATGGTATATCTTTATTTATTTAGGTCTGCTTTAGTTTCTCTCAGCAGTGTTTTGTAGTTTTCAGTGTAGAGGTTCTATACATTTTTTATTAAATTTATTCCTAAGTATTTTATGACTTTGGATGCTACTACAAATGCGGATTGCTTTTTAAACCTCTTTTCAATTGTTCATTGCTATTATAGAGAAAAATAATTGAGTTCTGTATACTAATTTTGGATTCTCAACATGTTAAATTCACTTACTTTTAGTTGGTATTTAGTTGGAGATTTTTATAGATTTTTTGTATACAATAATATCATCTGAAAATAGTTTTATGTTCTTCTTCCTTCAAATCTTGTCTTTTTTCTTTCCCATAGCATTAGCTAGAATGTCTAAATAGTACAATGTTGAAGAGAAGTGGGAAAAGTTTTAATATTGCAACACTGGGCAGTAGGCTTTTCAGAAATGCATTATATGAGGTGGGTGAAGTTTCTAGCTATCTCTAGTTTTTGTGTGAATTTTTATTATGAATAGGTGCTAAATTTTGCCAAATACTATTTATGCATTTCTTGCAGTGATTGTGAGTTTTTTTCCTAGTTTAAACTATTAATTTGAATTATATCAATTTTTTAATGTTAAAAGAATCTCACGTTTATGTCTAAGCCCCCCATGGTCATGATTTATTATGGTTTTAATATATATTATTTAATTTGATGTGCTAATATTTTGTTAAGATTTTCTACATCTATGGTTATGAGCGTTATTAGTTCATTTTTTTTTTCTTGTGGTATTATTATCTGGTTTTGGTAATAGCATTATGCTGACCTTATAAAATAAATGGGGAATTGTGTTTTTTCTTTTCTATTTTCTGAAAGAATTTGTGTACATTTAATATTATTTATTAATTAAGTGTTTGATGGAACTCACCAGTGAAACCATCTGGGCTAGGAGTTTTCTTTGTGGAAAGGTTTTTTAATGAAAAGTTCAATCTCTTTAGCAGCATAGGGTATATTAGCTTTTTATAGCTGTGTTAACGAATTATCCCTAAAACTTAACAGCCTAAAATAACAAACATTTATTATCTCACAGTTTCTGTGGGTCAGTAATCAGGGAGCAGCTTAACTGGCTGCTTCTGACTCAGAATCTCTCATGAGATTTCAGTCAAGCTGTCAGCCTAGGCTGCCATCATCTGAAGACTCAGCTGGAAGAGAATCCACCTCGAGTTCATTCATGAGGCTCTTGGCAGGCCTCAGTACTTGCTGGTCATTGACTACTAGTTCCTTCCCTGGTGGGCTTCTCCAAGGCTACCTAACTGCTGTCCTCACAAAATGGCAGCTGGTTTACCACAGAGTGAGTGATACAAGACAGAGATAGAGATAGATACAGATATAGATAAGGTATATATAGAGAGACCCATAATGTCTTTTATAATGGAATCTCAGAACTGAACATGCCATAATTTCTCTTGTATTCTATTGGTCACACAGGCCAATTCAGATAAAACATTGGAGGGGACAACACAAAGGTATGAATAGCAGTATTGTGAAATATACAAATTAATACAATCATAAGCAGTGGGGAAAAAAATAAAGGTATACTTTTCAGAAAAAAAGAAGTATTCATCCCAGTATCTGTACATATACTGGGAGTTTTATGCTCCTTTCTGACACTAATATAGAGAGGCATTGACAAACTGGACTAGTTAGGCAAGATAATAGACAACAAATATTGCAGAGTGTTTCTCAAATGCCAAATGAAGAATGACTTACAACTGGTTGAAAATCTTGAAAAGCAGCATATTCTTTGATCTGATAGTCCTACCTTTAAGGATTTATCCTGAGAAAAAACCCTGGATGAGTACACAAAGAGTTGTGTGTGGAGTCTTCACAGTGTTGGGGTTACCTGGCTGGCTTAGTCAGTAGAGTGTGTGACTCTTGATCTCAAGGTCATGAGTTCAAGCCCCACATTGCACATGGAGCCTACTGTAAGTTTAAAAAAGAAAAAAGGCTTCACAGTGTTATTTAGCAAAGAAAAATATGCAAAGAACTTATTTGTTCCAAAGTAATGTTACATAAAATTGGTATTTTGTAGCCATCAAAATGATTTTCTAAAAATCTTCATTAACATGAAAATATTTTTATCATTAGTTCTAAGTAAAATAGACACAAGTCACAAAAATAGAATTTCCACAGAATGATTCCATTATAAGAAAAATTTATGTATAAAAAAGTCTAGATATTATTTTTTTAAGATTTTATTTATTTATTAGAGAGAGAGAGCACCCACTCAAGAGAGAGCCAGAGCAGAGGGAGGGGCAGAGGGAGAGGGAGAAGCAGACTCCCCGCTGAGCAGGGAGCCCGATGCAGGCCTCCATCCCAGGACCCTGAGATCATGACCTGACTGGAAGGCAGATGCTTAACCAACTGAGCCACGCAGGTACCCAAAAGTCTAGACATTATTACTGAAAATATTAACAGTTATACCAGAGTGGACATCTGTTGTTTTGGCTTACCCAGTATCTATTTCTCCTTCTCCTAATAGCAAGACCTAGACTTTTCAATTATCCTTTTCTCATCCTCTGTTCAATGACTGGGTGGAATTAACTCAAACCCCCAAGTTCAACAAAGGAGTTGGCATGTGACCTAGTCTCAAGTAATCATTGTATTCCCAGGCCCGCCACAGATATTAATTCAAGGTTAGGGATTGAGAAAGTCAAACCCCAGACTTGTTTGAGTAAGTCTCGAGCTAGAGCGGCTGTTACTCTGTTGTTGAAGCCAAGAGATGGCAAGAGTACCTGGTGAGATCAGTTGACCGTGCATTTCCAGTCAAGCCCTAGTGTCCTCATCTCACTTAGGCTCCACTACCCTATGTTATATCATCATGTTTCTCCCTACCACAGACACCTCTACTTGCCTTTGCTGCACCTCATGGCTTTTGGACTGAATTAGGAAAAAAGGAAGGAAGAAAAGTTGGCAGGGAAGGAGGGATGAATAGAGAGAGGGAGGAATAACGCTTGGTTTTCATTGACTTATGAAAAGACGGCTAGGTAAGAAATTAGGAAAACTTATTTGAGACAAATGAAAACAAAAGGGGAACCAAGACCACTGTCTTCTTCATGGTTAAGGACTCACATATAGAAACAAAAAGAACTGTTTTGAATTCAATGGTATAAGTTAAAGGGAGGCATATTTCCTTCAGTATATGCAACATAGTGTTCTAACAATGAGAGCTGTCTAAAGGTAAGATGGGATGTCTTGTAAAGCTATGAACCCCTTGTAACTGGGAGCATTGAAGCAGAGACTGGATGCCAATCATCAGAGTTTTGTACAGGAGATTCATTCCTGCCTTCAAAGAGGAAAGTAGCTCCAAATGACAACTAAATTAGTTGACCTGGGTGGGTAACTAACTTGGGAACCCTGGGCTTTCATTTCATCTTTTATTTCCTAATATGACAAATGAGTCTTTGCACCGTACGCTTTTTAACATAACTCAAAAAAATGTCTGAAAGAGGATATTTGGGGAAAGCAGTACTCGCAATTTTCTACTAGCAAAAATAATTAGGTCCTGATCTTCCTGTGACTCAGAACAATCAGTAGTCAGTGCTTTAAATACAAAGAACCTAACGTGACACAGTGTTCCCTTTTGAAATATAAAGCTATTTTGAAATATACAGAGAAGAGAAATTTCCCTTGGATAAAACTGAAAACATTACATACCATATCGGGGAAAGAAAAACATTATATTTTTATCAGCATGGGACTTTAGAGTGTTTTTTATGAAAACATGAGCATGAGAAAGTGAAAAAAACAAAAAATATTGATAAATTTCTGAACTGTCAGATTTTAGCTAATGGAGTAAAATCATTCAGGTCCTTATGGAATAAATCTTACTCATGAGTGTTCATTCCTTTAAGCAATAAAAGTTCTGTTTTGAAAGAAGTCTTTTTACAAATGTATAGGTACATTTGCCATTTTCCTGCCTTAACAGAGAATACAAAAAAAATAAATAAATAATGTCTTAATGACCCACAGAGTTATCACTGTATATTCAACTTAATGGAGGCCCTCAGAGTCTTCTGAAGGATATTATGTGTGTGTGTGTATATATATATATATACATATATTCGTACATTAGCATGCCATTAATGTGTTTTGAGTAGTATTGTCTCCTTTTTAAAGTTTTTCACTTTTCTTCCTTACTATCAGACTCCAGTCTGTCATTCTTCAATGCTGCTAATAAATCTATCTCTGGCAGCTTTTTTCCTGATATTAAATTTGCTGCTTTTTTATCTTCTACTATTTTGAAAAATGGATATCTTAAGCAGAATAAGAACACACAAGAAAGATTAGATCAAAATGGTGTGTGTGCCTCATCTTCCTTTCCCAAATCCTTAGAAATAAAGGAAATCAATGCTGTATGCGTGCAATACAAGAATGTATGGCATTTTTATAATGAGTTTATTTGAAGTGTATAATTCCTAGGGGAGTCAAAACTGTTTGGAGTATCTTGGTTCATACCTCCTCCCCACAATACTGGAGCTGGGATGGAGGATATTTGATATAGAGACAATCAAAACCATGTGGTTTGTGGGAAAGAGACTTGACAAAAAGCATAACATGTTCAGTGTATGGACGCTTGCTACAAGGAGGCCTTCCCCTTCGCTATCCTGGCCACTCATCAAATTTTAAAAAGCTTAGATTTTAAAATGAGAAACTGACCCTTTTCAGTTTAATTTGAGCAGAATTCACATTTTCTTCAAGTCGACATGTAAACAGCATATAAGAATGGTAAATTTTAATGTATATGTAAATTACTTAATCCCTTAATAGTTTTGAACTGGAAACTATGACTTTTTTCAGTTCTGGAAGATTCCAAGTTATCATTGCTTCAAATGTTTCCTCTCTGCCAGTCCCTCATTCTCTTCCTCTAAAACTCTTGTTAGAAGGACATTAGAATCTTCACATCTACCCTCCGTATCTCTTAGTTACCTTTTCATATTTTAATCTCTTTTGTCTCTCTGTGTGGTGTTTTAGGTGAATTCCTCAGACTGTCTTCTCATTCCCTAATTTTCTCTTTTACTATGCTAATGTATCAATTAGGTATTGTTGTCTCACAACTCCAAAATTTAGTGGTTTGAAATAAGAACAATGTATTGTTTCTCATGATTTTGTGGGTTGGCTGGGTGGTTTTTCTGCGAGCCTTGCCTGGACTCCCTCTTGCAACTACAGCTACCTGGCAGGTCAGCTCGAGTCTGGGCTTCCCTGGGCTGTGGGACAGCTAAGGACGTGATCTCTCACTGCCCAGGAGGTAACCATGGCTTCTGTATTCCCAGCAGCACGAGTGTATAAGACCCAATACCTACGTACCTTCCAAGCCTCTACTTGCATCACTGTTGCTAGTGATTCATTGGCTAAAACAAGTCATAGAGAAATAGACTCCACCTTCTGATGGCAGGAGCTACAAAAAATGTATGGCCTTTCTTCATAGTTTACCATACCTGGCTAGAATTTATTCATCATCTATATTTTATATTACAAGTCTAGTTTCTCGTTTATAATATTTGTAACTCTTTTTTCACATCCACATACTCTCTTTTTATGCCTATTTTGTTGCATGAAATCTTGTTCTTGTAATGAATATATTTTTTAAATTTCCTTCTTTGAAAGAACAAACTTATTTTAAGATCTTCATCATATTATACCACGCAACTGATTTCACAGGAGGGAAATTTATGTTCTGCTTGTTAACTTTGTTGGTTGTCTTTTTTATCACTACTTTTTTCATGAGGTTCATTTGAGGGGTGGCTTTTGCTTCAATTTGTTGTTTTGGTTCTCAACCTCTCTCCTACTTTATCCTACTTTTACTTACTCTCCCAATCCTTCAGACCTGTGGTTCAGAATTGAGTCTTAAAATCTGTTTTTGGGATCCCACGCTATTACAACCTATAGGTTTAGAATGGATTTCGGCCTGGGGCCAGAAGGCAGCTTGACTCAATTTCCAGTTACAAGTCTTCTTGCTTCCTGCGTCCTTAGCCTACATGTTCCTGTGAGCCCCAGTCAGCTGCCAGGAGGTGGAGGGTAAAAAATCAGGGCCTTTCCTTTTTCAGCTTCCTTTCATAGGGGTGAGTAGGAAAGGTCCCACTCCAGCCACTGGCTTTAAGCTATGAATCAGGCCGGGTCCCCCATCTCCTGTGGAGGATTTTTAATCTTCATTACCACCAGGAGCCATTCCTTCCCCACTTCTGTTTCCAGGCTCATCATCTGGCAGTCTTTTGACTTCAGTCCCACTTACTCATTCATATTTCTGTCAGTTTATGAGCCACGAAGATGTTTCCATGTTTTGGATTCGGCCTATGGATTTTACATTTTATCTATTATGGCTATGCATTTCAACTAGATGAAGTACATTACATATGAATGTACTATCCAACATTTTAGCAAAGCACCTTATATCAACTCAAAGTATATGATAAGCACAGGAAAAGGTGCTCAATACTGTTAACCATTAGAGAAATATAAATTAAAACCACAATCAGGTGTTACCATATAATTATTAGGATAGCTAAAATTAGAATCTGATCATACCAAGTGTTGACAGGATGTAGAGCAAGAGGAACTCTCATACACTGTTGGTGGGAATGAAAAATTATACAAGTTTAAGAAAATAGCCTGGCAGTTTCTTAAAAAGTTAGCATACACCTACATATGATTTATCCATTCCCCTCTTAGGTATTTACCCAATTAATGCATTCATCCACATAAACACTTGCACATAAATGTTTATGACAGTTTTATTTGTAATGGCCAAAAATTCAAATTCTATCAACAGGTGGATGAGTAAATAAACTGGTATATGCATACAATGGAATGCTACTTGGCAATTAAAAGGAATGAATTATTAATACAGAATGAATCTCAAAATAATTAAGCTGAGTGAAAGAAGCCAGACAAAAAGAAAACATACCGTATGGTTCCATTTATAAACATTCGAGAAAATGCAAACTAATCTACAATGACAAAAATTAGATCAGTAATTGCCTGGGGATAGGGAGGGGAAACGGAGAAGGGTGAAGGTAGAAATCATAGTCATGAAGGAGATTTTGGAGGTGATGGATATGTTCATTATGGTGATGGTTTCACAGTACTTATATACCCAGCTTAAATTATACACTTGATATCCAGTTTATTATATACTAATTATGCCTTAGTAAAGCTTTTTAGAAATAATTGGATGCTATGTATTTCTGAGCTCGTTTAACTTGGACATACTAGTTTTACTTAAAATGAAATTGTAATATTGACAAAAATATTAACAGTGACAACTAAAATTTATTGAGCACTTTGCCAAGCCAGTTATTATGCTAAGCATTCTACTAGGTCATCTCACTTGACCCCTTCAACAAACTTATCAATAACCTCATTATCTAGATAAAGAAGGTTGGGCTTCAAAAAATCTATCCTTTACTACATATATAATTTAAAATAATTCTAAAAATATATTACCTAGCAGAGCAAGCAGCTCACTGAATTTAGTGATCTCTTCCTAACCCTGTCCAACCATGAAATTCCCTCTGTATATATATATTTTTAATATTTTTATTTATTTATTGAGAGAGAGAGAGAATAAGAGAGAGCATGAGAGGGAGGAGGGTCAGAGGGAGAAGCAGACTCCCTGCTGAGCAGGGAGCCTGATGCGGGACTCGATCCTGGGACTGAGCTGAAGGCAGTCGCTTAACCAACTGAGCCACCCAAGCGCCCCCCCTCTGTATATATTTTTAATGACTGTGAGAATTTCAGTTCTAATGTAAGACAATGGTGAGCCCCTCCCATTGCATCTAATTTGATAAAGTAAGATCTGGGAGAGGGAAATAGAGACTAGACACAAAAAAGAGTTGAAGAAGTTCAAATGGGGTTTCCCCTCCCATAAAGGGATATAAAGTTTAAAGAGAAGAGGAGGAGAAGTATGTGCAGACTTTAAGATTTCCTTCTTGTGACATCTGTAAGGGAAAGGAAGGAAGCCAAATACATGTTCTTTGGCTTGAGGTGATCATAGAAAGAGCTGCGACCTTATAAAACTGAGTATTTGGAAAGAAAGTAAGAAATACCTGCTTTATGATATGAGTGTTTTAAATACAGATGACTCACAGTTTTTTTCCAGTTCAAATATCCAAGTTCTTCTCTGTCCCTTAGTTAAGGCAATAAGGTGGTAAGACAGAGCAGATGAGAAGGCCTGACCAAGATGCAGGTGGCTGGAGCATAAGATTAAATAACTGTAGGTACAGAAAGAAAAGCACTGATAGATCTAGAACTGAATAAAGCCTTGTTATCCAGATTATCTTCCATAAAAGAAAATAAATGGTATGGATATCTGATTAAAACTAAAAGAGAGGGAAATTCTGAAAATTTTCTATAAGGAAAACAGTAAATGGGAATTGAATACAGCATACATTACTTAAGGTATGTAAAATATCAGTGGTGCTGTCCTTATAAATAAATAATGTCTCATCTAAGATGACATAAAAATGCTTGCCAATCTTAAGGCACAAGAAAGACATTTCTGGAAGGATGCAGGGCCCACTGGAGCAAAAGTTCTGGAGGCCCCTGGCTGTACCTGACATTGAGCTGGGATCCATGCTGGATGATGAAAAATCCAATAGCCCTCAGGCAAATAACCAAGGTCACTGGGGCAAGTGACTGGCACTTGGGGAAGTGGCTACTTATACAAATGCATGGGATTATTTTGCTATTTTAATTAAAATGCTTCTCTCTCTCTCTCACTCTCTTGCTCTCATAAGTACTTGGTCCTACTCACCTAAACAGAGAAAGCAAAGAACTGTGAAAGAATTGGTTACTGTATGAGTTAGGAATGGGCAGAGCTACAAACAGTAGAAAAGTCGACCAGAGGGGCTTAACAGAAGAGTTTTTTCATATCACACACACACACACACCCCAAGACTAGATATGAGCAGTCCAAGGTTTGGACATGTGATGCACAGAGACATCGTCAGGGACCCAGTCTCCTTCCATCTTCATGCTCCTCTATCCTCAGCCATCCTCACCATGCTTGTTGCCTCATTGTTGCAAGATGATTCCTGCACCCCCCACTCTTCACATCTAGGTTTCAGGAAAGAATGAGATGGGAGAGTGAAGGAGTCATACCTGTCCTAGGAGAGCACATGCACGGCAGACGTCTGCTTGCCCTTGGCCAGAAGTGTGTCACATGTCACATTATCTACCCTAGATGAGCGTCAGGAAGTCAGTATTTATAGTGATGCACTTTGTTGCCTTGAACAAAATGAGAATTTATTAGTGAGGATGAAGGGGAAAAGAAATATTTGTTGGGTAGAAATACACTACACTCATCTAAAACCTCCATCACAAATTGGATAGAATTGGCTCTACCAATGAATTCTTAACATTTACGAAAATGTCTTAAAATAGCAAAGTACAGTTCAGTCTGCTATGGGTTTTTAACTAATGTATTGTGTCACTCAGTAAATGTTATTTTTAAATTTCACATCTGCAGGGATGTATGTAATCACAACCTCATGTTTAAGTGGAAACCGTTGTATTACATATAAGCTGTTTCTAAACATGTATAACTAATCAAATTTTTAAGCCAAATTTCTTCATCCATGCAGAAAAAAACACTCCTCGTTGATGTTCACATAAAAGCTTTTCATGAGTGTAAGATTAATTCTGTAGTGTTTGAGGAGAGAGAAGGGGCATAATTTTAAAATTGTAAAACTATCCTAGTGGAGGCCATCAAATATAAAGGACTTTTCAACTTAAAAAACATTTTAATTTCAGAGGTACTCACCCCTTTAAGGTAGTTGTATTTTGCTCTTCCTGGTTCTGCTTCTTTTCTAAGGTGATCTTCAGTTTCCATTCTGTCTTTCTCTATTTTTGCTTGACTTTTAATTTTTTTCTCCATTTCAGAACAGAATTTTTATAAGAGTGGTAGAGAAGTTTTTCCCCCCCCAAATTGCCCAACATCATGTATCTCTATTCTAGAAAATGGTGTTCTCATTTGTCTCCGCATAGAGGCTTTTCATAGTTTCTAGTGCAGCAAATGAAATGCAATAAGTTACGCTCCCCGTTTAAAAACATCTATGATGAAATACTATGTGAGAGTTCACTGGAGAATAACCCTTGCATAAAACGTTTGAGCATTGCTTTATTTAATGTGAATCCCAGTTTGGGAAGAAAAATGTTTTCAGAACAGTTTCCTTTTGGAAACTGTTAATACTGTTGGATCCCTTAAGTGCAGCAGAGAGGAGGGGGGGTCAGGTAGAAACCAACATACACAGTTAAGATCCTGATACTCACATACAGTGCATATAGTTCTATAATGCCTCAATCAAAAACTAAGTGGCTCTCTGAAAAATAAAGATGGAGGGTAACAAGTGACATTTCCAAGGTAGATGTTGGTTCTTTGTCCAAACTATACTTACGTTCAATTTGAATTAACTCAAAGTAAGTAGACTGAAATACTTACTGTATTGCTTGAAGCTCATTAGCCCATACCCTAAATTTATGTCACTAATGACCAATGTGTGGTGGTGACCTCCTTTCCTTCTTTTCTTTCTCAAGCCCAGACAATGCCTATTTGACAATGAATGGACCCAGTGAGTCACCTAGATCTAATCAGAGAGAGCTGTAAACTTGGCCAGAATTTGTTGTCACTATAAAATGTCATATCCTGCCTGTGAGGGTATAAGTTGGCTCAACTTTTTGGAAGATCATTTGATAATGCATCAAGAGTCTTTTAAAAACACAGCAATTCTACTTTGTACTCATATCTGATGATCTCCTTTGAATAAAATAGATTTATATACAGATGTTTATCATAGCATGTTTATAAAGGAAAGAATAAAAATAACTTCCAATTATTAGGTTATTAGGATAGAGCACACATGAAAAATGGCTGTGAAGATATAGTATTAGAAATGCAGATCAACTAAGATGGAACATATTGTCCTTTAAGAGTGATTGTCAAGAGTTTCTTGGAACCAGCCTGAGACCCATACATCAACCCCAAGTATCTGTCTATCTTCCTTTCTTTGACTAATTGGTGTTTCTACTTAAGTGTGTCATCATCCACCTTACATTAGAAGTGCCAAAAATGGGACTCCCAACCTAGCTCCCACTAGCCTCATTTTTATTAGTGGCATCATCCTTCTCTCACACTTGAAATCTTTGAGCAATCTTTGACTTCTCCTTTCTTGCCTATCAAGTTACCAAATTATAAACTTTCCTGAACCTGTTCTCTGTCCTTTCTTTTGCATTCCTATGGCTCCCACCCTAGCTTACTTTTCATTACTTCTTTTATGCAACAAATATTCAGCACGTACCCTGCACAAGACATTCCACTGCGGCGATGATACTAGGACAGATGATGTTCCTACCCACATGGATTTTATAGTCTAGCAGGATGGACAGACAGTCAATGACAAATTATGCAATTAATCACCAAACTACAGTTGTGATAATGCTTCACAGAAGAAGGACTGAAAATTGTAAGAGCAAGTAACTGGAGAGACATATCTAGTCTGGAGAGCTCAGGTTGAAAATTGCTTGAGGAAGTGCCATTTGTTTTGAGCTCTGAAGTGGGAGCATTAACTAAGTGAAGCAAGGAGAGAGCACTCTAGGCATTAGGAATGATGTGTTCAAGAAAACTGAGGAGGAAGGGACTTGGGGCATTCAGAATACTGGTGCAAAGCCAAGTTGGATGGAGGACAAAGAAAAGAGGAAATGGTCTGCCCCGAGGCTGCCAAGGTAGGGTGGCCAGATTATGCAGCGCATTATAGGCAATGTACTAGATTGTAGAACTCAAACAGCCTAAAAATAGCCTCTCTGACTCCAGGGTATACAGCCTCTTCAATTATTATTGCCCACTATAACTAGATACATCTTTCTAAAAGATCTGTTGAACCGTATCAGTCTCCTAACACAAAGAAAACTGAAAAAAAAAAAAAGATCATCACTAAGTAGCTCACCACTGCCTATGAACTCAAGGAGACTCCTCGGGCTTTGGTGTAGGCTGAATTGTGTCCCCCTCAAAATTCATATGCTGAAGTCTCTACCCTTAGTATCTTAGAATGTGATCTTATTTGGAAATAGGGGAAATGGGGTAATGGAAGATGTAATAGCTAAGGTCATTCTGGAGTAGGGTGGGCTCCTAATCCAATAGGACTGGTATCCTTACAAAAGGGAAAATTTGGACCCAGGCATATGCACGCAGAGAGAGTGCCATGTAATTGGAGTTATGTTGCCACAAGTCAAGGAACTACCAGCAGCTATGAGACGCCCTGGAACAAATCCTTTGCTAGCACTTCCAGAGGGAGTATGTCAGACTTCTGAACTCCATGTGAGACAATCAGTTTCTGTTGTTTAAGTCATTCAGTTTGTGATACTTTGTTACAGCAGTCCTAGCACACTAACGCCAACTTTTCACTTTAAATTTTTCATTTGAGATCAGTTGAACTGTTGTCCCCAGACATACAAGAGGACTACCACCCTTCTTGTTTTCCTTATTTCCTGACTAAAATGATCTCCCTTCTCTCTGCTTATCTGTATCAGTTCTTCCTTTTAAAACCCACCCATGGGAACCCCCTTCTCTTCTGAAGCCTTACATAATTATTTTTCAATGTCATATTCATGCAACTTTTGTAAGCTACCTTGAATAATTTAGGGGATATGATGAAGTAAAATAAGTGGATAAAAAGATGGTGTGGTGCCTAATTGCAATACCATTCATTGTCTGTCATATGATACTCTGTAGTGCCATTTTATTATGAATTTGTCTCATCTCTCCAACTAGATTATGTGCTTCATGACCTTTCTCGATGTTTTTGAATCCCCCAAAATAGTTCACCAAACCCTACTTTATTGCCTAAAATAAGCATCCCTGACTGACCTCTTATAAAGGGTGGCTAACTGGTTAGCCACCATGATGCTAACTGACTCTGAGTCAGGGGTTCCAATCCTCACTCTCAGTATCCACCTTCAACATCCTCTGGGACCATCACAGCACCTCTTTTCCAAGGGTCTTAGGGCTTTGGAGAACTAAAATACCTATCAAAACGGATAAGAAAATTTAGGCCTGAGATGTACATATATTAAAGTGTATTCAATTTAGAAACCATAATATAAGAAAGAATACAACAAACAATGGATATGTGCTTTTCCTATTCTAAGGCTAGTTCTATTAAATATGAATGAAGAGCATGGAGCCAATAACATAAAATTGCTTTTAATCATGACTGGAAATTTTTGCTGTGATTCAGACATGGGTTTAGTTTACTTTTTGCTGCTTTTTCAAGGCATATGAAGTTCAAAATCTTGTGTTCCTATTTATTTGTTAAAGCACATCAGAAATAGGAGGTGGTTAATACTTCATGGTAATATTACCTTAACTGCTAGCTTATTTTAAGGAATTACACTGAACCACCTAGAGACATATGTTAGTGTGTAAGAAGAATATGGTTAACCTGATAATTAAAAGAACATTATTTCCCCTTCAGTTAAGAGAAAAAGTCAAATGATGCTAATGGTAATAGTTAAATACAATATCCATAGCAAATGATTGTTTTCATTTGCTCTATTTTGGTGGTAAGGAACCTTTTGGAGTATGTTTGTAACTAAAGCACTAACCTGACTCTAATTCCAAAATAGGCAAAATTGTAACAATTTTAATGACTATTAGGTAGGTTGTGCCCACAATATATTGTCTCACAAGCCACCTCTATATAACATACATCCATTTTAAACATTGAGTTTAGAAAGACAAATACTATCTTCCTTCTATGTGGAATCTAAAAAAACAAAACAAAACAAAACAAAACATAAAAAACAGAGATCAGATTTGTGGTTGCCAGAGATGGGGGTGGCAGATGGGGGAATTAGGTGAAGGTGGTCAAAAGGTACAAGTTTCCAGTTATAAGGTAAATGAGTTCTGGGGATGTAATGTACATCGTGATGACTATAGTGAAAATATTGTATTGTATATTTGAAAATTGCAAAAAGAGTCGATCTCATCACAAGGGAAAAGAAACGTAACTATATGAGGCGATGGTTGTTAACTAATCTTATTGTGGTGATCATTTTGCATGTATACATATATCAAATCATTATGTTGTACACTTTAAACTTACACAATGTTATTTGTCACTTATATCACAATAAAACTGGAAGAAACAGTTTAAACATTATTTTAAGGACTTTCCTCTTTGCTATTTATTTTCACCACTTAAATTTTTGCACGTTTTAACCTGTGATGCTGCTATTTTGTTCTGCTTAAAATATATCTGAAATATAGAGAATATGTATTGGTTGGCAGCCTGTAAGATGGCCGGCAGTGATCCCCACCTCCTGATATTCATACCCTGTATATCACCTCCCTTTGAATGTGCACTGGACTTGGTGACTCACTTCTAACAAACACAGTATAACAAAAGTTATACCCCTTTTGATATTAGATTATAAAAAGACTGTGGCTCCTGTCTTGGGTATTCTTGCTCACTCTCTCATTCTCTCTTGAGTCTTGTTCTCTCTTGAATCACCTTGGGGATGCCAACTGCCATAATGTGAGACTGTCCTGTGAAAAGGTACATGGGAGTGACCTTGGAACTGGATCTTCGGAGGCCTACCAAGAGCCACATGAATGAGCTTCGAAGTGGATACTCCTTCAGATGAGACTACTGCCCTGGCTGACAACTGGATTGCAACCTTAGGAGTGAACTTGAGCCAGAACCATTCAGCTAAGCTACTTCCCGATTCCTGATCCACAGAAACTGCTTGAAGTGGTAAATGTTTGCTATTTCCAGCCACTGAGTTTTGAGATAATTTGTTACATAGCAATAATAACTAATACAGCATAACATTGTACACTATGTAGTAATCAGTTTTCTTTCTGTCTTGAAATTTGCCCAGTCAAGTTTTGGGTATTGGGAATGGGGCTGCTGACTATATTAAATTTGGTCTTCTGTGGATAAATACATCATTATGTAGTCTAATTTTCAGTGATTTCCATAATTAACCTTAGTAGATTACAATGCCCTGTTGTGTTATGTGGATAAATTTATTTCAAAGATCTTGGTGAAATCTTAAAATGTCAAAAACCTCCGTATGTTTGGAATATATGACTTGTTCACTCCTGCATTCATTCCATTTATCATTAATTTAGTTAGAAAGCATCTGTTGAATCCCTGTTATAATACTAGGCATTATACTAGGCATTATACTAGGCAATTCAGATACCAAGTGAAATATTATTAATCTTGCCCTCTAGAAACTTAAGGTTTAATAGGATAGCAAACCAATGGCAATCATAATGCAGAGTGATGATCGACAGAAATAGCAGTTGGTCCTGGATGCTATTAGCACCGAGGGAGGGGCATTAGGGGGATGAGAGAAAGCTTCCTTTAAGAAGTCATGACTGGGGCACCTAGGTGGCTCAGTTGGTTTATCGTCCAACTCTTGGTTTGGCTCAGGTCATGCTCTCATGGGTCATGATCTCATATGTCGTGAGATCGAGCCCTGCATTGGGCTCCACACTCAGCAGGGAGATTGCTTGAAAATTCTCTCCCACTGCCCTTCCCCTAACATGTGCATGCACATGCTCGATCTCTCTCTCTAAAAAAAATAAATCCTAAAAAAAAGTCGTAATTGATTTTGAATGATAAATAGGATTTAGTCAATTAAAAGAAAGCATGAAGGAAGTATTTCAAGCAGAAGAAAGATGTGTGTCACAGCACAGAGTAGAAACAGAGTTTACAACCTTAAGGGCACTTCAGGTTGTTTACTGTAGCTATAAGGAAAAAGGTGTGTGGTGATGGTGAGACAAGAAGCTAGAGGGGTTGGCAGGAGCAGATATTAAAAGGATTTGTGAAACAATCTAAGAATTAAGGTAAACCAATTTGTTCCCAGCAGACTAGCTACATTAGAATCACCTGGAACACTCATGAAAGTTATAGATTCTCACATTCCCCCTGAGACCCATTTAATCAGATTCTGGAAACTGAGAATTAAACATTCTAGTAAGCTCTCCTGGTCAATGTTTCTAAAATTAATGTAACATAGGGGCAGTTTTTATAGGAAAAACAAACTGGAACTGACCACCAGTATTTCCAAATGAAATATAAACAAAAAACTGTGAGACCAATAAAATTTAAATCTAATAACCCATTTCCATTGTGGGATGGAGTTGTTTGTTGAGCTAAATTGGTGCTTCATCAGTGACTATGACTCTTCCTCCTGTTGCAGCACTAGATCCTTCAAGTTTAGCATGTCAATATGATTATGCATCATGTAATGATGCTGTTCCTCCCACACTTTTTCCTATTTGAACTACTATGAATTCTAATTTATACAGCCCACTTTGACGTCATTTGACCTTTGCTTAAGAATGTTTTGAGTATTGAATCTATGTACTCATGAGGATAAGTTCACTTACGAGTGACCAAAACCCAAACACTTAATTTAAACAGGATAGGTGTTTATTATGGTCTTGTTATTTATTACTCTCTTATATATGTCTGGGAAGGCACCACATGTTAGTATAGTCTCCACTGTGTCAGAGACCTGGGCTTCTTTTGCACTATCATGTTACTTGGCCCTATATGGCCCCAAATAACTCATCAACTAAGAAAGGTACTCCAGCTTCAGGCATGAGCATATATTCTACACAGAAGAATATAGAAAAGTGAAGGAAAAGGACATGCTTTCTCTCTTTAAGGACACTCCCCAGAGGTTGTACATACCACCTTCGATTATAGCCTGTGGTCACACCTAGCTGCAAGAGATGCTAGAAAACATAGACTTTCTTAGAGGCTGCTTTGTGATTCTGTCACTGAGGAAATGGGAACAACTGATTATTGACAGTTTGGTAGACAATTTGTAATCTCTGATACACATCTTTATTTTTTTCATCATTAGCCCACAACACAATTAGTTACACTATTTTTCATACATTTTATCGTAAACATAAAAATAGACAAGGACATTGCACAAGGGAGTCATTGAGATCCTCCAGAGTACACTTGTTTAAATTGTCTTAGATCTGGGGCGCCTGGGTGGCTCAGATGGTTAAGCGTCTGCCTTCAGCTCAGGTCGTGATCCCAGGGTCCTGGGATCGAGTCCCGCATCAGGTTCCCTGCCCTTTGGGGAGCCTGCTTCTCCCTCTGCCTCCCTCTCTTTCTCTCTCTCTCTCTCTCTCGTCTGTCTGTCTCTCATGAATAAATAAATAAAATCTTTAAAAAAAATTGTCTTAGATCATCATGAAAGTGAAAATACAAATGTAAAAATAGTCATGAAATCCATGACAAAATGGGTCCCAGCTTAAGTAAAACTACCAATGTTACGAAAATCATGAATTTAAAAATCAATGCTAGATGATGTAGAACCATTAAAGAATTTCAAGTAAGTTTATGTTAACAATATTAGTTCTCAAAATGTGAGGGGCTATGGAGAGCCAAGCCCAAATCTTGGGGGATTTGGGAGAGAGAGAGAAAGAGAGAGAGAGAGAGAGCACACACACACACACACACATGTGCTCGAGTGGGGAAGGGAGGGGCAGAGGGAGAGGGAGACAGAATCTTAGAATCTTAAGCAGGCTCCATGCCCAGCACTGGGCTTGATCTCAGGACCCTGAGATCATGATCCGAACCTAAATCAAGAGTCAGTCGCTTAACTGACTGAACTACTTAGGTGCCCCAGGGGATTTGCTTTTTAAAAGCATATGAATATGTATCTCCTGTTTTTGTGATATGAACAGCAGAAAGTAAAGTTTGATAATATCTCTGTGGGACTGCACTGAAGGTAAAGGGAGAAACATTTTAGAAGGCATAGGTTGGAGAAGTTGACAAATATTGCTTTAGAAAGACCACTCTGATACGAGTGTGAAAAACCATTTGAAAATAAAAGCAGTAGAAAGGAGTCCAATAAAGAGGCAATCACAGTTATTCGAAGAAAAAAAATAAAAGACATGAACTGTCGCTGGAGTGGAAATGAAGAAGAGCAAGTCTGTGTTAACTTTACATTTTCTGGCTTGGACCGTGTGAATGTGGATGGTCTTGTTATTTACCAAGTCACTGAACACAGGAGATACAGGTATCATTTACTCGTACCAAATGATTTTTGTTTGTTTCAACTATAAATCACACACTGTTCTACATACTGGGAATATGGTGTGAACAAAATGAACTTCCTGCCTCTTGGAACTAGCACTTTAGTGATGGAGAAAAATGTATGAGCAAACAAATTATTGAATTACAAATTGTGGTAAAAGGAATAGAAGGGAAAACTAGTGTGCTAAGAGACAGGGAGGTGATTTATATGGAAGAGTGTTACTGGGGAAAATAGTTTTTAGACATTTATTTTTTAGATGATTATGGAATATCTTCTTAGAAAAGTCCCAATACAATGTATACAGAGAATGGAACTAGGAAGAGAAGCTGGTCTTAGGGTTAAAGACTTGGGTTTCACCAGTAGATTGACATTAGTTAAAACCGTGGATCTCAATTATGACTCAAGAGAAAATGTGTAGGGTTATCAAACTGTCAAATATTTAAGGAAAGTGCTTTTTGAGGTAGATTTTCAAAGTATCTGATTAATTTTAATCTGAGAATGTTACTTTTTTACATCAGATCAGTACAGGGTTTAAAAACAATTTCAAAGACTTTTCAGTAAGTTATAGTATTAGCAACCACAAAAATGGTTACCAATGCAATGTGCATTCAGAAGTTCCATTTGGTAAGTTCGTAAGACTAAGAGGCAGTTAAGTTTAATGCTTAAAAAGTGCGGAATGTTGTGAGGGCTGCCTGGTTTCAAGTGTAGGCTTGGGCACTTACTGTGTGACTGCAGGTTAGTTACTTAAAATCTTTTCATCTCGGTTTGTCTCTCTGTGAAATGGTGATAAGCCTTGTACATTTATATTGAGAAAAAAATGAGAAAATACAGGTCAAGTCTCTAGCACACTCTATGTGCTCAATTTAAAAATAGTAGCAACTCCAAATATTATTTTTTTAAAGATTTATTTATTTTAGAGAGAGAGAGAACACAGGTGGGAGGGGCAGGGAGAGGGAGAGAGAATCCCAAGCAGACTCTGCGCTGAGTACGGAGACCGATGCAGGGCTAGATCTCACTACCCTGAGATCACGACTGAAGCCGAAACCAAGGATCTCGATGCTTAACCAACGGCACCACCTAGGCACCCCCAAATATTATTCTTAATGCTATGAGTATTATTACTTGTGTCTCAATGCTTATTCTTAATGCTATGAGTATTATTACTTGTGTCTCAATGCTTATTCTTAATGCTATGAGTATTATTACTTGTGTCAGTAGTAGTAGTAACAGTAGTAGTAAAAATTGTTCTGTGACAACTTTCTGAAAATTTGTGGGATATTTTGGGCTATAGAATTATCAATATTCTGATATTTTCTCATGGTTATTGCTTTAGTTTTTCATATGACCACAAAGGAGAGATGTGGGTTTTTATCTGTTTGAGATAGGGACAGGGGAAAAAGAAAGAGGATTGTGAAAACACTAAAAAAACAAGGTCAAGGAACCAAACACATGCCTTCTGCCATGGGATCTAAAAATCTTAGGATTTCTCAAGATCCCCATTTGCTCCTGGGACCTCAGATGCTTGGTATTGCTAAGAAATGTGCAGATTTCTCACTCTGAATAAATGTGGAGATTATTTCTTTATTGCATATTGCATTATTTTAAATATGAAAGTGTTATTAGATTTTCTCAATTGTTGACACTGTGAGAGAGCTGAAGATGTGGTAGACACCTTTAATTTACGTTTATCTTTACCCCTTTATTCTCTTTGAGATCCAGATTTCATTTCTTTTGGATATATACCGTGAAGTGGGTTTGCTGGAACGTATGGTACATAGTTCTGTTTTTAATTTTTTGAGGAACCTCCATATTGTTTTCCACAATGGCCGTACTAATTTATATTCCCACCAACATATACAAAGTTTCTCTTGTCTTCACAACCTCACACACTTATCCTTTGTCTTTTGGTAATTGCCATTCTAACAGGTGTGAGGTGATATCTCATTGTGGTTTTGACTGGCATTTCCCTGATGAGGAGGAATGTTGGGCATCTTTTCATGTACCTGTTGGCCATTTGCATGTCTTCTTTTAAGACATGTCTATTCACATCCTTTCTCCATTTTTTAATTGGGTTATTTTCATACATATTTTATAATTCATATATTGAAATCCTGATCCCTAGTATGATGTTACCAGGAGGTAGGATCTTTGAGAGGTGATTAGGTCATGAGGGTGGAGCCCTCATGAATAGGATTTTGTTGTTTGTTGTGATGCCAATCTCCCCCTTTTTAGAGGACTCTAAAATCCTCACACTAAAATCAACAAAATGCAGCTAATACAGTTTCCCAAATGTTTGATCATAGAGTAGCACTGATATAGGAATATTTTTATTGGTTCTTGGATGAAGTGAGGAAAATAATGTTTTTTCTAAATTAAATTTATTTAAATATTTGCTCCTATATGTTTTATTTATCTTATTATTTCTTTTTAAAGCTGTGTTATAATATGCTGATGTTATGATATAATTCTAAACAGTAAGTTTAGAATAAGGCAGGAAAATTAAAAACTGGCAATTGGCCCTAACATTTTTTGGAGCTTTTACTGGCCTATTAAATTTACAAGTCTAGGAACTATTTACCTAATGCAGATAATCAATCATAAAAATTTTTCTACCTTATCAATGTTATTAGTTACTTACTGCTGATGTAATAAATTGCCACAAACTTAGTGGCTCTCACCAACAAACATTTATTATCTTGCTGTTCTGTAGGTTAGAAGTCTGATCTGGCTCTCGCTGGGCATCAACATCAAGGTGTTGTGAGGGGAGCATCCTCCTCTAGAGGCTCTAGGAGAGAAAGCGTCCCCTCGCCTTTGCTTTTGCCTGACTTCCAGAGGTCTCCTGCATTCCTTGGTTTGTAGCTCTTTCCTCCATCCTCAAAGTCACTAACAGTGGATCGAGTCTCATACCACGTCATGTCACTACAAGCTCCTCCTTCTTTACATTTCCTTGTCAGAGCCTTTTCTTCTGCCTTGCTCTTTCACTTCTAATGATCCTTGTAATTACATTGGGCCCACCTAGATAATCCAGGATAATTTCCCTACTTTAAGATCCACTGATTAGCTACCTTAATTCACCTGCAACCTTAATTTTCCTTTGCCATGTGACCTTACATATTCATAGGTTCCAAAGATTAGGGTATGGACTTCTATTTTTTTTTTTTTTTTGTGGGGGTTGGGGACATTATTTTGTCTATCACATTAACAAACTTAGTCTAAACAGCAATGGAGAGAGAAGTATTAATGTGATTTAATTTTGATTATTTCCTTAGAATGAATTATAAGCTTTGGCATTGCTGGATATATGCATATTGTAAAGGTTTTGAAGCATATTTGGCAAATTGTTTTGCAAAAACCATTGCAAAGTATTACACAAAATATATCAAATTAAAGTTTAGATTCTAAGAAGCATTATTATTTTATGTGCCATTAAGGAAGAAAAAGCACTGCCAGTTAAACTGTGACACTATTTTTTATCACTTAGAATTTTTATTTTATAATTATTTAAAGAATTTTCTTAAACTTACTTGGCCTTGGGTATTTATTACGCATTGCAACAACATAAAGAGCTATGGCCCAGCTCATGCAGTCACGGGCAATGCCAACCCCGTCAGAAGTGCTTCCTGGCTGAGAGTGATTTAAGACATCATTGATTGGACGGTACATTTTGATTTCAGAGATGTTCAAATGTGCACGTTGGAATCAATGAAATGCAATATTTATAGAATCAGGAGGTCCTTATAACATGATGATTTAACATTCTTGATTCCCACTCTTCAGTAGTCCCTGAGATAGTCGGTGATGGGAGGTGATTTCACCTTCACTGAGACATATGTTGCACGTTTCCTGTTTGGTCACAGACCCAGGACCTCAGTTTGTGAATGAGCGTGGTGAGTTATGCACTCGATTCACATAGCCCTGAATGCACCCATGCAGCAACTCACATTTTCCCTGCCACTCTGCACCTAAATTTAAGAATATGCAAAGATTTCCTGTAACCTTCAGAATGTCAAGTGTGTGGTGGGCAGTTACAAAAAATAGCATATATTACTCAGGGGAAAAATAGGCCTTCAAAAACCCTGCTTGAGTAATTAAAAAATAACTACTATTTCTTTAGGGCTTATTATGTGCCAGGTACTATGCTAAGGGCTCTGTCAATATTTCCCCATTTAATCTCTCACAACTAACAACCTTGCACAGAAGATACAAATATACCCCTTTTATAGCTGAAAAACAGTGAGTCTTGGACTAGGTAAATGATATGTTCCAGGAAACATGGCCAGGACGGCAGAGCTGGGTTTTGAACCCTGGCTTATTTGAATCCAATCACTGTACTATTCTGTCTTTGATATTAATTATATTGATTGTTTCTAAACAAATAAATCACTGCTTCCAACTTACTGAAATTACATTAAAGTTGGGAGAATTTTTCTGTCTCTACAGTAATTCATCTTTCTTACAGGATAATGCTTTTAAGATAACTCAGGAAAACATACTTTAGGAAAATGAGCAAGATTCAAGGAGTAACATAACAAAATACAGATTTATTGTTTTTTCCCTAAACCGAAAATGGCTAAAATCCACTTCCCAGGGACATCCCTGCTACCTCCAAGTACCGTTTGGAAAATATTCATTCTATTTTATGACTTACACAATAGTATGTATATTGTAAAGGTTTTTTAATTGATAGAATATTTTTGCTAAGCACCTATTCAAAACCACTTCTTTGAAAAAGAACTCCACAAATTAGAAATAATTACTAGATATTGAAATATAGGGAAAACTGATATCAGTGCTGTACTTCAATCTTAATAAATAGGTGAATACTTCTAATCTCTAGAAATTTACCCTTTCATGTAATAAACAGAACTGAAGTTATGATTTTCAAAGAAATCTGAAAAAAAAAATAGCCTGATAATCTCTTTCTACATATCATTGGCGTACAGCAATTTGAACAATCACTGACATTTACTCTCTAATTTAGCAGGTAGACCTTTTCTTATTGTTTCTCCACCTCACCAATTCTCAGCATCCTTACCACGAAGGAGTTCTCCACCTTGACCGTATATTGGAATCACCTGGGGGAACTTTAAAAAACTACTAATGTCTGGGTCTCACCCCTGGAGCTTATGATTTCAGTAATTGGGAGTGTGACCTGTGCATCAGGATTTTTAACAGCTTCCCAACCACCAAAGATGATTCTAATGTGCAGCCTAAGTTAAGAACCACTAATAAAAGGGTTAGATAATAGAAGACACATCTGTGAGTGTACGAAAAAAGGCTGATTCTAATGGCTTAATAGTGATGCTTTTGAATTAGTTACAGATTTTGACATATATATTACATCTGTTCCTAACACCATAGACAATTGAGATTTAGTTATGTTGCTAAATACTGTAGGCAGGTCATGGACCAAGAAATATAACCAGATCATTATCTCATTGTAACTCTGCTCCTAAAATTATCTTATTTGCTCCTGGAATTTTGTAACAAATTTGTGTTTGGATTATAGC
This sequence comes from Mirounga leonina, assembly GCF_011800145.1. Classification (NCBI taxonomy): domain Eukaryota; kingdom Metazoa; phylum Chordata; class Mammalia; order Carnivora; family Phocidae; genus Mirounga; species Mirounga leonina. The sequence goes on along the minus strand of NW_023270377.1, from coordinate 51,167,340 downwards.
ACCAAGAAATTCAATGGTACTACTGTCTTGGGGGAGAGGAGCGGGAGTGTATAGTAATAAGATTTAAAATTATAACGTACCATCTTGGGCAGAAATCACAGCCAATTTCCTTAAAAGGCAATTTGACACACTAATAAAACTTCTGCCAAAATAATCTTTTGCAGGGCCAAAGTAACTTTAGGTATGATAAATTGGCCCCAATGCATGAATTTATGAAACAAACAATTGTAATAGGCTATCTGTCCTTCTGATATTGCTGTTTTCTCTAAAAACACACATAGGGGAAGGCAAGATTTTGTATAGCAAGTGGTAGTGATTTGGGGTAGGCCCCAAATAATAATAATTCCCACTGATACAGAATTTTATAATTTTTTTAAAGCTTCTTCACAATAAAGTTCTTTATTTGGTTTCTATGGTGATTTAAAGTCACCTCACTTCATGGTAATGTTCTTTCTTAAATAAATGTTTTTAGAACTCAAGCAGTGTACTAATGAGGTAATTTAAAAGAAAATTCATGATTGGTTGATTAGAAGCTATCATGATGTTGTCGAGAAGGATAAGGTAAGTCACTATGATGTTTATATCTGGTGTTATCGCTGTTTCTAATTAGCATATTTACCTTTGGTTCAGACTCTACATCATTATACATCAATACGCCACTTTACATAGCTCCTTAGTGTTATGTCTTCTAAATAGACAATTGGCAACCGCAATGGCAAACACTCCGTAAGAGGAAAATATGACCTCTTAAGAGGAAAGTGTCATCTACTGGGATTTGATGTCAGCGAATGAATATTCATTCAAATAAACATCTGTTACTTCCACAAGCCACTGCAGTAAATCAGTTTTAAGAAGCTGTACAGAGATAAATATCACATCACCTTCCCTCACCCCAAATCAATCTCTTTAAAATGGGATCTCTTTTGTTTGGATATTATATCGCACATACCACACTAAAACACATTGTAGCTACTTAGCTTAGGCAATATAGAGCCTGGGCATATACTCCTGATGTCGGTCCCTGATATCGGTGTTTACTTATTCCATATCTGCAGCACCTAAGTTATGTGGTTATCAAGTTATGTGGTTGTGAATGCTGCAATGTTGATCCTTATGTTTAGTCTTTAACAAACAAGTGCTTGCTCTTGTGGCAAATTGACTATCTGTGTGCACATGCACAATACATATGTGTATGTATATTTGCACTGTTTTGCTAATTAGACTAAGTATGTTCAGGTTAAATCATTAATCCAGACACTGTTTGTACCAAATTGCCTGGTAATGGTGAGAATTTTCTCTAGACAACTCCTGTTAATGACTATTATTTTTATACATGCACATGATTAAATGCACAAATGTAATTTATCAGTTTTAGTGTTTTTTTTTCAGAAACTGAAAAACTTCAGTGTTCTAAAAGCAATCCCTTTGCTGACATTAGGCACAAGTGAACTCTCTTATTTTAAATGAAGAGTCTAATTAATGTTAAAATGTTCTTAAATCTAAATTTGGAAATATTTTTTAATTTAAAAGAAAATGTTAAATTTCAACATGAAATGCTTTGTATTTAAGATTTGGCAATCTCTTCTAAAATTGAATTGATGGAGTGCCCAAGATTTATTTTCATAATCTCTTACTTTTTAAGAATTAGTCCATTTTGGGAGACTTTTCTTCTATTAAGAGTCATTGATCTGCATTTACCACACTAAAAAAGAACAATCTTGAAATAACTTCAGTTGTTTTCCTTTCATGGAAGTGCAGAGAGAGAGTGGGATGATATATACATTTGATTTAATAGATACAATAATTTATTTTTTTAAAGATTTTTATTTATTTGAGAAAGAGCGAGAGAGAATGCGAGCGGGGTGAGGGGCAGAGGGAGAAGCAGACTCCCCACTGAGCAGGGAGTCCAATGCAGGGCTTGATCCTAGGACCCTGGGATCATGACCTGAGCCACCCAGGCACTCCTAAATACAATAATTTAAAATTTAGGTCAGCATTAAAACAGGCTAAAAGGGATAGTAGAAAAAAGGACAAAGGAAGAGAATGGCATGAAGAAGGAGGATGAACTAAGGAGAGATTGGCTGAAGAAAAATTGCCCAGAAGGACACAAATAATTTCTGATTGTTATAGGAGCTTCGTAAGTGTCTCTTTCTCACTGGGCAGTCTCTGTCAACCCCACTATCCAAAGATTGTCCAAAAGCTACCCCCTTGGGATGCCAAAAATCACAGCACTTCCCCATTCTTCACTGACTATCAACATCTCCAGCCTGTCCTGGGGGTCCCAATTCTTACCCTTCTGACTGTGGGGCCAGTGATGTTTATTGGTTCCTTCTCTCCTCCCTCCCATCTGATCACTGGGAAGGACAGTTATTTAGAAGTCGCATAGGGGCGCCTGGGTGGCTCAGTCAGTTGGGCGTCTGCCTTCGGCTCAGGTCATGATCTCAGGGTCCTGGGATCGAGTCCCACATTGGGCTTTCTGCTCTGCGGAGAGCCTGTTTCTCCCTCTCCCCCTGCCCTTCTCTCTCTCTCTGTCAAATAAATAAAATCTTAAAAAAAAAAAAAAAAAAAAAGAAGTAGCATAGCATAGTGGTCAGAAGCATGGGTTTCCTAGCCAGGGTCCATCGTTTACTAGTCAGATGACCTTGGGCAAGTTACTTTAATCTCTCTGTGCCTCAGTTTCCTCATCTGTAACATTAATATATAATCATAGTGCCTGCCTCATTGAGGCTATTGAGAATATTAAATGAGTCAATGTATATAAAATACAGCATAAAAAAGATTAAGTATTACAGAGTGCTTATTATTCACCAGATATTTATTGAGCTTCAAAACAGTGCTAGGCACTGAGGATACAGTTGTAATGTCAGGAAGTAAGTGAAAGAAACCAATATCTTAGCTGGAAGGTTGAACTCTGAACTCTGTTCACCTAAAATAAATAAGTAAATAAATAGATAAATAAATAAGAATAACTTGCTGCAATGCAAAAAATAATTCAACTGCTGTTTTTTAACCATGTAATTTAACTCATTTTCCATCTATTCAAGTAATGCCTACTTCTTCAGCACCTGCTTCGTGTGTGTGTATGTATGTGTGTTGAAGGACATCCTATCCACATTCAAAAATACAGTTTTCTTATTTGTTGAATAGGTACTTAGTGTTTGTTTGTTGAGTAAGCCTATAAATCCCTCTCTTACGTCCTCTAGCTTCTCCTCGAACGTATTTGAAGGCAATTCTAAGGCATTGCTTATTACATGAAGAATAGGTGAATGAAATTCTGCCATTGTTTTGTTTTGTTTTGTTTTTAAGATTTTATTTATTTGAGAGAGAGAATGAGAGAGAGCACATGAGAGGGGGGAGGGTCAGAGGGAGAAGCAGACTCCCTGCCGAGCAGGGAGCCCGATGCGGGACTCGATCCTGGGACTCCAGGATCATGACCTGAGCCGAAGGCAGTCACTTAACCAACTGAGCCACCCAGGCGCCCCCCTGCCATTGTTTTTTAGACGGGAAACTCCTGTTCTTGTACTGTGAAAGCCTCCCTCTTAAACCATCCTGCTAGATTATAAACCTGACAGCAGAGATGGTATCATATCTTGTTTGGCACATAATCTTCTAACACTGTGCTTTGTCCTTTAAAAGGCCTTTGTTACATTTGTTAAATGAGGAAATAAAGTCTCAGCTATGCAAATAATTGTATTTCCGAAGTTCCATTTTGTGAGGGTTTTTGTGTGTGTGTGGCACAAATAGGGGCAAGGAAAAATTAAGTTTAGAATTAATCTGACCAGGAAGTGGGCATCTCACCTGGTGTAAACAACCTTATTAAAAATAACATTGATTATTTTCTTTACAAAACTTCAAACAACTAGAATTTCTAGCATATATTTTCCCACTTAACTTAGTAGCTGGTTTGAATGCATAGATATTCTTTTAGCCAAAATAACGGGGTGGGGGGGTGGGTATGGAGCAGAGTGGCTGGTTATGGTAGCCTTTATTTAAGAAAGACGTTCAAATTTTTAAAAGCCAGATTGCATTTTAGCAGTTAATCAACTTGTGTGGATACATATGGCCTTAAATCATTGTTGGCATAAGTCTTGACATGAAGCACTGTTAGTGTTTTAAAAAGCACTACCAGCCTTGTTAGTTTATTCAGTTTGTTCAACAGCACTTACTTACACAATAGCATAAACCATACAGATTCCAGAATTGGAAAGAATCTCTGGACTCTCTCATTTTGCTGATGAGGAAACTGGCATCCAGAAGGCTGAAGCAATGTAATCAGAACTAAAACCCCAGGATGCCAGATTTCTGGGTCACAGACCACGATGTTCTCATTAAGAGCTAGAGAAAGTTGAACCAAATATTTAACAGTTTTATTTTTCCATCAGTCCTTTTAAATATCTCTGCCAGTGGGTCTGAAATTGACTGAGGTTGATTGATTTTACTCTTCATTGCTACCATTTAGCTTTATGGAGCACATAACTTGATCTCCTCTATGTAGACATTGTATAAACAGGGAAAACAATTTTTGCTGCCCTACTGTATTTTTAGAAAAAAATATAAGCCAATATTCATTCTCTGACCATGGTTCTATTAGAAGTTTGGTGAGAAAATGTGGTCATTGTTCTCCTGACATCTATTTCAGAGGTTAGGGTCATATGCCAAACACCCTTGATTCATTTGAATGTATGGTCATATTGTTCTTTGATTTATCTAAATACTTTTGGACTCCTGTATTGTCGGCCTATACTATTTTTTATAAAAATCAGGTTAGGCAGTGTAAAAAGATTGTTTCTTGTTGTTGTTGTTGTTGTTTTTCTATAATATTTCCTTCAATTGACTTTAAAAGTGTGAAGGGAACTTGGCCATTCATTCATTCAGGAATTATTTACTGAATATTTTATGCTAGGCACTATTTTGGACATAAAAACCAGATATAGTCCCTGCTCTCATTCTAGTAGGGAGAGAAAAATATTAAAGAAATAATCACACAAATAAGTATTTATTTAGAAACTGTGGTATTTTAGAATATATATAGGGTACTAGGAGTGATTCTAATAGGATTACCAAATTTATGTCAATGTATCAGAGAAGATCATTCTCATGCTCTCAAGGGTGAGCAAACATTGTTAGAACTTTCTGATGACTTCCTTTTAACATCTCTACAAGAGCTGGTGATTTGGGAAACTGGACTATATGCCTTGGTGGATATGACAGTATTGTAGAATGGGGACAAAATTCCAATGTTCTGTATACAGTTCTGTCAAGAGCTACCTTTAAGACTTTAGGGAAATTATTTAGTATCTCTGAGTCCAAATTGGTCATGCTATTTACCTCCACCACACACTGAGTATATATTCTTACTGAAAATTATTTGTCACTTTTTCAAATCCACTTATATCACTCTGTGATATTTACTTTACCTGAGTTATTCTGGGACATTATAATACAGAGAAGTTAAAATGTGCACTCTGACATTTTACTACGCATACCTTCGAGATCTTTTATAAACTATGACAAACTTCTAGAATTTGGACCTGAAAAAACGGAAGTATAACTCTCAACACATTTAGATAATATCCCCATTTTAAATATATTGTTTTACTTCTTTAGTTATAAAGACATTCAACTAAAATGTAAACTTGTTTATTCTGTCAAATTAAACCACTTTCTTTGCAGCCCCACATTAAAGCATATTGTTTCCTATTAGATCTCTTTCAAGTAGATAACCACTTGTATAATATAAAAAGGTAGCCAGAATCACAAGTAAACAGGCCCTTAACCCGAAATGATTGTTTGCATATTTTTTCCAAATCTCTTTTATACATTTTCAAGATAATCATATTGTGCATTTTGTTTTCTGAAGCATAAAGCATAAACTTAACCTGATTTTACACTTGAGATACTGTAAAGCATCTCAGAAAAGTTTAAGTGACACAATGTTAAGTAAAAACATCAGTCAAAAAGATGATGCCCAACATCTTTTGTTAGTCTTATTAACTAAGCAGGACATGAGTTGATCTCATAGAAAAGGATTACCGTGAGAAGGAAATGATGTCCAAAATGATAGTTATAATACTCACTATTTTATATTCATGTATATTCCATTGAGTGAATGGACCATAATTTACTAAAGCATAGCCTTATGTTGGACAGTTTGAGTGGTTTCCATTTTTATATAGTATAAATTACACTGGGATAAACATTGTCAGGCATATGGCATTTTTTAATATTTTCGATTATTTCCTTAGGATAGATTCCCAGAAGTAGAATTACTAGGTTAAAGGGTATGAACATTTTTACGACTCTTGAAATACATTGCCAAATTGCTTTCCCAAAAAAGGTTGTATCAATTTACAATGCCACCAGCAATATAGGAAAGTGCTCTTCTCATAATATTCTCACAGGTATTTGGCATCATAGAATTTCTAGATTTGCAAATTTTGTGGACAAGAATGTAGTACCTCACTTTAATACATTTCTTAGTGGGGTTTTTTGTTGTTTGCTTTTTGTTTTTTTTAAGGCAACATACTGTTGAATAACTTCGAATTTCTGACATGTTCTTTAACTGTCTATGCTGATTTGATAATTTTATAAGCTTATACAGAATTATATGTGATTATATTAAACCTTATTCATAGTACAAACTTCTGTTTTGTTGTTTCTTTTTTTTTTTTAAGATTTTATTTATTTATTTGACAGAGAGAGAGACAGCGAGAGAGCAAACACAAGCAGGGGGAGTGGGGGAGGGAGAAGCAGGCCTCCTGCCTACCAGGGAGCCCGATGAGGGTCTCCATCCCAGGACTCTGGGATCACGACCAGAGTGAAGCCGAAGGCCTAATGACTGAGCCACCGAGGTGCCCCTATTTTGTTGTTTCGGTTTGGTGCATGTAGGTGTATGTATGTCAGGAAGCATATTGAGGATTTAGTTTTTGTACCTGGTCAAATACTTGTTTTCTTCTGTGATTTTTTTTTTTCCTGTTGGTTTTTAGCATAACATAACTCCTCTTTATCTACATTAAGTATGTAAGTTATCTAATTTTTCTAAGGAGTGACTTTTAAAAAACATAACTCTTGAATTCATCTGTAATTTATATTGATGTATGGTATAAAGCATGGATTCCAACTGATCTTTTCTCCATATCAGTTACTAGTTATGGCAATATCATTAGTTGAGTAAGTCTTCATTTTTCTGTGTTTTAGGTGAAGTTTCACTTGTTACATATTAATTCATCTAATTCTTTTTTTTTTTTTTTAGATTTATTTATTTGACAGAGACACAGTGAGAGAGGGAACACAAGCAGGGGGAGTGGGAGAGGGAGAAGCAGGCTTCCTGCAGGGCTCGATGCGGGGCTCGATCCCAGGACCCTGGGATCATGACCTGAGCCGAAGACAGACGCTTAACGACTGAGCCACCCAGGCGCTCCTTAATTCATCTAATTCTTATTTACTTCTTCTGTTCCAGTGATCTATACTTGAACCAGTGCTTATTTTTTTATTTAATGTAGAGTTCCCCCAAATGGCTTTCTAAGGATTTAAAAAATGGTCTTGCCTTTTTTAAAAATATCAACCTGAAAATCTTGACAAATTCTAAAGCAGTCTGCTTGAATTTTCATTTAATTTATAAATAACAATTTAAAAAAATCTGTTCATAAAAATTTTTTAAAATTAAAAAAAACTGTTCTCTCAGAATTTTCACCAAATGTATGCCTTTGCAATTATTCACATCTTTTTGTTCATTATAAAAGTAGTGCCTATTTAAAAATGATTAGAAAAATACTGACTATAGAATGAAAAAGGTTATTCATAGTTGCTTTAAAATATAAGCATAGTCAACCTTTTGTAATATGTTCCTTTCAGATAGTTTTGTTTGTAAAGATGTGCGTATTAGGCAGATATTTACTGAGCACTTACTTTGTCCCAGATACCTTACCAGGCATTGAGTCAGGCTCTGACCTCATAAAATAGACAACCCCTGCCCTCATTAATATTTTATCATAATCCATTCTTATATTTTGCATACTCCTCATATATCTTCTTTTAATAACTGCAAATTTCATTGTGTCATATGAATCACTTTGAGTAATAATTTTCCTAGAATTGGACATTTCCAATTTTTCAATGTTATTTTTTCTATATTTAGAATGTTTCCTTAAGATACATTTCTTGGAATGGAGAAAGCTGGTTAAGGGCATGAACACATTTAAGGTTCTTGACACAAACTTCCAAATTGCTTTTTTAAAGGTACTAACTTTCACTGCCACTGGAAATGGACAAAGGGAAATTTTTTTACCAATTTGCACTCAGTGACTATAATCACTAAAAATTGTTTTTGTTGTTTTGACTAGTTTTAATTTTCCTTTTTTGATACCTAGCAAGGTTTGAGGTTTTTTTAATAAGGTTAAACAAACGTAGTTCTTTGAAAATTTTTCTGATCATGCTTTTGCTCTATTTAAGATGCTTATGTTTTATTTTCATGCATATGAGCTCCTTATGGAATAAAGACATGAGCCTTTTTGGTATTTACCCTCCTTCAGAGTTATCGCAAAGGGGAAGAGCAAAATGATCACTGAGTTTGGGGCCCTGAAGTACCTGAAGTCAAACGGAGGTTTATACACCTTTCCATTTCCAGGGCCCAACTTAGGGTTGGGCCGGAAAACAGCAGGCCCAGTGGAGGAGCACACAGATGTCAAGCAGTGCATTGGATTCTGGGGGTCCAGAGACACCGAGACTGACAATGGCAAACATGGCTTCTTAAACTAAGCCTGGGCCAAGAAATGACTTCCTAGTAAACCAATCCATTTTTATTGCTAGAAAGAAAAAATTTTATAGCCAGAGGGCAAAAGGATACAAGTAACTGGGTAGCATCTAAAACAGCCTGAAAAAAAGAAAGGGGTGGGGCGCCTGCTGGGTGGCTCAGTTGGTTAGGCGACTGCCTTCGGCTCAGGTCATGATCCTGGGGTCCCAGGATCTAGTCCCGCATCGGGCTCCCTGCTCAGCGGGGGGTCTGCTTCTCCCTCTGACCCTCCCCCATCTCATGCTCTCTCTCTCTCTCTCATTCTCTCTAAAAAAAAAAAAAAAGGGGTAAAATGAAGGGATAGTGAGTGGAAAGAAACAAACAAAAGCATTTGGAAATCAACAAAACAAATTAAGTGTTGATTCTATATCCATTATGTTGTGGGGTATGTTGCTGTGGTGGGTTATTAAAAAAGAGCCTCACCAAAGTTTATATAATTTGTCAATTCAGAAACTTCGTAGGCAACTCAAATGATATAGTCCTGTAAAATTCCTGGTTAAACACACAAAAACTTAGGTACACATATAACACTAAGACTCACTGGAAGGTTCAGGAGAAAGCATCTCCCAAACTAAAGAATTCTGGGGCCTGCCTTCTTTGCCCTTATAGTGACAGGTCCCTTTTAGTCACAAAATCTGAGGGAAAAGGGGAGAGAAGGTAATTATGGCACTATCTGTTGCCATTGGATTTAGAATCTTTCTTCTTACCCCTGCCTCTCTCAGGGTTGTGAGTGAGAAGCTGACAGGACACCATACCAACAAGAAAAAAACAGGAGACTGAGAGGGGACAACCTTCTTGGGGTAGCTGGTGTCTGCTTTGTGGTACTATTTTGATGGGTCATATGGGAAAATTTTTATTACATACTTTATGGAATAATTTACATTAGGTCAAATTTATATGCCCTCAGGAGTGCCTATAAAACATGATCCCTAATTTCAAGAGTAGACCTGGCAAAAACAAGAAAGAGATAAAATAATTACAAAAAAGGGTGTCTTGTGAGGAAGAACTTCATGTTAGAAACAATTCATAATTTACAAGTTGCTTCCGATCAAGATGGTGATGTGATCTTACCTTGGAGATATGTGGGCTAGAAAGAATCACTTGAATGATACCTTTAGTCAGGTGAATAAAGGCAGCTGGGTACCTAATATTTTGGGGGCAGGCCACTACTCTCCCTAACCTTAAGGAGCCACTCATTCTCTTTATGGTGACTTTAACAATACGGTAAGTACTATTTATTGAACATCTATTATGTCAGGTACTTTGCCAAGAGCATCATCTGTATTATCACCTATTCATTCCTCCAGGCCCAGTTCACTGTTCTTTTAACGCACCCGTGACTTATACCCCAAGCTGAATTAATAATGCCATTACTGATTAATTGATGATTAATAATGTTCTTCTCATCCTGTTCACTCCTTTAATGCAGCACTTCTTTTCATAGCCTACATTTCTAACTGTTCCACTACCTGAGCTTGATAAGACCAGCATCCGTGTTTTATTCCAACTGCCCAGCATCTGGCAGTTCCTAAGTACCATATTCTGTTGAGTGAATGTTGAGTGGGACTTCATGACTTCAAACTCATTGAAGAATCATGGAATTGTTGAGCAGGAGAGCCTCTGGGACCTTTGCTAGCTACAAGCTTCTTTTACATATGAGAAAAATTAAGTTAGAACAAGTAACTTGCCTGAGGTCACATAAACCTGGTGGAATGAGATTAGAATCCAGTTCCCTTGCTCTTCAGCCGAGTATAGATGCTACCGAAACACAACTAAGTATCTTTATTTCCCAATCTCCTGGCCCCACCCAAATCCTATCATCAGTTGGCCTTTGGACCTTCAGGCTATTTCTGTGATGTATATTTTCTAAAGGAACCCACTTCTATATACAGGTTTTCTTTCATAGCTCCCCATTCCAAACAAAGCCCAAACTCCAAATTAGCTGGCTTGCACTGTAGCATCACTGTAGAAGTTGGGGGGGGGGGGGACTGTCTGTCTATATTTTTACTAACAAGCTCTTTCCACAAGCGCCCTTTGATCCACGCAAATCAAAATGCTTGTCAACACGCACACCACACCATGCTCTTTCTTCACCATCCCTTGAGACATGATGGTCATTCTGACTAGAGTATCCTTCCTCCTTATCAAGCTGGTGAACTTTAATGATCTGTTCCCCCTCTGGACTGGGAGCTTCTGGCACAGAACAGAGAGAACTGGCTTTAGTCTCAAACAGCATTTGAATGAGTGGATTTTGTGTCCCGCACCTAGCAGCATGGCCCTCAGTAAGGTTCACTACATGACTCTGTTTGGAAAATTACAGAAATGTAACTTACTCTTCAGGGTTGTAAGCAGCCCTCAACCAAAACTTTTCTGTTTGGAGGAAAAATAAGTAAATATGTTGGCTCATTCAGTCTTTTTCTCCTTCTTTTTCCTTTTCGTCTGCTTCATCTGTTATGGCTGCCATTCTCACTCCCTCTGTGAACTGTACATTCTCCCAGCACCCCTGCCCCTGGACACTTGTGGGAGAGGAATCTACAAATTCCTCTGGGGCTCCATCAGTGGAGCAAGTTCTCAGTAGCTGGAGGAGATCTGGGCTGCAAACAGGAAGTTTTTGAACTTCTGGCTACTTTGTGCCTGGGGCAAAAACTGCAGAGTCCACCTGGACACCGTAAAAGAGAATGATAGAACAAAACTAACCTTCATTATCCCCATCTGAAGTTTTTTCTGTGTGGACATTCTGACCCAGTATCACTCAGGGCTTCTTTTACCAGAACTGTTGTCTAGCATGCACATCAAAATAGCCCCGCAGGAAAGTCAGGTTTGAGCCCCCCTAACTCCCTTCCTTCACTTTAAAAAATCTTGAGCAGGACATTTAAAATAATGTTTCGGATTTTTAAGTTTTTAAAGCATCTGAAGGACTGTTCCCTTTGGAAGCCTGAGGGCCAAAGAAAAGCAGAGATTGGTCCCCCGGTCTCTAAATCCCCTTTTCCTCCTTCTATGCCCTACACCTCATCTTGCCCCTTTGACTCCAAGGGGGCAAGAGGCAGCTTTCCTCCGCGGGCGTGCCTGGCCTCGTCCACGACACCCATTAGTTTCCAGCCTTCCAGGGCAGAAGGGGACTCCCGACCACGCGTCCAGGGCCCTTCCCAAGCTTAGGGGCCTCGGGGTCCACGCCGGCCCCAGCGCAGACAGAAATGAATGTGCCCAACCCTAGGGATGACCTCGGCGCGCCCGCCCCGAAAGCACCCCGGCCCCAGCCTGCGGGGCGGGTAGCCCAATGGGCAGCCTCGCTCCGGAGGCGGGCTCAGGCCGGAAGCCACCCCGCGGCACAGCGGCCCCACGAGACGGCGCCCGCGCCCCCGCCCTCTCCGGCACGGGCTCTACGGCCAAGGGCGGCAGGGGCCAGCCCGCTGGGTCCCCGCCGCGCTCTTTGTCCTGGCCGCGCGCGGGCGGACGCGTGCGCCCCCCGGGTGAAAGGAGGCGCGGAGAGCGCGCGCGGGAACGCGCAGGAAGAGCTCGCGCCCGCCGGGCGCCGGGGGCGCGCGCCCCTCCGCCAGGCAAGCAGCGAGCACGCGCGCTGCCGCCGCGCCCGCCCCTCCCCCCGCGCTCGCCTCGGAACTTGCTGACTGCGCGGCCGGGAGGAGCCGAGCCGGGCGGCGGCGGCGGGAGGCCACAGCGCGCGGGGGTCTCCCGCGTCCCCTCCGCCTCGCCGGGAGCTCGCGCCCTCGCCCCGCCGAGCTCCTACCCCCCCTTTTTTCCGAAGGCGCTGGGCGGCGCCACCCTCCGGCCGGAGCCCGGCACTGCACAACCCCCTCCGACTTTCAATGTTCCACACTCCCCGGCCAGAGCCTCCTCGGCTTCTTTTTTTCCCTCCCCCCCCTTTCCCCCCCCCAGCTGCCTCCATTTCCTTAAGGAAGGGTTTTTTTCTCTCTCCCTCCCCCACACCGTAGCGGCGCGCGAGCGGGCCGGGCGGGCGGCCGAGGTAAGGCGGAGGGGCCGGGGGGCCGCGTGGGGGGCGGCCGGGGCGGCGGCGGTGGGGGAGGGGGCGGGGGCGGGCAGCTTTGTTCGCGCCGGGCGCCCGCGCCGCCGGTGTCCGCGAGCCGCGGCGGGGCCGGCCGGGCTGCTCGCATCACTTGGCGCCCGGCGCGGCGAGCGCTGCCCGCGGCCCCCGCGCGGCCCTCCCCACAAAGGGCCGCGGAGCTGCGTGGCCGCCGCCGCCGGCCGCGGCTCGCCTCGGCGGGCGCGGAAATTTGTTGCACTTCTTGGGGCTTTGTTTGTTTGTTTTGCCTGATTTTTTTTTTTTCGTTATTTTGGACAAAATGTCGGTCCGTGATGTAAAAATTGAGCGAGGAACCTTGATGGCATTGGGAGCTTTGCAGAAGGTGCAGTTTGGATTCTGCTTTTCCCAGGGTGGCAGCTCGGTCTTGGCCGGATGAATCTTCGCTGCTGGCCGTGGAAACGGCTAGAGCAGCTTGTTAGTTGATTTTTAAATTCCCAAGTGTTGTATTTAAAGGCTTACGTGCACAGAGGAGGAATCGCCACCTTAAATAAGCATATGGGCGATTAACAGGGTATGTTTTCCTCTCGGAAAGGGAATTTGGTAGCTTTGACCAATGTCAGTGTGTAAATATTTAGACGTTATTAGTGACTTTTTAACATTTTTCAGCGAGATCTGTTATTTACAGTGTGTCATATGTTATTAATGCTCGTTGCCTAAGTTCCCTGGCAAATCTGTTTCATGCCTTCTGAGAAAGTAGACAATTGATAGATTGTCCAAGGGATGGAAAAAAATGTGAGTGGGTTTTCTAACTTGAGTTCGGTAAATCCTTGAACGCTGGTGTTTTGAGACACATCACCTCCCCTGTAACCTTGCTATGTGATGAGATAAGTGTGAACACTTTGAAGTGTTTTGCATTAAAATACGATTTTAGGTGAATATTGAGAGAAGAAAATGCCATTGGTTTATTTCTTAGACTTAACATTTCCTTTCTCCCCCCACCCTTTTCTCTTTAAAAGTTTTCCAAGAAATAACTTCACCAAGATGTCCAGTGATAGGCAAAGGTCCGATGATGAGAGCCCCAGCACCAGCAGTGGTAGTTCAGATGCGGACCAGCGAGACCCAGCCGCTCCAGAGCCTGAAGAACAGGAAGAAAGAAAACCTTCTGCCACCCAGCAGAAGAAAAACACCAAACTCTCTAGCAAAACCACTGCTAAGTTATCCACTAGTGCTAAAAGGTAATGTGTAAAAGGATTAAGACATTATCAGGTTGTCTTCCAAATGGTTGGACACTTTTGTTGGTTTTACATCAGTGGCATTGGTTCAAAAATATTTACTTCGTGATCACTTTTATTTGCACTTGAATGGGTTGTCATTCTTTAGGTGGTATATAAGCCACCTCCCTGGAATTGTACTTTTAAGCGAACTTACTCTGTACTTTGGTAACTTCAGTAAGAGTGTCCTTGAGTAGAGAGCTTGGACTAACATTCTGACAGATTGTTTTAGGAGTTGGCAAGGAAAATTTGGTGAGCCCAAATTAGCTGGTACATTGAGGATGTTCCTTTTTATGAGTCATACTCTTCTTCTTTGAAATTGACACTTCTAGAGATCAGCAGCGCTTCTCCATGAAACTTAATGATTAGAAATGATTGTTTGCTAGAAAATTTGTAAATTCAAGGCCTTGGCTATATTTGAAAGCAGATTTAAAATTTTGCTCCAAATTTGCTTTCAATTTTACAAACATGACTTTAAGCCATGCATCTCAGGTACTACTTTTTTGTAGCTAACTTATGGTTATGCCTTATATTCTTGTGAATGCAAATAAAACCAAAAAGTAGCCATTTACAATTTTGGGTGGCACGTGGCTATTGAAAACTTTCATTGTGCTTGTGACTCTTCACTCTGAAACTTGTGGATATGCTTGACATGTTAGTACTCAACAGCAGAAGAAACATATTTTGTTGGGTATATATGAAAGGTCATTTGTTTCCTGTTGATTTATATTATCTTTGATGGCAAAAAAAAAAAAAAAGATTCTGTCAAGGGGACTCCATTGGTAGTAGTAGGGGAATATCCATGAATTCTATTAATTATACATCAGATATGTCTATAGCATTAGCCAATATTGACATTTTGTTCATTTTTATTGATCACAACTAAAGGAAAAAGAAAATATAAAAACTGTTCAAATATTGTGTTCTGTCGTGATTTAGAAGTAATCTTATTTTTCTATGGACTTTCACTTCTATCAATAACCAAGTATTAATAATTTGAGAATATTTTATTAAATAACAGCAGTCTTTTAAATAATTTAGAGTCCTCCTCAATTTGCTGTAATCCTGTTGAGGAGCATGTTAAACACATCTTAAGTTTTGAAAGCATTTTAAATTTGAATAAAATCAGAGAACTGCTTTTTTCCCTCTTAACTAGGCTATATATCTTATTATTTCTTTCCTTCCAAATTTATTCAATTTTAGTGCTGTACTTAAGGTTAAGGAAAACAATTGGTTAAATAAGAATGTCAGAGTCCTTTAGAAGTTTTTCCCTGGTAAAGATGTTTGTAAATTTTAAACTTTTTTTCACATAAAATATTGTCAGAAGCGTTAATGTACTCGTGTAATAGCTTGTTAATACTTACCTCTGTAAAAGTGACTTGAAGTCATTGTCAAATATTCTAGTGCTTTCCCTCCTCCCTTCTTGTCTCATTTGCATATAAGCTTGAAAAGAGAATTTCTTTGGTAAAAAGTGTTTTAAAATAGATTTTACAGCCATTATTGAGTACTAGTAGAGGACTATTTCTCAAATCAGGTGTGAATGTCATACTTATTTACAGTAGCAAGTGAGAAAAAGAGCTGCAAAGTTTCTGTTAAGGGATTTGGGTTATGCCTCTGAGAACAAAGAGGAAGCAGCCATGTTAGCATTACTGAAGGCAAAGCCAGCCTTGCATTTAACTGCATGGTGGTAGAGGGCAGTGTAATTCCCCGGTTATTCTGTAGACTATCTCAAATCCTTTTTGTCTGTTCTCATTTCACTAACAGAATTCAGAAGGAGCTAGCTGAAATAACTCTTGATCCTCCTCCTAACTGCAGGTAAGAAAGAAATTTTGTTGTTTTGATTACAAAATGTGGAAAAATATCAAGAGATTAATGCATCGGCTTTGGATATGTGTGCTGGGGAAGAAGCTACATTTGCTTCTCTTCAGCTTTGCAAGTGGATTAAATAAAAATTGTCTAAGGTGAATTAAACAAGTTTGGGGGAAAAAATACTCTTTAGCATGTATCATACATTTTAGATTTCTGAATATACTGATTTTATGCTCCTTATTGAGATTAGTGTGAATGGTGCTGATTTTTGTTCTGTTGTAACATTTCTGTAGAGTGTTTATTCAGAAGTACATTGCAGAAACTTCTAAAATTTTGCTAAGCTTTAAAGTTACTGTTTGTGTGCAATCTGAACTGACCTTCCAGATTTAGAAATTGCTGAATGTGGTGTTACAAAATGTAAATGCAGTAAGCAAGAGTATAGTTTCTGTTTGATTTATTCGGTAATGTGCCTTAAGGACAAATTTTATGTGCTAAGCTAATGCTTTTAGTTGTTTTCTAGAGAATGTGTTGTTGGAATTATTTACATTTTAATCAAATGTCTTAATTACTTTGGAAAATTCTTAGTAATTTTGGTCCTTGAAATATGTGTATGAAAAGGAGTAAATGAACTGGAATTTGTAGGAGGAATTCATTTCAGTGAAACTCATGTAGAATAATTTAAAATTGTTGGTTGATGTAAGGTGCATTAAAAGTAACTGGTTGACAATTTAGTTTGTAAAACGTTTTTTCAGTTTGTCTTACTTAGTGCTCTGTTTTCAACAGTGACTATGTGGCTTCCAAAATTCGTCAAACTTAGGAAAAGCAGTTTTGCAGATAATTTGCATACAGATATGTGCTCAACAGCGAGAGTGGTGGCTAGGAATAAGGCAGAGTTATGGCTTGATATGAAAATGTATTCTCGTCTTACCTGTATTTTTGGTATAAGTTGTGTTCACTTGTGATGATCAGACCTATCTCTGAAGTCTACTTGAGATATAATTGGGTTTAATTCAGTTGCTTCTTGTGTGTATTAACCAGATCCTTAGATAAGGTGATCTGATCCTGATTTGTGTAGTGAATTAACAGTTTGGCTCATATTTATAATCAGCTATTTTCAGTTCAAAAGGCAAACATGAATGTAAACTAATTTTAAGCAGGTAGTGGTATGTCAGATCTCAAAGGATTAAGAGCTGTACTGCCCAGTAATGCAGCCATGAGCCACCTGTGGCTGTTGACCACTTTAGTTGTCCAAAATGAGATGTGCTCTAAGTATAAGATACACATTGAATTTTGGAAACTTAGTATGAGAGAAAGAATGTAAAATACCTTATTGATTTTTAAAAGTATCTATTACATGTTTGATAATATGTTGGATATGTTGAGTTACATAGAATGTTTTATTTATTTTTTACCATTTTAATGTGGTTATTAGAAAATTTAAAATTATGTATGTGGCTTGTATTACATTTCTGTTGAACAGTGCTGCTTTAGAGAATAAATAAAAGTATTGCTTCCAGCCTTCTCATTGGTATGTCAAATCTGTAGCCATTTAGTGAGGTCAAGTTAAATTTGCTCCCTGGAAGAATCACTTACCTTGCAGAGTGTATTCTGATATTTCCCTTTATAAAAGATATAAAGATCTATCAGTTCAAAACTCTTAAATGTTTTAAAATTGCATGTAAGGTCAAATATTTTTAAAGGTTTCTGTTGATTTCTTACAAGTGGCGCAAACTGGTGTACGTGCGTAAATCTATAGAGCCCAGTAGACGATGTGTTGAAGCAGGAGTGTAGGGTTGCTGTTGCTGAAGATGTATGCTTTGTATGTTTAACCCAGGAATGGTTCTACAAGGGCACTGAGGATTATTGTAGAGGAAGTAGAATGTTTCTAGGAGGCAGAAAGTTTAACTTGTTTATTTTTCTGTTTATATACGATATTTCATTTCAGTTCAGGAAGTAATGCTTCACATTTAGTGATCAGTGAAATAGCGAACCTGTGGGCTTGGGAACAGTAACATGGACTACATCATCTGTGCTTTTCCTGGTCACAACTTGTGATGATTGTGAACTATTGCAAGTTACATATTTCAGGTCTTCAGTTCTTTTAATATTTGAATTTCTTTGTGGCTATGTGACTGAAGAAAAAACAAACAAAATATCAGTCTTAACAGGGAACTGGGAGAAGTTGTTGTTTTACTAGTTTGGGGACGGTCTTCTTTATATGACTGACATGTAAAATAGCCAGATACTTCTGTGTCTTTTATTATAAGTGTTAGAAATTTTTTTGGGTGGAAGATGAACTAGTTCTTGTCCTTGAGCAGGGATTTGGAATATTGACTGTTCAGTGGAGACATTTTAGAATTTTGACAGCTAAGGCTGAATTTGTGTTGTATTTTTACCTTCATATCATATACAATTATGGTGTTCTTGTAATTTGGTGCATGGGTGAGGATTTTAGCTTTACAGTGATTGTACAGTTTAAATTTATTAATTTATGTTATACTTTAAAATGGGATTCTATATTAATAAATTCTAAAATGTGTGAATTCATATTGTTTGAAATCTATGAAATCTAATACTTTTTTGACTTTGATGTTTGACTTTCATGCGGAGCTAATTAATCAGAATTCCATTATGGTTTTAAAAATAATTTTTACAAGTTTGTCAAAGTATGTGACAGATATAATTCTTCCTCAGGGAAGAAATGTAAAGTATATCTGTGTACATTCAGGAAAAAGTTGATTGAAATACAAGAAAACGCAGCAAAACCAAAATTACTCAGATGAGACTAAGAATTCTCTTAGATCCCTTCCTCCCTTCCTGTGTTTTATTAATAAAACATCCTTTTTTTATGTTATATATTTCTTTACTGTTATATAGCTGTGTCTAATATGTGTACACTGAGAGTGATCTTAGGATAGACCTAACTGTTGAATTAAGTGTGTGGCTTTAAACAGGTTTGAATATATTTTGATAATAATGATACTTCTTTTCCTGATAGTATGAAAGTTTGATAAAATGTTATTTCCAATGATTTGACAGCATTTCAGTTTTTAGGTATTGGGAGTTCCTTAGGCCAGAGCATTCTAAACATTAGGGATTTAATATTTATGTAGTGATTTTAATTTTTATTGTTTACATACTGTATTCTAAATTATGGAATAAATAGTTCATACATCAATGAGAATGAAGGGAACTTGTGTTATGGGCATTTCCCTATCTGTTTTTGGAGAAAGTGATTGACTAGAATTGTTGAGTAATGTGCAATTAAGACATTTATGTTCCCTCTGTTTCGCAAAGGGTGCCTTTGTCCTCACAGTAACCACTTCTAGAAGTGGCAAACATTTAGGAAGTTGCTGGATTTTTAACTCAACCTCTAATTCTTTCCATATATGAGAAGGCACAAATACACACTCAAACTATTTTTCAATATGTTGAGATTGAATCTGTGTTAAAGTTAAATTCAGGGGCATTTGTAAATAGTTTGTGGCTGTGGGAAAGGCCTTATTGGAGGGAGATGTAATAGTATTAGGTTACTACAGTATTGATGTGTGTGCTTGCAGAACTTGAAAGGTACTATATTGTAAATTTTGCTAACCTCCTTCTTTTAAAAACAAAATTAATACAAGAAGCAATTAAGTTCTAAACCAGAAGCTGGCAACTCTTGATTTCCTCATAAGGCTTTCATTGTCTAACTGTGCGTGAACTTTACCTCCTGCGGGTTACTACCACGTGCCACTATTTTCTAGGGTAGACTAGCTTTGCTGCTCGTAGGGTGATCTTCAGATCAGCAGTGTCTGCATCACAGGTAAGATTGTTACATTCCCATACTGCAGAAGTACTGAATCAGAAACTGAATTTCACCAAGATTCCCAGGTGAATTGTATGTATATTAAGTTTCAGAAACATTGGTCTGGGTTCAAATCCCTGGTCTGCCTCTTACTAGTTTTATGTTATTTTAGATCAGTTAGGTTATTATTTCTTTGTTTCACTTTTCTTAAATGTAAAATGGAGATTAAAATAATGCCCCCCAATAGGTTTATTGTGAGGATTAAATGAGTTAGTATGTTTTAAAGTTTTATAATGGTGTAAATTGGGTCAGTAAAGTGACCACAGCATAATTAAAGGGAGAGAGGCAGTTTAGACACATGCCCTCACTCTTGCTGGCATTTTCTCTAGTGGGTCAGCATCGTACTATAGGAGTAATTTTATTTTAAGCAGTTTAGCGCCTATTTATTTGAGAATACATCAAGCAAAATTTTGTGTTTGTATATATATATGTGTTTGTAGACATATATGTGTCTGTTTACATATATATATATGTAAAAGGAGTTCCTTGGAACTTGAGTAAAAAAAATTAATCGAGGGCATTGGGCAAAGATGAAGAAATAGTATACCCCTTTCAAAGGAATATGCATGAGGTTAATGATAACTTAATTCAATAGAGAATACTCTCTCTGCAGTAAATTATAATGAAAAATTTTAAAATAAGGGTGATAGTTATGTTTTCCCTTTTAAATACCCTGTTATAAAAATTTGCAGTTTTACTGAGAATGAGATTATATCAGTATTTGGAAAACTTAGATTCTGAATTGATATAGTTTGCCAGTTATCTACACATAGCAGTTTTTTTCCTTGTCTGTGATTTTGGAAGCTTTTTGTAATAAACAAAAGGTAATAATCAAAATAACATGTGATATCTGCATAACTTGGTTGCTTATACAGCCCTTTATTTAATTTAATTTTAATTTAATTTGAGGGGACAGAGGGAGAGGGAGAGAGAGAGAATGTTAATAAGCAGGCTCCACGACCAGGACAGAGCCAACTTGGGGCTCAAACTCACAACCTTGAGATCATGACCTGAGACAAAATAAGAAATCGGGATGCTTAACCTACTGAGCCACCCCAGTGCCCCTGCAGTGCTTGATTTTAAAGCCTCCCACATACATACATAGATTGCTTTTTTCTTTTTTACTTACACATGTGATTGCTGTTATTGTTGATATTAGGCAGTGTGTGCTATGTGAAGGAAGATACCCTCTTCTGTAAAATGAAATTATATCTCTTTAATCATCTAGTCCTTTTATTTTCAACTCTTCAAAAAAAATTTTAGCACTCCTTTTTTTTACAAAAATTAAATCTTAATTGGAAGCTCTCTTTCTAAAAGATTAAATATAGAACTACTCTCGTTGAAGGTGTTTTCCATACCACCCCATTGTGGTCATCTACTGATGGATAGTTCTTATTATTTTATTAATTAAATTTTGGCATCTGCACAGACTCTCAAAAATCCTGAGGATTTTTTTGGAGACTTGGCCATTACTGATAATTTTAAATGATGTTTTATGTTTCATTAAGCTAATACGAGCTTCAACACAGCTGAAACACGTAATACAGTATGATGATGCTGTCTACTATAAGTATTGTTGTCTACCTTCTCTAGTAGTGTTCCTTTGAAAGGAGGATGGTCTTATACATTTTTGTAACTCTTGCTTTACGCCGTGTTTTGCTTGTGAAGATTTGTTAAATTAATAGATAAATTGAAGTCTGTCAAATTGACAGGAATAGAAATTCCAGGCAAAGCTGACTTTGGATTGGAGAAGATCTATTAAAAATCCCGTATAGGGGCACCTGGGATGCTCAGTCGGTTAAGCGTCTGCCTTTGGCTCAGGTCATGATCCCACATTCCTGGGATCAAGCCCCACTCCCCCCCCCCACCTTGGGTTCCCTGCTCAGCGGGGAGCCTGCTTCTCCCTCTCCCTCTGAGATCTCTCTCTCTGTCTCTCAAATAAATAAATAAAATCTTTTTAAAAAATCCCATATAGTCTTTACTTTTTTTTCATAATTACGATTTTTAGTATGATTATTCAAAGGCATTTAGCTCCTGTTTCTATTATAAAAGGAAATTGATAATTACAATAAGCCTAATTATTTGTCTCATATGTGCCAGCACAGCAGGAGGACCCAGTGCTGTTGTGACTAAAAACTTTTTCCAAAAGAATGACATGATTGAAAACAATATTTTTCCCCCCAAAAGGTCACGTTTTTATTAGGGACCTATTATGTTCAAAGCAGATAATATAGTTAGAAAATAGGTGAAAACTGTGTGCGTTTACTACCGGTTGTTTGGTCAACTTTCTGTAGTTAACCAATTGGTACCTTATTCCCTCCTTGAAAAGAGTTGCTGTAACAACAGATGGATAGATATGTTTAGTTACAAGAAAATCAACAAATCTTTCTTGCTTTGAGTGCAGGGGCATTCGGATTGAGAATGGAGAGCTTGATCTGCCATTCTCATCTTCCCTACAAAGTAGAGATTAAAAACATATGATAAAACCACTTGTAGATTTAGAGAAATGGAACTGATTTTTTTTCTTCCTATACTGCATTTGACAGGGAAGTATATTTGGCATTTTATTAGAATCTAGAAGAAGAAAGTCCCTTTAAACTTTTATTCTTTCTCTTGCCTCTAGATCAGTGGTTCTCAGCTGGGGGTGATTTTTGCCACCCTACTCTTGCCTACCAGCTCCACCCCCCTCAAAAAAAAAAACAACAACAAAACAGCTTAAGGAACAGTTGTCAATGCCTGGAGACTTTTTTGCTTTCTCAACTTGGGGGGAAGAGGGGTTGCTACTGATATTTAGTGAGTAGAGGTCAGGGATGCTGCTAAATGCCCTGCAGTGTGTAGGACAACCCCTCTACAACAAAGAATCATCTGGACTAAAATGTCAGTAGTGCTCAGGTTGAGAAATCCTGCTGTAGATATTTACTCTGATACCTTGCTGCCTGAATTGTTGCATAGTTTTCTTTTTACCATTTTCCTGTCTTATTAGTGATGACTGCTTAGTATATTCTCGTACACGTTCCTCAGAGCTGATGGCTCTATCTCCCACTAATCCCATGCTATGGCTTACATTTCTTGTATATTTTTTGACATGTGTGTATGTCGTTTTTTATGTGAAACCACAGGAATGGCTACCTTGAATACCTGTTAAATTATGGTCTGTTGAGGCCAGAAATGCTTTCGGCAGTATTTTCATTTCTCTTCTGTCTTCTACCAGTTAATTATACCCCTGCATGATCTAGCTTTAGGCTGTTGTATCTGTGTTCTACCAGAAATACTGAGGTACAATGCATCAAGGAGAAATACCATTGGAAAATCATCAAAATTCAGCTGTACATTGAATTGCAAACAGGTTAGAAAGCCATGCTCTTGATTTGCTTTTTAGTTTCATCATTAAGACAGTACAGATCTGGATTATTCACTTCTGTTATTGTTCTAAGTCCACAATCTTTTATTTCCAACCCTTGGAGCCAGATGTGTTTCAGAGTACAGAAAATTTTAGATTTTAGAAAGGGCATATGATGTGTTTGCTTTATCTTATGTAACAACCCCAGTGGGACCTTCAAACACATAATATTTCTCCACCAAAAATGTGTGAATATTTATACTAAATGGATAGAGACTACAAGTAGTTTCAGGTTAGCTCATGTTTGGTGTTGCTGCCAAATTATTTTTCTCCAAACTTATTTTAAAAACCTTTGATTTTTAGAGCTTTTGGGGTTCCAGAATTGTGGATAAGCAGTTGTGGTCCTGTTCTGCCTGTGTTACAATGACAATTGACTGCAGCCACTTCATGAAAGTGTTTTAAAGTTGGTCTGCTTTCCTTTCTTTTAACCTGTTTCCTAATAGCAGTTTCCACTTTCTCACTTTTTATTTTTGGATAACTGCTTTTGTTGTTGTTGTTATATGACTTGTATGTCTGATTAGAAAAAAACTTAAGACTCTTGATTTTAGAAATCTTTATGCTTAAGGTGAAGCTATGTAAGTATCAATTTTTTTTTAAGTTGTGTATATTGGATTACTTTTCCACTTAGTTACTAAGTATTGTCTTTTAATCATTCCATTTTTTCTAAATATACAGAATTACACCGAAAGCAAGACATCCTTTAATACTTAAACATAGGATTTGCCATTTGTATTTATGCGTTTTGTCCTGCAGCATTTGAGTACAATTGGGCAGTAAAAGGATACATTTAATCTTGCTGTGTTGAGTTAACAAACCAACCTAGAAGGCTCATAACCATAAACATACAAAGGTTTATTTCTCTTTCTCATATGAAGTCCACTGTAGGTCCAGGAGCTCTCCTGGGTAGCTCTTTCACATGTGGACTCAGATCTTTGCTTCTTGCATCTTGTGTAGCTCTGCCATTTGAAACATGTGTCCAAGCAAGAGAGTTAGAGGGTCATGTGCCAGCTTTTAAGCGCTTTGATCTGGAAGTAAGACCTGAATTAATAACATGGCCTCAACTAACTGCAAGGTGGCTGGAAAATGTGGGGGAGCATATGGATATTCGGTGCGAAATCAGTTTTTCTGCCACAAAGGATATATACTTCCATGAATAGATGACTTTTACTCTTACTTCAAAAGAGGAAATAATTGAGCATCCAGCCTGACACTGTACTGGATTCCATAGTATAGTATATTAATACACTACATAGTATATTACATACATAGTATATTAATACACTAACGTGTTTAATTCCCCAAAGAACCCTCTGAAGAATCATTCTTTTTAAGATTTCAAAACTGAATCTTAGAGTAGTTGAGAAAATTGCCAAATGTCACATATGTAGTGCATATACATAACAGATGCGGGGCAAAAATCTAGGTTTACTTTTTGACATAAAAGTAAGCACTTCTGCTTTTGTACAGTGCCGCTTGAGAGATCTGGTAAAAACATTCACAGTTGATTATGGGTCTGTAGGTGCATGCTAAGTGTAAGTTTATCTCCCATTTGTTTGTTTATAGTTTCTCAAAGGATCCAAAAATACTGTTTGTTGTAGGGTTTTAGGACCTGGCATGTAAGGTCCATATGGTGAGTTGGAGAAAGAAAAGAGTTTCCTTCTTTGGCTTGGGGGGTGCTAGGCTTTCTTACCTTTTTTTTTTTTTTGAATTTAATTATTATTTTTTATTATCATTTAAGCTTTTTTTTTTTTTTTTTCCCAGAGAACGTACCCCAGTTGTCCGCTCTCTTGTGTTATTCTCTTTCCCTGTAAGAAAGAAGGTCAGGGACTGAGTATGATCACAACAGAAAAGGCAAATCTTTGTTCTCTGCCTTGTAGTTCTTTGTGTATGGCTTTCCTGTGGGCAGAGGAATATCTTTAAATCTACCTCTCCTTTTTTCTGTGGGGTATTGTGAAGCAGCCCATGTTTATGAATTGCTTTGAAGTTGGAAAAAATCCCTCTGCAGATAAGAATTCCTAGTTTTATGGAGAAAAGCCCCAATCACATAGGATTTTAGGAGAATTTGAATGCTGATTTCTCAGCAGCATGTGCACTTACTATTTTTTGATACTGGCACTAGATCTCACTTTTTAACAAATTTGGCTTCATGTTAGAGTCCTCTTAATTTTGTCTTGTTTTTTATAGTTTCATAGTTCATTTAATCACTGTTTTTCCTAAATTTGTGAATTTATACAGAAATTATTCCCAGATAGTAGTATGGGGATTTGCTTTTTTCTTATGAGTCTCTTTGGGAAAGGAGCTGGTCCACTTAGCAAAACAGACCTACTAATGTTCTCAGAGTGACCTGCTTGGTTTATATAGTTTGTTTTAGATTAATGAAACTAATGAGTTTTATGAATCAGTCTGTGCCTTGCATTTTGTCTAAAGGCAGTCTTAAAGTTAGATTCTAAAGCTTTGACGTTTTTCTCTTTGTTCACATTTCATTGGTTTTATAAGGGTGTGTAGATAAACAGCATAAGCTTATTTATAGCACCTGTTTTGGATGTGATGGTCAGTAAGAAGCGATTAACCTCAAGAATAACAGCAATAGGGCCAAATTTCCAAGATCATTACATTTAAAAAAATTTCAGTCCCTTCTTGGTCCTGAGCATGTGTTATAATTATTTTAACTTAATGGTTATTTGCAGCAAACAAAACTGAAAAAATTGTGGTAATTCCATCTTCATTCATTGTCTGTAGTTCATTCTGCCTCTTTTGGAGGGATTTGAACCAGTTAGGCCCTTCCAAAGTTCCTTTGCTGCTTCACTGTCCCAGAGCAAATACACTTTGTCATTCTGTTTAACTTCTAGCTTGTCTGGGGAAAAATAGACATCTCTTGTCTGAAATTGCTTTTGGGAGTATAGCTCCACATGTTTTGGTCTGAATGAAAGGCCTAGGGAAGCATGAATTTTGTTACCTTTTTATTTTATTTTCCTTTACTTATAAATCATCATGATGATCACCCCCTTTACATCCATGCCTCTCACTTTTTATAAACAACATTCATTCCCTTTCTGAGGGTGGTTATTTGTAGCTCGTTTTGCCATTTACAATCTTATAGGTCCTTTACAAATGGATCATTTTTTCACATTAAATTTTAGTAGGTCAAGAATCCATTTATTCAGGGTCCCCAAGAGAATCGATCTCAGAAGATTGTGGCTACATGTTTTTTATGGCTTCCTATTGCTTTCCTTAATCTTCTCAATTTAAACAGTAGTAACAACAAAATATAGAGGACACCATAAGGCCTTGGCTTTATGGTTTTATTTTTGTTTCACACTTGTTTCTAAGGGTATTGGTAATATTTGTTGGGTTTGCGATATATATGCTTGTGATAAATTTACGTGCTCTCACAATGAGAAAAAATCTGGCATTTGATGGGTTTGAACATGAGTTTAGGTGCATGTGTTCCATGTGGAATTCAATGGCAGTTTTAACTAGTATCCCTTTAGATTTTCTTTATTTTATTTACACCAGTGTCTGTTTAAAATTTTAAAAGACATTTCTGTTATATCTTCCCAGATGCTTAATATCCCCATATCCATTAGAGGACTGTGCCAAGCATTCATTTTGTTCTTTTTTAAAACCCTAAAATAAACATGTTGCAAATGATTGCTTTCCCCTCCTGCTGAGGTTTCTTAGTTTTTTAAAATTAACTTTTTATTATGGACAATTTGAAACATACACGAAAGTAAATAGACTATTAGGAAGAATCCCCATGTAGCCTTCACCCAGTTTCAATAGTTACCAACCGTTGACCAGTCTTGTTTCATCTGTCATTCCATCCATTTCACCCTCCCATTATTACACTGAAGCAAATCTCAGACATCATTTCATCTGCATTTTTAAAGAACAGATATTTTGCTGTGTATTTTCAAAAAATAGGGACTCCTTTTAACTACGTCATTAACACACCTACATATTTTAAATCTAAGTTCCTTAATTGTTCAAATTTACAAATGTCTCATGGATGTCCTAGACAACTGTCCTCCCAACCCCCACTCCCCAAACTATCTGAATCAGTATCCAAAAAAGTAGACGCACTGAGATTGGTTGGTATGTCTTTTATATCTCTTCTAATCTGTAAATTCTCTCTCTCTCCTTTTTTTTTTTTTTTCCCATTTTTGCAATTTAATGAAAGAACTGGGTGGTGTTTCTGAGAGTCTGGATTTTGCTTACTGCATTCCTATGGTGTAATTTAATATCTTTCTTTGCGTTCAGTGTTTCCTTTAAATTTGGAAGTTAGATTAAGAGACTTGATCAGATTCAGGTTTGATTTCCTCCCTTCCTTCCTTCCTTCCTTCCTTCCTTCCTTCCTTCCGACACAACTGCCTCATAGGTAGTATGCTTTTCTTTCAGTAGACTTGTAAGATCTGATTCTCTTTTTGTGATGTTAGTAACCATTGGAATAGATCTCTAAAGAGAAACTTACCCCATCTTCCATTTGTTTACCCAGTTGGGTAAGTTACCTAGTGAAGGCAGATTAAGTGTTTAATTCTTTTTCCAGTTTATCAGTTTTATTTTTAGTGCTTTTTCAAAATAAGAGTTGGTTTCCTAGTATCCTTTTTAGAATCATTGTGAACTTGTATCTGTTGTGTTTTAGTCCATTGCAGTTCTTCTGTATATTGCCATTATAATCCTTACAGACCTTCTTAATTTTAAATAAACTTCAGCTTAAATTGCTTTACCTTAGGGAACTTTAGATGTATAAAAATTGCATGGACATATTTCGGGGTAAAAAATAATGCAAACACATATATTCAACTTAACCATTGCCCTAGATATTATTTCAAAAACTGAATACTTATTTAAGTATTGTTTTAAACATGTGACATTCTCCTAGCTACCTCATCATTTGTCAAGGGATAATTAGTAAGTCTTAGCATCAGGATGACTGAGATACCTTTATTGGAACTACAGGTCTGTTTTTAAGTTCTGAATTAAAATCAAGGTGGAATGCAAAGACCTTTATCAGAATCAAAGTAATTTATCACAAGAAATGAATTTAAAAATCAACCCTATTGTAATGTAAATATACAATATAAGCAGCCTTCCTTATCTACTTACAGTGTTTCTCATTAGGGCCCCCCTTTGCATTTGGTGCTAGATTGTACTTTTCCTTGGAAGACATTGAGCATCCTTGGATTCTGCTGCCTAAATGCTAACAGGGCCTGTCCCAGTATTATGGGCACCAGAAACCACCTTCTCCTCCCATTTCCAAATGTCTTAAGGAAGGAAAAGGGGTTAATCACTTCCAGTTACAGATTACTGGTCTAGATTCCACATTGTAATGATAGTAAATCATAATGTAATAAAAAAATGTATAGCATTGCTTCAAATTATAATAATTTTTAGTAAATTTCTAATGTAAAATCTGTCATGACCAAATGTGTGATTTTACTGCCTATGTAATTATCTTCCACGCAAAAAAAAATAGATATATTCTCCCTCTAGCGTTTTACTTTTTACACCTCCCCCAAATTCTGAACTATCATACTAAATTTGAACTTTGTGCATGAGCTTAACATATGTATATACACACTTGCAAATATGTATCTTTGAATATTCTTTTGATCTTTTTATTATTTAGTGAATTTTATCTTATTTAGAGGGAAACCTGTGTACCTGGTGGGATTTTTATGCTGGCCCATTGCCTCAAACTGAATTGTTTCATTTTCTTTTATTTCTAATCTCTATTAACCTTTCCTGTTTTTCAGAGATTATTTAAAAGCTCTTTTAATTCTGTCATCTTTTCTCTCATTATCTCCTGGCTTCTCATTTATCTTTACTGAGCAGTGTACACAGTTACTTCTTCATTTTTCTCTCTTGTATGTATTTCTTTCATCTTTTTGTAATCTGGCTTTTTGTCTTCCATTTTATTTAAAAAATGTCATTTGGCAATCTTAGCTGTCAGTGTTTTCTTCCTGTGACTTATTTGTAATTTCTTTTTTTTTAAGTGCTCACCTTGTTATGTCTCTTTACTTTTCAGCTTCTTTTCTGTTGTTCATGAAGTGTTTCTTTTTTCTCCTAATTACTCTTCTTTAGTATTTAGTATTTCTTCCTATACGTGATACCTGTTCGTTCTTCACCCATGTATCTTTTTTTTTTTAAGATTTATTTATTTGAGAGAGAGAGAGCACGGGCGGAGGGGAGGGGCAGAGGGAGAGGGAGAAGCAGGCTCCTCCCCACTGAGCAGCGAGCTGGACGTGGGGCTTGATCCCAGGATTCCAGGATCATGACCTGAGCCCAAGGCAGATGCTTAACCCACTGAACCACCCAGGCGCCCTATGTGCGTCTTTTGTCTCTTCTTATCTCCCTTAGGCACTCAATGCCACACTGTGTCAGAGGGGCCTTTGGTTACAGAATTTCCTCAGAAATCTCAGTGATTGTAGGGCACCTGGGTGGCTCAGTAGGTTAAGCATTGGACTTTTGGTTTCATCTTAGGTCATGATCCTCAGGGTTCTCAGATCGAACCCCCCGTGGGTTTCCACACTCGGGAGTTTGCTTTAGATTCTCTCTCCTCCCTCTGCCCCTCCCCTCCCCCTGCTCGCATGTTTGCATGCTCATTCTCTCTCTCTCTCTCTCTCAAATAAATAAATAAAATCTTAGCAATCTCAGTGATCAAACTTTTCTGCATTTGGCTCCTGACTTTTTTTTTACCTGTTAATATATAAAAGCCCTGTGCTCTAGTGAAAATGGGTCTATTTCCCACCTTTTGGGCATAACATGGGTTTTTTAGGCTCTGCATCTTTGTTTACTTCCTCTCATTGCCCAGATTGGCTTTCATCTAGGCAGTAGTGATCTTTTATTTATTTTTTTTAAAAGATTTTATTTATTTATTTGACAGAGAGAGACACAGCGAGAGAGGGAACACAAATAGGCGGAGTGGGAGAGGGAGAAGCAGGCTTCCCGCTGAGCAGATAGCCTGATGTGGGGCTGGATCTCAGGACCCTGGGATCATGACCTGAGCCAAAGGCAGACACTTAACGACTGAGCCACCCAGGCGCCCCAGTAGTGATCTTTTAAGGCCCATTTCAAATCCTACATCTTGTGAAGCCTTTCCTGTACATCTCTTGAGAGACTTATATATTATTTATTCTCTGCTATTTATTGCGTCTTGTCATTTGCCCTTTCTTCCCAACTAGACTTGGGTATGGGTCTCATGTTTCCTTATATTTTCATCTCTTAGTGTAATGTTCTTGCATTACATTTTAGAATAATTTTAATAAACTTGTTAATATATTAAACAAATACTTTGTTAAAGTAACTTTCCAAAACATGGAGTTAAGATTACTTATTGTGTGAAATTGGAATAAACAAATAGTGTTTTTAAAAAATTGTTAGTTACAACTTTTATAATATAAGCTCCCGATGGATGAAAATCTTAAGTATTTTTTTTTTTTAAAGATTTGATTTATTTATTTGAGAGAGAGAGTGAGAGAGAGCACATGAGAGGGGGGAGGGCCAGAGGGAGAAGCAGACTCCCCGCCGAGCAGGGAGCCCGATGCGGGACTCGATCCTGGGACTCCAGGATCATGACCTGAGCCAAAGGCAGTCGCTTAACCAACTGAGCCACCCAGGCGCCCGAAAATCTTAAGTATATTGTAAAAAGTCAAACTGTTAGAAAACTTTGGGGAATGGGCATATGTATTGTTGGTTGTTCTGGAACATCCACATTGTGGGTGTCGTTTATACTGTACTCTGTTGAGCATAGCACAGCACAGAGTATAGTAGACGTGGCACCCTGGAGCTGTATAGTATGGTGGCCGTGATCAGACCCCGAAGATTAATTTTTAATCCATAAGCAAAATCATAAAGGAGATGATTGAGATAAAGTAAGAGCTCTTGTGCTATGAAAGGAACAAAATTTTAAACACAGGAAAAATATTCGCAGCAGCATTGCAAAGAATATGTATTATAAGGAGCTTATATTAATAATAAAAATGTCAAGATTCATAATGACTAGATGAAGGATATGAATTCGCACAAGCTCTTAAAGAGACACAAACTGGAAACAACATGAGAGGGGTAGTACTCCTAGGACTGCTTCAAAAACCTATTGAAAGCTATGAACCAACTCTTCAGAGAAATACTTACGCATAACATTTCAGGAAGTTTAGGGGACCACAAAGTTTTTTCTAACTTCTGGAGTTTTATAAATGAACATTTAATGTCAGCTGGTGCAAAGAAACAAAGTAAAATAGTCTGTCACTTATTCAAGAAAGATAGGTGGGAGAGAAATAACTAGATAGCCTCCAGAAAATTGAGAGCTTGCATGTAGAAAGTAGAATTTAAAGAGCTTCCTAAATAGCTGGGGAAAAAAAAAATAAAATTATGGTTTGCCTTGAGTTCTGGAAGTCCACCTGCCAGCTATGAATGTGTAAAGGAATAAGACGTGGAAATAGAACAAAGAGATGATTTCGAGATGGAGGGGTTGAGAGAACACCTCAAGCACAATGAAAGGAATAGGCAGAGAAGTAGAAAAAAGGCCAGAAGTGGCCCAATGAACCTCTCACAACTGAAGGTAAGTAAGCATCTTGACATGAAGGGCAGTAGGAAGCCTTTGCCAGGGTATTGAAAGAGGAGTTGGGATTTAGAAGTAACGGATTAGCCTGCAACCTGAGTTGTGTAACTAATTGACAAATGAATGATTCTGGGGGGAAAATGGTCCAGATGCAGTTCAATTTGAAATCTGTTAAAAAACACTGTTTTCAAATAGGGATAAGGAGATTTTATAATTTTATTTTTTTAATCCTCCAGTAAGACAGTGCTCTCCTGACTATGAAATATTTAGTGACTAAAGAAAAAAATGTGATGTGTGTCCATGTCTGTGTTTTAATAATGGAAGTTTACAAGGAAGTTTTGCTTTTCTAGTTGTTACACATGGAGATTCAAAGGCCTGAATATCACAAGCAACAGGCGATTCAGTAGAAGCCCAGTTGGCATTAGCTGGAAGTGTATGTGGCCTTCCACACCTTGCTGGCAGATGGAATTCTAGGAATTAGGTTGACTTTATGGTTGGCCTACTACCTACCTCTTGGAATGGATTCGTTTTCATGGATTTGTTTTAATGAAAATGTGTAAAAGTTACTGGCTGCATGATAAAAACACTAGTTCATTAGTGACAGCATAATGTTTTCTGATCTATTTTCAGGTGTAATCTATATCATATTAATATGTTTATTTCATATTCACTGCTGTTAGCAAGGCATGCTGAGGTTGTATGAAAATGTGTGAAAGGGTACAGGAAATGCAGATTGTGTAAAGCGGAAGATATGTATCTCTTTTTCTTTTGTTATAAACAAACTTAGGAAGAATTACAAATGAAGAAAATTTGCTAAACTCTTTTAAGTTCAGGTGGCTTGATTTAAAATAGTGCTATTTAATAAAAATATAATGCAAGCCACCTATGTAATTTTTTATTTTCTAGTAGCCACATTAAAAATTAAGAACTATGTGAAATTGATTTTAATATATTTTTATTAACTCAAATATCCAAAATTATTATTTCAACATGTAATCAACATGAAATTATTGATGAGCTATTTTAACTTTTTTTTTTTGGGCACAATATTTTTGAACTCTGGTGGATATTTTACATTTACAACATATTTCAGTTCACACCATCTACTCTAAGTGCTTAATAGCCACAGGTAACTAGGGGCTGCTGTATTGGACAGCATGGATTTAGAATATTTGCCCTGTGTCCTTCCACATACTGTGGATTAATTTGTTTTTACTCCCTTTTACCTCTTTTTATTGTGCATAGGTATCAAGAACTGGGGCACACCCCTGTTTGTAAAAGGAAGACTAATAACCCTTTTTGGCTAGAGGTAATTAGATGTGAAAGGTCCAAAAGTTCAACAGTCAGTACAGAAATGCAGGCTGTTTTTTAAAGGATTTTGTTTTGAAACACAGGTCTCTCTGCCCATGGTTTTCATTATTGGTATCTTATGGTAGTATATGCATAATTGAGAGGGAGTCTCTGTTCTTTTTTTTATTGGTTTCATTGGTTTTATAAGCTGAAATGTCATTTGTAATGAGTTTGACTTTTTTTTTTTTTTTTAAAGATTTTATTTATTTATTTGACAGAGAAAGACACAGCGAGAGAGGGAACACAAATGGGGAGTGGGAGAGGGAGAAGCAGACTCCCTGCCGAGCAGGGAGCCCGATGCGGGGCTCGATCCCGGGACTCCAGGATCATGACCTGAGCCGAAGGCAGTCGCTTAACCAACTGAGCCACCCAGGCGCCCCGAGTTTGACTTTTTTATAGTAACACTTTCTCAGCAAGCATGAGCTAAAATATTTTAAATGTTTTATCTTGTTATAGATAATCTTGCCATTAGCAATACTATTTCAGATAACCTTTAATGGACATTTATAGAAGTACTTTGTAAATAATTTTAATTGAAATTATTTATGTCTTTCTGAGAACTTCTAGGAGGGGTACATTGTCTCAGGATTTAAAATTGACTTAATCTAACTATAGTTTGTTGGACTTTATTTGATATAACTTCAAATAAGATAGAGTTAGTTCCATTTTTTGGACTGTGATTTCTGTTCACTACCCTCATGTCATAAGGCAATCTGCTGTTTTTGAACACTAAATTTTAATATTAAAAACTTTCGAAAACACAGTTTATTTGTTTGCACATAGTATATCATAGAACCAGACTGTATTTTCCAAGATGTCTAGCCTTGTGCATTTTTATTGCCATTTACTTTTTTCGTCTGTGTTGAATTATGACAAGTATCAGTTAATTGCAGCTGTGCATGCCCATTTGAAACAATAGCTATTACTTATTGATTATGCTAGGTACTTTGTTACATAACTTACGTATATTATTTTTCAGTTCTGTCAGGGAGATATTACCATCTTTTTAGAAATAAGAATAAATCTGTCTGCAAGAGACTCATTTTAGACCCAAAGACACCCCCAGATTGAAAGTGAGGGGGTGGAAAACCATTTACCATGCTAATTGACACCAAAAGAAAGCTGGGGTGGCAATCCTTGTATCAGACAAAATAGATTTTAAACCAAAGACTGTAATAAGAGATGAGGAAGGACACTATATCCTACTTAAAGGGTCTAACAAGAAGATCTAACAATTGTAAATATCTATGCCCCTAACATGGGAGCAGCCAATTATATAAGCCAGTTAATAACAAAAGCAAAGAAACACATCAACAACAATACAGTAATAGTGGGGGACTTTAACACCCCCCTTACTGAAATGGACAGATCATCTAAGCAAAAGATCAACAAGGAAATAAAGACTTTAAATGACACACTGGACTAAATGGACTTCACAGGTATATTCAGAACATTCCATCCCAAAGCAACAGAATACACATTCTTCTCTAGTGCCCATGGAACATTCTCCAGAGTAGATCACATCATAGGTCACAAATCAGGTCTCAACCAGTACCAAGAGATTGGGATCATTCCCTGCCTATTTTCAGACCACAATGCTTTGAAACTAGAACTCAGTCACAAGAGGAAAGTTGGAAAGAACTCAAATACATGGAGACTAAAGAGCATCCTACTAAAGAGTGAATGGGTCAACCAGGAAATTAAAGAATTAAAAAAATTTCATGGAAACCAATGAAAATGAAAACACAATGGTTCGAAATCTTTGGGCTGCAGCAAAGGCAGTCCTAAGAGGAAAGTATATAGAATACAAGCCTTTCTCAAGAAACAAGAAAGGTCTCAAGTACACAACCTAACCCTACACCTAAAAGAGCTGGAGAAAGAACAGTAAATAAAGCCTAAACCCAGCAGGAGAAGAGAAATAATAGAGATCAGAGCAGAAGTCAATGAAATAGAAACCAAAAGAATAGTAGAACAGATCAACAAAATGAGGAGCTGGTTCTTTGAAAGAATTAACAAGATTGTTAAACCCCTGGCCAGACTTATCAAAAAGAAAAGAGAAATGACCCAAATAAACAAAATCATGAATGAAAGAGGAGCGATCACAACCAACACCAAAGAAATACAAACAATTATAAGAACATACTATGAGCAACTATATGCAGCAAATTAGATAACCTGGAAGAAATGGATGCATTCCTAGAGATGTATCGACTACCAAAACTGAACCAGGAAGAAATAGAAAACCTGAACAGACCTATAACCACTAAGGAAATTAAAGCAGTCATCAGAAATCTCCCAAGGAAAGCCCAGGGCCAGATGGCTTCCCAGGGGAATGCTACCAAATATTTAAAGAAGAATTAATACCTATTTTTCTGAAACTGTTCCAAAAAATAGAAATGGAAGGAAAACTTCCAAACTCGTTTTATGAGGCCACCATTACCTTGATCCCCAAACCAGACAAAGACTCCATCAAAAAGGAGAATTACAGACCAATATCCTTGATGAACATGGATGCAAAAATTCTCACCAAAATACTAGCCAATAAGATCCAACAGTACATTAAAAGGATTATTCACCATGACCAAGTGGGATTTATCCCTGGGTTCCAAGGTTGGTTCAACATCCGCAAATCAGTCAGAGTGATACAATACATTAATAAAAGAAAGAACAAGAACCATATGATCCTCTCAGTAGATGCAGAAAAAGCATTTGACAAAGTACAGCATCCTTTCTTGATCAAAACTCTTCAGAGTATAGGGATAGAGGGTACATACCTCAATATCATAAAAGTCATCTATGAAAAACCCACAGCAGATATCATTCTCAATGGGGAAAAACTGAGAGCTTTCCCCCTAAGGTCAGGAATGCAGCAGGGATGTCCATTATCACCACTGCTATTCAACATAGTATTAGAAGTCCTAGCTGCAGCAGACAACAAAAAGAAATAAAAGGCATCCGAATTGGCAAAGAAGAAGTCAAACTCTCACTCTTTGCAGATAATATGATACTTTATGTGGAAAACCCAAAGGACTCCACGCCAAAACTGCTAGAACTCATACAGGAATTCAGTAAAGTGGCAGGATATAAAATCAATGCACAGAAATCAGTGGCATTCCTATACACCAACAACAAGACAGAAGAAAGAGAAATTAAGGAGTCGATCCCATTTACAATTGCACCCCAATCATAAGATACCTAGGAATAAATCTAACCAAAGAGGGAAAGAATCTGTACTCAGAAAACTACAAAGTACTCATGAAAGAAATTGAGGAAGACACAAAGAAATGGAAAAACATTCCATGTTCATGGATTGGAAGAACAAATATTGTGAAGATGTCAATGCTATCTAGAGCAATCTACACATTCAGTGCAATCCCCATCAAAATACCATCCACTTTTTTCAAAGAAATGGAACAAATAATCCTAAAATTTGTATGGAACCAGAAAAGACCCCGAATTGCCAGAGGAATGTTGAAAAAGAAAAGCAAAGCTGGTGGCATCACAATTCTGGACTTCAAGCTCTATTACAAAGCTGTCATCATCAAGACCGTATGGTACTGGCACAAAAACAGACACATAGATCAGTGGAACAGAAGAGAGCCCAGAAATGGACCTTCAACTCTATGGTCAACTAATCTTCAACAAAGCAGGAAGGATGTCCAGTGGAAAAAAGTCTCTTCAACAAATGGTGTTGGGAAAATTGGACAGCCACATGGAGAAGAATGAAATTGGACCATTTCTTTCCACCACACACAAAAGTAGACTCAAAATGGTTGAAAGACCTAAATGTGAGACAGGAGTCCATCAAAATCCTAGAGGAGAACACAGGCAACAATGTCTTCGACCTCAGCTGCAGCAACTTCTTCCTAGAAACATCGGCAAAGGCAAGGGAAGCAAGGGCAAAAATGAACTATTGGGACTTCATCAAGATAAAAAGCCATTGCACAGCAAAAGAAACAGTCAACAAAACCAAAAGACAGCTGACAGAATGGGAGAAGATATTTGCAAATGACATATCAGATAAAGGGCTAGTATCCAAAATCTATAAAGAACTTATTAAACTCAACACCCAAAGAACAAATGATCCAATCAAGAAATAGGCAGAAGACATGAACAGACATTTTTCTAAAGAAGACATCTAAATGGCCAACAGACACATGAAAAAGTGTTCAACGTTGCTCAGCATCGGGGAAATCCAAATCAAAACCTCACTGAGATACATCACCTCATACCAGTCAGAATGGCTAAAATTAACAAGTCAGGAAACAACAGATATTGGCGGGGATGTGGAGAAAGGGAACCCTCCTACACTGTTGGTGGAAATGCAAGGTGGTGCAGCCACTCTGGAAAACAGTATGGAGGTTCCTCAAAAAGTTGAAAGTAGAGCTACCATATGATCCATCAATTGCACTACTGGGTATTTACCCCAAAGATACAAATGTAGGGATCCGAAGGGTACGTGTATGCCAATGTTTATAGCATCAATGTCCACGATAGCCAAACTGTGGAAAGAGCCAAGATGTCCATCAACAGATGAATGGATAAAGAAGATGTGGTACACACACACACAGAGACAATGGAATATTACGCAGCCATCAAAAGGAATGAAATCTTGCCATTTGCAACAACGTGGATGAAACTGGAGGGTGTTATGCTGAGCGAGATAAATGAATCAGAGAAAGACATGTATCATATGACCTCACTGATATGAGGAATTCTTAATCTCAGGAAACAAAATGAGGGTAGCTGGAGTGGTGGGCGGTGGGAGGGATGGGGTGGCTGTGTGATAGACATTGGGGAGGGTATGTGCTATGGTGAGTGCTATGAATTGTTCAAGACTGTTGAATCACAAATCTGTACCTCTGAAACAATACAGTATATGTTAAAAAAAAAAGAAGATAGCAGGAGGGGAAGAATGAAGAGGGGGAAATTGGAGGGGGAGAGGAACCATGAGAGACTGTGGACTCTGAAAAACAAACTTAAGGTTCTAGAGGGGAGGGGGGTGGGAGGATGGGTTAGCCTGGTGGTTGGTATTAAAGAGGGCATGTTCTGCATGGAGCACTGGGTGTTATACGCAAACAATGAATCATGGAACACTACATCAAAAACTAATGATGTATGATGATTAACATAATAAAAAAGTGCATTATTAAAAAAATAAGAATAAATCTTTGAGGGATTATGTAACTTGTCTAAAGACATACAAATTAATGATGGAAACAAGACTCAAACTCAAAGTCTGTCTGATCCCAGAGGTCGTGCTGTTCATCACACTGCCTTGATGTTGTCATGGTATCAGGTATGTGTGGGCAGGGCAGGAGGTGAAGAGTAAGGATAATCAGTTTGGACAGTACTCTGACAAGGAATACTTGTTCAGTTTATGTTTATGTTGTGTGCACATGCATAGGGCTTGTTTCTTTTTAAAGAGGTGAAGGCGTTATAGTCTACTGTGAAAAAAAGTAATGTATATTATATAGTAAGTAATAATGAGGACCACTGTTGCTTCTTGGCCTTTTGCCAAATGTAGTTTTAAAGGCTAATGGTTGTATGTTAAACCTTAAGGTAGACTCTATCTTATATAGAAAATGTTTTGAAAGAATTTTAAGTAAAACCCAAGGGCTTATATTTGCATATACTTACTGGTATTTTGGCAGCCTATAAGCCAAACTCAGCACTGTTTATGTGAGAGTTATTTTTAAAAATTGACTTTGAATGCCTGTATCAAGACTCATTTGGTTGCATTAGTAGAAAACTAAAACCAAACTGGCTTAAGAAGAACATGTTTGTTGGCATAACTGAATAATGGCACAACTAAATAAGTTGTTTGACATAACTGAAAAGTTAGGGTAGAGTTGGCCGTTATGCATGTCATCTTACCTCTCCCATCTGCTAGCTTGCTTCCATTTAGTTGACTCCATTATGAGATGGGTTTTCTTGTTTTGGTCACAAGATAACTGCTGGTATCACCCAGCTACATCCTTCAGGCTCAGATGCAGTGTGAAATAGTGTGAGAGTCCTGGCTCCAGTATTTTCATCAGAAGTGTAGTTGCATCTCATTAACACTAATTGGATTCATCATTGAATCAGTCACTATGGGGTGAATGGAGTGGGGTGAAATACTCTGTACGTATGGTTCATGCCTAGGTGACTGCTCTGTCCCTGAGACTGGGGTAGCATGAACTCTACTGGAGACATGTATAGGTGCTGAGAAGGGCTGCAAATGTGAAATGAGTCACCACAAGTCAAGTGCATAGAGCTGAATAGCAAATGCAATATGCATCTTTTTTGGGGTGGCAGCCATTTTCTATTTCACCATAGTCCTCACTCTTCCCAGTATGCTGGCTTACATAACTAATTTGCATTATTTATTTGGCACTTAAGAGCATTTGAGTTTGATTCCCCTGGCTTACAGCTTCCCGTTACAAGGACTATTGAAGAACTTGTGGTTATATAAGTGTATATTTTTCTCAGTTTAACAGATATAGTTTTAATCTTTGGATATCTGTGTCTTAGATGTTCTTATAAGTATATTTGAGTTGTGGAGCAGCAAAGATGTTTGTAGGCATACCTCTGAGATTTGGGGGGTTCAGTTCCAGACTCTTGGAATAAAGTGAATATTGCAATAAAGTGGGCCAAATGAGTTTTTTGGTTTCCCAGAGCATATAAAAGTTCTTTTTGCACTATGCTGCAGTCTATTAAGTGTGCAATATCATACTAAAAATGTCATACCTTAATTTAAAAATGCTTTTATTGCATAAAAACCCTAATCGTCATCTACGCTTTCAGCAAGTCCTAATCTTTTTGCTGGTGGTGGGTCTTGACTTGATGTTGATGAGTACTGACTGATCAGAGTGATGGTTGATGAGGTTAGGGGTAGCCATGGTAGTTTCTTAAAGAAGACAACAATGAAGTTTGCCGCATCGATTGACTCTTTCACAAGCGATTTCTGTGTAGCATATGATGCTGTTTGATAGCATTGTAACCAGAGAAGAACTTCTTTCAAGGTTTAGAGTCAGTTTTCTCAAACCTTGCCTCTGCTTTATCAACTGAGTTTATGTAATACTCTAAATCTCTTGTTTTTTCAACAATCTTCACAGCATCTTCACCAGGAGTAGATTCCATCTCAAGAAACCACTTTCTTTGCTCATCCATAAGAAGCAACTCCTAATCTACTCAAGTTTTATCATGAGATTACTGCAATTCAGTCACATCTTCAGGCTCCATTTCTAATTCTTTTGCTGTTTTTACCACATCTGCAGTTACTTCCTCCATTGAAATCTTAGAGCCTTCAGAGTCATCAGTGATGACTGGAATCAACGTCCAAACTCCTGTTAATGTTGATATTTTGACCCTGCCCATGAGTCACGAGTGTTCTTAATGGCATCTAGAATGGTGAATCCTCTCTAGGAGGTTTTGATCCATCAGAGGAATCACTATCTATGGCAGCTATAGCCTTATGAAAGGTATTTCTTAAATAATAAGACCTGAAAGTTGAAATGACTCCTTGACCCATGGGCTGCAGAATGGATGTTGAGTTAGCAGGCATGGAAACAACATTAATCTCATTGTACATCTCCATCAGGGCTCTTGGGTGACCAGGTGTATTATCAATAAGCAGTAGTATTTTGAAAGGAATCTTTTTTTCTGAGTAGTAGGTCTCAACTGTGGCCTTAAAATATTTAGTAAACCATGTTGTAAACAGATGTGCTGTTATCTAGGCTTCGTTATTTCATTTACAGAGCACAGACACAGTATATCTAGCAAAATTCTTAAGAGCTCTAGGATTTTCTGAATGATAAATGAGCACTGGCTTTCACTTAAGGTCACCAGCTGCATTAGCCCTTCACAAGAGAGTCAGCCTTTGAAGTTTTGAAACTAGGCATTGACTTCTCCTCTCTACCTATGAAAGTCCTAGATGGCATCATTTTCCAATAGAAGGCCATTTCATCTACACTGAAAATCTGTTCTTTACTGTAGCCACTTTCATTAATTATTTTAGCTGCTTGTTCTCATTTTCTTAATTTTCCAACTGCATCTTCTCAGTAACAGGCTGCAGCTTCTACATCAGCACTTGGTGACTCGCTTTCTACTTTTATGTTAGAGGGTCGGCTTCTTTCCTTAAGCCTCATGAACCAACTGTGCTAGCTTCAGACTTTTCTTCTGCAGCTTCCTCACCTCTCTCAGACTTCCTAGAATTGAAGAGAGTTAGGGCCTTGCTCAGGATTAGGCTTTGACTTAAGGGAATGTTGTAGCTGGTTTGGTTTTCTGTCCAGATCACTCAGACTCTGTCCATATCAGCAATAAGACTGTTTCACTTTCTTATCATTCGTGTGTTTACTGGAGTAGTGAGAGACCTGCGACTCTTCCTTTCACTTGAACACTTAGAGGCCATTATAGGGTTATTAATTGGCCTAATTTCAATATTGTTGTGTCTCAGGGTATAGGGAGGCCCGAGGAGAGGGAGAGAGAATGGGGAATGGCTGGTCAG
Source organism: Mirounga leonina (assembly GCF_011800145.1). NCBI lineage: Eukaryota > Metazoa > Chordata > Mammalia > Carnivora > Phocidae > Mirounga > Mirounga leonina. The sequence continues at coordinate 51,125,821 of NW_023270377.1, read as the reverse complement.
TAGAGCAGTCAGAACACACAACATTTATTAAGTTCCTCATATTATGGACGCTGTTTGTGGTGTCCCCAAACAATTACAATAGTAACATCAAAGATCTCTGATTACAGACCACTATAATAAATATAAGAATAATGAAAAAGGTTGAAATATTGCGAGAATTACCAGAATGTGGCACAAAGACACGGAGTAAGCAGATGCTGTTGGAAAAATGGTCCTAATAGACCTCTGTGTTTGTAAAAACACAGCACCTGTGAAGTGCAATAAAGCAAAGCACAGTAAAATGAGGTATGCCTGTACAGAGGATTTGAATTAATTAGTTTTTTTAGAATGACTTTACCAAAACAAGTTTATTTGTTGGTAAAACCTCAGCTGGATATCTTGAACTGCTTCACTGCTTCTGGCAGGTTTTTAGAAGAGCCTTTAGCCAGATTTGGGTTTGTATGAATAGTTACTTCTAACCCAGGAGCTACTGATCTAAACACCCAGTGGATGGGCTGAGGGTCAGATGGCTACCATAGCTGGAATGGAGAGGGTCCAAGCCTAGTTCTTCTGTAGGAACAAAATCAGGAGACATTTCCAGAGTCCTTCACTCTGAGTACATGCCTGAACTGAAGCGGGTACAGAGGCACAAGTCTCTGGCACTATTTGGGCTTTGTGTCAACAGGATGAAATTAACAGAGTGGGAACTAGAATTGAGCACAACTAATGTAGAAAAAATTTCTCCAACAAGATTCTCATGAACTGGCATTAGATTCAAAGGCTCATATGCATGTCTTTACTTGTTTTAAAAGCACACCTCAGTGTAGTATCTGTATTTACTCTACCATATTAATTGTGGTTTCACATTTTGTCAACTTCCACTCTTCGCCTTTCCAGATTCTATGAAGGCTAATATTTTTGGGTCTAGAGAGGCCAGATAAAATATAGTACACCTCATTTAAGCTGAATTTCAAGTAAATAACAAGTAACTTGTTAGCATGAGTATATTCCAAATATACACAGGATATACTTATATTAAATGTTTATCTTTGTTTATCTTAGATTTGTTTATCTTTGTCTTAAATTTTATCTTAAATTTCAAATTTACCTGGTTATTCTGTTTTTCTTTAATTAAACTTTTTATCTTGAGATAATTGTAGATTTGTGTGTAGTTGTAAGAAGTAATTTGGAGAGATCATCTTGTATTTTTTATTTGCTAAATTGAGCATGGGTCTTTTCATCGTAAGGTAGTCCAGCCTCAAAACGATTGTGTTTTGCAAAAAATAAATACTAGTTAGAAACCCTTTGGGGGCCCTCTAACACTTCAGAGGAGACTGGTATTTGAAAGAATAAGTTTTGAGGAAAGATACTACTAAAAGTACTTAAACATTTATAAATTTCAGAATAAAATTACTTTAAAAGCCATGCAGGGTTTAGGATGTTCTGTAATTCGATCTCCTTTCTAGCAAGATAGTACTGCATTGGAAATATTATGAAACCATGAACTAACTTAGCTGGTGGCATCCCTGAGCATGTAATATTTTGAGCCAGATGGTCTCAGGTCTCTTTCATCCCTCAGTCTTTCAAAGTTGTTCCAACTCTCTTGACCCAGATTTGGCAAGAGGGTTATAAGGCTGGAATTACAATTTGAATAAATCAGATCCTCTATGCCCACACTCCTTTGAATAAGATGAGAAAAAGAAAAGAAGTGATTCTTCAGGTTTTCAGAGTTCTTGAGTCAAAGTGGAGCAGCTTGCTTCCTTATCCTTTTCCTCATCTGGACAGTGTGTGGTAGGGCCTAGCGAGAAGCATGGCCAGCTTATTTCCCACACAACTACTTAGTCAATTCCAGCTGTTACTCTCCATTGGTAAATAGACCTGATTAGTACTTTTTTTGTTTTCTTAAGCAAATAGACTGAACTGGGAAAAGAAGAGCAAGTGGAACTAAGTAAAACTGAACTAAGTAAAAACTGATTATCTCTTTTTTCCTTTGTGCTTGGAAATAACCTGGGTGAATAGTTGTAAAACATTGTTCTCTAACGGGGAGATGGAAATTGGAGCTGCGATTAGTTACGCCATCGGACCTTCCATTGGATCAGTTTTGGTCTCCAGCTTTACTTCCTCTGGAGGAGCACCGCATCAAGATGTTCTTTCTGCCACTGCTCGGTGGGTGGCAAGACAGTGAATGGAGGCCAGGAGAGCAGATGGTTAGTGCTGGAGGGCTTTGTCTACACCAGTGTTATCCAAAAGAACTTTCTACAATGGTAGCAAAGTTTGATACCTGCCATATATGGGAACTGAGCACTTCAAATGTGGCTAGTACCATTAAATAACTGAGTTTGTAATTTCATTTTACTTATTTAAACATGTAATAGCTGCATGTGGCTAGTGGCTACCATATTGTGAATGGAGTCTTGAACCTTTATCCAAACTTACACAGGAACAAAAAAGTCATTTTGTGCTTATACCCCAAGCATACACTGAAAATAAAAATCATACAAATACAATATTTTGTATTCTGAATAGTCTGTAGCCTGGCTTTTTGAAGTAGGACTTGACAAATATCAAGATACTCCATTTAAGCTTTGGCCTTAGTGATGAAATAACCAGTTGTGACATCGTGGGGTCTCTACAGTATAAACAAATATGATTACCATGCCAGCCAGGCAGTTATTTTGCCTAAGGGTTTTACTTTCCTACCTGAGGTTTGGCTGGACACTTTGCAACTAATTCTACTAATATTTATTGAATAATTACTATATGCCAGGCATTGTTGCAAGTCTATAGCAGTCTTATGAATATTATTTTCACTTTGAGATGAGAAGACTGAGGCACAGGGAATTTAAAGTAATTGCCTAATATCATATAGTTAGTAAAAGGGGGAACCAGGATTTGAACTCAGACAGGTTCCTGAGTTCATGCTCTTAACTGCTACACTGCATTGGTCTAGCAAGTTGTTAAAGTGGCCTTGGACATTGTGTTTGTATGCACAGAAGTTGACTCCTGGTGGAAGAGGCATTCTTTGTTCCAGCTGAGGTCCAGGGATATATATTACAGCCTGATTGTGTCAGGAAGGGCTTACCAGTTCCAAGCCATTGAGGGCAGTTTTACAGGCAGCTCTGGGTTGTAGCCATGAGAGGTTGGACCTGGCTCCAACACAGTGTATAGTGATAAAGGGAGGGTAATGGAGGTAAGGGAATTCCTCAGTGGCTTTAGGCTGGGAAAAGGTCATACTTTAAGTGGGTCAAAGAGCACTGGGCATGCTTAAGGCAGGTCAGCTTCTTAAAAGCAAACGTTAAACAGTTACTGAGAGGTAGGTGATGGTTTAATTTCTTGAGGTCTAAGTTTGAAATAATTGATAGATTATGACCATGATTGTCCCTACTAATCTTTGACAAAGTCGGTCAGTCTCATATTGTTTCCTCATCAGACTAGGCTATAATTTGTTTTTAAAGAATAACATTGGGTCTTGATGCATTAAATACTATGGGCATGCTAAAGGTGGTTATTCTAAAACAGCATATTTTATACTATTTGCATAAAATGGTAAAAAGGCAAAGGATGTAGTTATTTTTGTAAGCCAACTGACATTTTGTCACCTGCCTGCTCCTTATGAAAGAATATCCTGACTTAATCCCTGATTGTCTTCAGTAATGGTTAATTTAATGCTAGTGTGATGTTTTTCCTGGCCATGTAATATTTTTGATATTGAGAGATTGGGCACATTACAAAAGTAAGTGATTTTTTTTCATTATCTATGAATTATTAAATTGACATACTGTATTTGTTTGTTGTAGTGTAGAGACCTGCTTGGAGTCAATGAATATAATTTTCTTCCTTTCAGTATTTATTTCCTTCTTGAAGTGCCAGTTGTGAAAATTTCTTTTGCCTCCTGTAAAGTACATGCTAATACTAATTCCTCCAAGAAATGTACAAAGCACTGTTTTAAGATTTTGTTGATATTTGGATTTCACGGTGGTATTTAAAAGCACATTGGCACTTAGCTACTGTATACGTTTTCTTATAAAGGTACAATCTATTATTATTTTTCTTGATAAACCATTCCAGTTTAATATATTTGTTTATTCTTCGTTAATTGCCCTCTAAGGTATGTATATTTTGATACTGTAAATGCTATTACTATTTCCTATTCTAGCCAGATGTGGTTGTAGTAAGATTCCAGTCTCATCCTTTTAAAAGCAAAACCCTTCCTGGACCACGGTAATGTTTTACAGACTAGAAACAGAGTAAGATGAAAGTCACCCAAAGTTATTACTTCTGCTATAGTACTGGTGTAATAATTAGAAGATACACATTTGTGGTAGGTAGACTGTATTCTTTTGTATTATTAATTGTGCCTCTCTGTGTATTTCCTGTGTTCATTCAAAGAAATCAGTAAGTAGTAGGTGCAATTTCAGGTGTGTTAGAACTGGTTGCTAACATGTTATGGAACTACTGTTTCTTGTTTGTTCTGTCCTTTATAATATTGGAGGGTTATTATTTTTTTTTTTAAAGATTTTATTTATTTATTTGAGAGAGAGAGAATGAGAGAGAACACATGAGAGGGGATAGGTCTGGAGGGCAAAGCAGACTCCCCGCCGAGCAGGGAGCCCAATGCGGGTCTCGATCCAGGGACTCCAGGATCATGACCTGAGCCAAAGGCAGTCGCTTAACCAACTGAGCCACCCAGGCGCCCCTGGAGGGTTATTTTTTTGAGGTGATTGCTTTTAGCTGATTCCTTTTTAAAATAAGAATAGTGGTCGGTTTTCTTAGCTGTAGAAGAAGTCAAAGGGGTATTCATGTATTTCAGTTTTGCCTATCTTCCTTAATCTTTTTGTGTGCTCTTCGGTAGAAAGAGATTTTTTTTTTTGCAGATACTACACGGGTTTTTAATATTTCTATAAGATTGAAAATTCTCCTTGCTATGGTGTAGAAATTCTAGTAGGATTGGCACTGTTTTAGTTAGATTTTGGCAATTGTTTTGTAGCTGCCAAAAATGGATTCAGAAGTTACATGTGAAGTTGGTTTTACAGTTAGATATAAAAGGAAAACAGTAGCGAGTAGAATTTTTCTCAATATCATATTATACTTTTCCTTTTTTATGTTTGGATAAACAATGTTTTCTAGTGGGACTTCAGAATAACTAAAACAGCCTTTGACATTAGGGGAAAAAATTCTTTTTGATAAAAAAATGATGTTTTAGGGTATTGAAAATACATAACCTCCTGATGGCAGTTTGTGTTACATCCTTTTTTTTTTTAATCTTTTTTGCCTTTTATTCTTACATGGATGTGCTTAGTGGCAATATTCAATTATGTCTCAGACTTCTGTGTGTGTTTTGAGTACCTCTGCAAAAATGAACTTACTCATTTCCTTATTAGTGAGTGTTGTGAGTTAAAATTTCCTATTGAAGACTTACTAGCTTTAGCTGCACATCATAGGACAGGCAGGGCCATTATGCACTTAACCCACTATAAGCCCCTCACTTTGTTAGTAAAATCAAGGAGAGACTTAGTGACTTGGCCACAAGATCTTGACTCATTTTTGATCAGAGCCAGAACAAAAGTCCAGATCTCTGGGCTCCATTCCAGGGTTATTTCTAGTGCTGCTCAAACAGAATTTTCTTTTAGAAAGATAACCCAGAGACAGCAAAGGAGCCATGATATAGAAGTGTCATTTCTAACTATATTAGCTGCCAGGTAATGTTCTTCCATTTTTCAACTTCCATCTTAATGTCAGCATTGTGTGAGCTATAACAGTTTAATCACTGAGATCCTCTGGCAAGTAGTGTTATAAAAATTGGATCATACCATTATTTATTGTTCTTATTTTAGCTTTTGAAACAAACAAACCATATGTCCTGCTTTTAACTGCTTTTAGGAAGAACAAATGATAAAGATTAACTAACATTTTTTCTGATCATTTAATTTCACTTTATGGACAGTAATTTTTGTTTATTTGCTTTTAGATTCCCTGAGTAAGGTTTGTTAGGCAAAGCGGACTCCATAGAATACATCATGTTTTCCTGTGGCTTTAGTGTTTCAGAATTAAACTATCATTTTATGTGGAAAGGCAGCTCTGTTTTGCTTCACTGCAAGGTAGAGGACTCAGTCACTAGTTGGGAGGTGGAAAAATTATTATTTTCTTTTGAGAGAAAGCATTGTGATTGGTCGCTAGCTACAAATTTGTTTTGCCCCCTGCCAAGTACGACATTTTTGAATAGTATGCGTATTCCTTTTTTATGCAGCAGTGTGTTAGCAACACCAATTAGATTAGTTTTAACAAATCTATTATATATAAGTGTATGCTGTCAATTTGCATCTTAGCTCAAATTTTGTTTTATTCAGTTGATAAAAAGTCAAGATGGTTTATCAGTTACAGTTGTCATTTGAAATCAGTATTGTCTTATGATTTACATTATTTCCCAGGTAGTTTGCTGTATATTTTAGGTTATCTTGCTAGCCCTTAAAAAACAAACATGGTCAGGGGGTGTGTGTCTGTCTGTGTGTATGTATATACACGCACATGCATAGGTACATGCATTTTCATGGATTCATGTCTGTGTGTAATTGATTTTAAGTTATTTATATGACAACCAAACACTGTCAGGTAAGCACACAGAGATTTAAGATTTAATGCCGCACATAATCTCTGTTATGCCTGAAGCCAGTTTGGAAGATCTAACTAGTTAAATGAGTGCAGTATATTTTATGTGTGCTAATACTTTGATAAACACACATACAAACACTCACCCCTATTTCTATTTGTCGTATATTTATTTATTTGTAAGTCTCTGTTTTAAATTGAGGTATTAAGCCATTTGATGACATAACACATTGAACTAAAGTTTTATCATTATAACACATTTATAGTTATGAATTTAGAGGTAAGGTATTGGTAAACACATTTTTCATTGAATATTTCTGGAGTACCTACTATGCATTAGACATTACTTGGTGTCAAGCATGTAACCGTGGACAAGTGAGGCTTTGTCTCTGTGCATATTCTCTTTTTTTATTTAGGAATCCACATACGTTATTTTTTTTTTAAATTGCAAATATGTTAAATGTAACAACAACAACAAAATACTAAGTGTTAGGATAGTGTACCAGAAGGGTTGTGTTAGTTATATATTGCTACTTAATAAATTGCCCCCAACTTAATAGGCCAAAATAGAAAACCTTATTATCTTATACTTTTGATGAGTCAGGAATTTGGGAGAGGGTTAACTGAGTGGTTCTTGTTCAAGATCTTCCACCAAGTTGCCGTCATGGTATCAACACGCTAGTTATCTGCAGACTTGCTTAGATTAGAGGATCCATTTTCTCGATGGCTCGAGAAAATGGCAGGAGGTTCAGTTCCTCACTGTCTGTTGGCAGGAAGCCTTAGTTTTTTGCCACATAGGCCGCTTTATAGGCTGCATAAATGTCCTCATAATATAGAGCTAACTGCCTCCGGAGTAAGCATTGGGGCAAGCATTCTGAGAGAAAGACTGAGAGAGAGAGAGAGAAAACTAGGTGGAAGCCTCCTTCCCTTTTTTGATCTAGCCTTGGACGTCATACAGCATCACTTCTGTATTCTGTTCATCAAGTTAGTTCCAGAGTCCCACCCAAATTCAAAAAGAGGAGAGATAGACCATGCCTCTTAATGGGGAATGGCAAGGTTCTAGAAAAGCATTTGCACCAAAAGTATTGATGTGGTCCTTTTTAGAAAATATAATCTGCTGTGGAAGGGAGAACAAGAGATGTTAGATCCGTTAACATGCTTCTAGTGGTTCAGGAGAGGTGATGGTGGTGGCAGTGGAGGTGGAAAGAAGTGGATACCTGTAAGAGATATGCCAGAAGATGGAAAGAATCTTGTGATTGGAAAGATGTGGATAGTGAAGGAGATGGGATGTGAGGTATGACTTTCTGACAGCAGCAATCACATGAAGGTGGTGCTATATCTGCGATAGGGAAGCCTGGATAAAGGCCAAAGTGGGTATGGAGTTTTGGTTTGGTTTTTGTTTTCAGTGGTTGTGGTTGTGGTGGGCTAAGTTAGTGGGAAGATTCTGAGTTCATTTCTGAATGAACTGAGTTTGAGTTACATGAGAGACAGTCAGTGGAAATGGGAAGTTACCAGTCTAGCACAGAGAAGCAGTCTGGGCTGGACATAATTATGTGAGAATTTCAGGTATATAAATGGCAATTTTAGGTGTGTAGGTATTGATAAAGTTCACTTAGGTGAATGTAGACTGAGAAGATAAATTTTAAAAAGAACTCTGAGGAATACTGTCTTTTAATGGTTGATTAGAGGAGGCTAATCGGCAAGTAAGGCTGAGAAAGAGGCCTGAGAAGGAGGAAAACTAGGAAGATGCGTGTCAAGGAAACCTAAGGAACATCGTATTTCAAGGGTGTATCAAAGTCAAGTAAATTGAGGATTGAATAATGTGCAGTGGATTTGGCTCTTGGAGGTGACTTTAGCAAAATTGTTTTTGAAGAATGTTGTGGTGAAGATAAATTGGAGTAGCGTGAAAAGCGAGTGGGAAAGAAGGCGATAGAGGTACCCGGTGAGGCAACTCTTAAATTGAGTCATTGTGGTGAGGAGAGGGACTGAGGCCAGTAGCTGCAGAGGAAAACGAAGTAAAGAGATTTTTTTTTATATGAAAATTTCCCCTTTTTAAAATGGAAGGGGCGGGCTTGATACCTTCAAATGTTTAAGGATCACGAGAGAGAAAAATGCAGGCAGAACTATTTGTATGTTGTCAGCTTAGTTTAAAGGGGCATACAAAAGGATACTTAAAAATTGAAATAAGGTATTTATGGCCCAGTATATAAAGCCACTCCTACCTGGGCCACATTTAGCCATTTTCAAAATCAGATTTTTACTTAGCTTTATTTTATCATGTAGCTTGTATGTATTTTTCACAAACTAAATTGGTTTTTTTTTGGTTCTAGTAAATCTGGAACATTTCTCAGTAACTTCAGTATTTATTGAAATAAATCAGGAATATATGGTACTTGGTGGGCTTTTGCAATGAAGATGAATAAAGGTAAAGGATTTTATTTTTTACAAAACCAAATGAAGTAAATGATAAAGTATAATCTTGTGGAAACAGACTAGTGACAGTGTTAAAAGACAATGTCTGCATTCTTGGAAAAATGAACAATTTCCATTAAATGATAAAGGCAAGACTACTTTTTACTTTTAATTTATCATTTCAACAGATAAGAACTGATAAAAACAAGCCAGTTGGCTTAGGAAGTCCCCAAGAAATAATAGACATTTAAAAAACAGATGGTACAAATTCCATCAACAGTGAATGGTAACAAAAAATTGGCAAGTACTTAAAAGAATGCAAAGTAGCCTGAAATGGGTATAATCACTAAGCAATCACTTGGTCCTTGCCCCATGTACTAGAGATGAGACTTAGAGAAATTACAGCTAACTGTACTGTAAGAGCCAAGTAGAAATTGGGTCCTCCTCTCACCCTTTTGAGAATGTTGTGTAATACCATAGAGCATGTTGGAGTAATGAAAATGGGATTGGAGTAATTGCCAGTGAAGATGAAAATGTGTCCAATTAGCCTAGTTTTATCAAGTTACAGGAATTATTAGGAAGGTAAAAAGTATCTGCATGCTGCCTCTGGCATTCATATGCAGGCTTTGAAATAAATGGTAGTGAACAGTATAATGGGTTCAGTGTTACAGGAACTGAATTTTAATCCTAAATTTGCTACCAGTTTAGCTGCACAAACCTGGGTAAGACCTATAGCTTTTCGGATCATCAGTAAAATGGTGGAGTTGGAGACAGGGCTATAAAAAACTTAAATTATTAAGCAGCAACTATGTGACAGGCATAGTGTCATTTTCTTAAAACTTTTCTCATTTAATCCTTACAACCATCCCATGAGGCTGCCCATGTTAGCTCCATTTTACAGATGAGGCTAGGTAACTTGACAAGTGATAAAGGTAGAATACCTACCCAAGTCTGTTGACCCCCAAAGTGATGCTTTTTACACAGCATCAGTGTGTCACAAACTTCATTTATTTTTGTACCTTTTTTTTTTAAGAGGGAGAGAGAGAATCGTAGGCATGCTCCATGCCCAGCATAGAGCCGGATGCCGGGCTCCATCTCACGACACTGAGGTCATGACCTCTCTGCTCTCTGCTGAGCAGAGAGCCCAAGGCGGGACTCGATCCCAGGACTCTGGGATCATGACCTGAGCAGAAGGCAGTTGCTTAACTGACTGAGCCACCCAGGCGCCCCTGTATTCACATATTTTACTCAAATTTATTTCAGAAGGAAACTGCTTGATAAATAAAAACAACACTAAACAAACATATGAAAGACTGAAAAGACAAGGAGCTCTCCCTCCTTCCCTAGGGGAGAAATGAAAGAAAGAAAGAAAAGATAAGTGAAAAATAGAGAAAACCAAGGGTCCAGAGAGAAAGAAATCTCTTTGGGTTAGAGGCCAGGGCCTGGAAATGCCAGAACATTTCAGAAAAGTGGGTTTGGGACTGGCAATTTGGATCCCATTTGAGGACTGTATCACAGACAAGAAGATGGGAATACTGTTAGGAGCACCTGCATTTGATTTAAAAGAGCTGGAGGTTAGGAGACAGAGTTGGGCCAGTAATGGGACCTGGATTATCAGAGGGTCTGGAACCAAGAGTTTGGAACACTTCCTGGAAAAGGGGAGAAGGACAGAGCCTGAAGAAGGGGCACAAGGACTGGGGGCTCAGATTAAAGCAGGACAGTGGCCAGAGCTCTCCAGAGATTGAAGGAATGCTCAGGTGAAGGTTGAGGCCCTAGTGGGAGGCTCAGCAATGAAGGCTTAAAGGTGGGTACATCTGAGATTGGGACCCCAGAGACTGAATCATGAGTGCTATAGTTCTGGGAGATTTTCTCCACGAGACTGTTGTATACGGTAGTATGTACACCACCCTTTTGGTACCTCTGGTTACTTCTAGGTTTGATTCATCTGTCCCTTCAAGCTCTGGGTTCTCCCTTGACCTATTTTGTCAAGTACTTACTCTCTTTTATTGTATGTTTATTTAAAAATAGTGCTAAATAAAAGGTTTAAACATTTTTTTTTTTTAAAGATTTTATTTATTTTTCAACAGAGAGAGAGACAGCGAGAGAGGGAACACAAGCAGGGGGAGTGGGAGAGGGAGAAGTAGGCTTCCCGCTGAGCAGGGAGCCCGATGCGGGGCTCGATCCCAGGACCCTGGGATCATGACCTGAGCTGAAGGCAGACGCTTAACGACTGAGACACCCAGGCGCCCTTAAACATTTTTTTAATTTAAATAATACTTAGATCTAGAATATTCCTATAGTTTGCTTTGTCTTTCAGCTCCCAACTAAAGAGGGGACTTTCATAAGCAGGGGGTAGGAGGGGAATTAGTCTGCTTTTCTAAAGAGAGGGACTGACCTGAGAGAATGAGCGTCCTACTTTGGGTTTTCTAGGTCACAGGAATCCCATCTCTCCTGTTGTCAGCCATCATCTTCCAGTTCCCTCTGAGTTTGGTTTACTTTTTTCTCCATTTTCTTTCAACAGTATTTTTACTTTCTGCTTTCTCTTTCTACATATATGTTCACCTTAGTGATTTTGTTGTTGTTCTTACAGTTTTTACCTAGTTCTACATAATGAGACCACCATGTTAACTGTGCTTTGGGTTCATTCATGCCTGTTGGACTTTCATTTTCTTTGCTCTTGGTATTTTGTCTGCCATCTTTTCTAATACAACTAATAAAAAAAGTTGTAGTAGTACCTTATGGCACTAAAATCTAAAGAATACTATTTATATTTAAAGATTCTGCCTCTCACCAGAATGTATTCTGGTGATGTTCGTGTATACGTAACTGCACACATATCACATAAAAGCACCCATATTTACACATGTGGTTAGTATTTTCAGCTGTATACATAAAATATTTGACCTGTAGGAAGACGGTGTGTGTACTATATATCTACAAGGGTGTTGTGTGTGTATATATACATCTACATAAGCACATACTTCAGTGAAGAGGATTCATTCATTATTAGCTTTTGGACCCAGGGGAGTGTAGGTAGTTAAAGCTGTGTGCCTTTCTCACTGCTGACACCTCTGCATTTTGTTTCAATTTCTAATGTCTGTTCTTTTATTAGACCTTTTAATAAGCAGGTCTGAAAAGCTTGAAGAAGGAAGTAATTTAATTGCAGGAGTTAGTTTGGTCTTTCTCGTTCTTGTTTTTCATTCTGCCAGGATTCTTTATCTTTGATTTGATACAATGGTAATATCTCAATAAATGGCTGAAGTGTAGTAGTACAACATTTATAAATTTTCTTTTCAGTGTCTGGAGGACCTAGAAAAGCTCATGCCTTTTATATAGGAGAGAATTATTATCCTGATAAATAGTAGGCTAGGAGCAGAAGAGATCTAAATTCCCTGGTCTCAGATTTTTCATTGTAAAATGAGGAAGTTGGAAACTAAAATTCTGAAGTTCTCTTGCTGCTCTAAAATTGATGAGAGTTTGGATCTGTGAAAGTCTTGGATGACAGACATTAAATCATGGAGCATGTTCAGCCAGTGCTCAAAATTTTCTGCCCATAAATGTCACTCAGAAGCATATTAACTTTGCATTAATCTCTTTCCCTCCTACCAATATAAACTTTCAGACTTTGAAAATACAGTGCACAGTGGCATTTTTAACTTGCTGTTTCAGGTTACTTCTGAAATCACAGCATAGATTTTGTTCAGTTTGCATTTTGAAGGAATAATAGCAACTACAGAACTCTCAGGAGTTGGGAGCTTCATTTGTAATTATAGCACAATTTATTTTCAGTGTAGGGCATAATGTACCAGAATTTTTTTAAAGTCTTTTTACTATTAGTTGTTTTGTTTTGTTTAGTTTTGAAGGTTGATGTATTAGTTTTTTTGGGCTCCAGTAACAACATAGCCCAAACTGGATGGCTTTAAACATAAATTTATTGTCTCACAGTTCTGGGGGCCAGAAGTTCTCAAAGGCAAGGTATGGGCAGGGTTATGCTCCCTCTGAAACCTGTAGGGAAGAATCTTTCCTTGCCTCTTCTAACTTCTGGTCTTTACTGGCATTCGTCGGCTTATATATACATCATTCCAGTCTTTGCCTCCTTTGTCACATAGCCATCTTCTTGAGGGTAACTGTCTCTTCTCTTCTTATAAAGATAGAAGCCATGTTAGATTAAGGGCCAACCTTATTTATGATCTCAATTTACTTTAGCAGTGATTCTGTTTCTAAACATGGTCACATTTTGAGGTACTGTAAGTTAGGACTTCAACACAACTTTGGCGGGGGGTGGGGCCTGGGGCGGGACACATTTCAACCCACAACAACTGTTAAGGTTGTGATCCTAAATAATAATGTACTAAACCCAAATTTTTGTCCTTTTACTCTTCATTTCCTAATTCTTTCAACACGGCTGCTACTGACTTTCCATCTGCTGGGCAAATGTTACTGAACTGTTTTTTGTTTCTGACATCTAAGATCAAATAAAAGCGCTAGTATAGATTCAGAGGAAATGTTCAAACTAGTTTTCATATAAAGCTGAGAGAAAGAAGGTGAACAGTTAAAAGTGGGTTTTATATGTAATACATAAGAAAAAAATACTGGGTAGTCATAGGAACTAGAAAATTTTAAATTCACCTTAACATATCCAGGAATTCCTAGATGTGAGTGTAAAATCTAGTGACATGGTTGTAGCTGACTGGTAGATTTAAGTTTTCATTAAGTTTTTAGAGTTAGAGAATGATAGAAGTCAGAAAAAGAAAGGGGGATTTTATTTTTCCTGTTTCATAGTATTTTATTTGGAAATGTTTCAGTATTTTAACGCATTTGAAATTAATGAAAGGGTTATTGCGTACTTTGTCAACAATTTTATAGACTACTGTGCATAAAAACCAGTAATTATGTTGAGAAAGGTGGCTTAACGGGTACAAAAATATGGAGTAGATAATTGCTACAGCAATATACCAGTCTTTGTGGACTTGCATATATAATAACATAGTTAAAACTAAAAAACCTGAGCTTAGTCAGGATGGTGGTGCTTTTACTGGCAAACAAAATATTAATCCCAGTGGAATGTTGTTTTTTCTCTTATGATATTATATATTCATTTAAATTCTACTTTTCTGTTCTTATCCAAGTTTTAGAAATTATTCAAATAATTGTAAATGGTTTTTACAGATTTTCTTTTGGATATGTAATGGATTAATATCTGTGGTCATGGAACCAAGTAAAGTGATTTGTGGTATTTGAACTGATAGATTTCTTAATATTCTTTTAGATTAATTATTTCTTTTGGGTTATACTTCATCTTTTTCAAGAACCATATGTACATTGGAAAATGTTTCTGGGTTTTGTTTTCTTAACTTAAATGATTTCCAAGTACATCTTCAGGTTCAGAGTAACAGTCCTGAGAATACATGACTTTAGACTTGCCTATATGTGAAACCACCAATTTTTCTCTTTTGATCAGTTGTTTTGTTAAGAGTAAAAGCTACCGGGCGCCTGGGTGGCTCAGTTGGTTAAGCGACTGCCTTCGGCTCAGGTCATGATCCTGGAGTCCCTGGATCGAGTCCCACATCAGGCTCCCTGCTCGGCAGGGAGTCTGCTTCTTCCTCTGCCCCTCCCCCCTCTCATGTGCTCTTTCTCATTCTCTCCCTCTCAAATAAATAAATAAAATCTTTAAAAAAAAAAAAAAAGTAAAAGCTACCTGCCTCACTCACAACTTTTCTGAAGATAAAATAACAATGTGTATATCATTTTGGAAATCATAAAATGCAGTACAGATGGAGTAATACAGCATTAAAAATAATATTAGAATCTAGGTGGGAATCTGTATTGGTATCTTCCAGTTAATGTTTGTTATGGTAAATGTACTCTAAGTCTAGGAGTCATGGACCACTTTTTTAAAATGAATGTTTAAAGTTATCTGATAGGAAATACTACATTTTCGGTAAGACTCTTGAAAATAGGATTAATTTTGCTAGCTCCGTTCATTTCAGGAAGATTTATCAGATGGTTAGGAAAGGAAATTCATTTGATTTTAATTATTTGCGGTGGTTATGTTGCCATGAACACTGAATTAGTGAACACTGAACCATTGCTCCTAGGACAAATACAGGGTTAGGTTCCTGTGAGCCTCTGGTTACATTTCATCAACAAGTCAGTACATGACTTATGTTTCTGTTTAAAGATATCTTATTTAATAAATATTGTTAATTCATTAATATTGAATCCATGGCCATTAACACTGTATAACTCATGGCCTGAATGAAGCTTATTTATATAACACATGTATTTTCTCATAAGGTACACCAGAGCTTTCTTCCACTTTTAGGGATACTACATAGCACTTCAGCGCTAAGCTTGGGGGCCATTTCAAACAGTGAAAAGCACAAAAATGCAAAAAATGTGGTACTAAATAGATCATGAAAGGAGCACTTGTTTACAGTATGAGAACTGAAACAAGAAGGCAGAGTATTGCCTCATTCTACCTCAGCCAGGACTCAGATTTTCTTCCACTCTGCAATATGCCTCGAATGACTGCAAAAGCACTGCTAGTATTCATGTGGGTTATGGTAAATTCATTTGGGGGTAGGTGAATTCACAATTTCAAAATCCAGGAATGAATGACGATACTGTATAGGGAACAGTGAAAGAATGAGTTAAGTCATTACAGTTGGATTCAGATACTTCTTTTCTTAATTTCCTAAATTTGTTTGCAGTTAACATCCTCTATCTTTTGTCTTCTGATTTCTCAGTGTAGCCACAAAATCTCCATTATCAATGATATTTGTAACAAATAATTTAATGCCTTGCCCTTTTATTTGATGATAAGGAATCTGCGACTTAAAAGAATCATGAATTGGGGCGCCTGGGTGGCTCAGTCATGAAGCGTCTGCCTTCGGCTCGGGTCATGGTCCCAGGGTCCTGGGATCGAGCCCCGCATCGGGCTCCCTGCTCAGCGGGAAGCCTGCTTCTCCCTCTCCCATTCCCCCTGCTTGTGTTCCCTCTCTTACTGTGTCTCTCTCTGTCAAATAAATAAATAAAATCTTTAAAAAAAAAAAAAAAGAATCATGAATTGCTGTTTGGTATCAGAAGGAAGACAGAGGACTTTGATCTCTGTAATGAGGGTGTAACATCCCTTACGCTACCTGACTGAGCAATAGCCCTGCTCTCTTTAAGTAACTCCACTCTCTCACCCTCCAGGTATTTCTGGGCATAAAAATCAGGGACATTCAGTATAACAAAGGGATTAAGAACATGGGCTCTATCTTGTTATCATCACTTACTTGATGTGTGAATTTAGGTCTGTTAAGTTCTTTTTGCCACAGGTTCTTACATACTGTGAGGGTTATAGTAGTATCTACTTGATGATTTTGGTGGGAGAATTCAGTGAACTGATACATAGAACATACTTAAACTAATGCCCACCACTTAAGTTAGTGCTCAGTACATGTTAGCTATCACCATTATTACTACTATTGTTCTCCTGAATTTAAGTAGACCCTTTTTATTCCTCTGTACCCCTTACTGTCAGGGGTGGTAGAACAATTGAAAAGGCTGTGTTTTATGATATTTCTCGTATTTGCAGCCTCTCCCAGCACTCATGTTTATCATTGATCTGATTAATTATGCTCCTCCTCCCCATTTTTACTATCATTGCAAGAGGTCATGTAGGAGAAGAGATAAACATGTATGTTTAGTCCTCCGTTATGAGCCAAAAGTTGATACAGGACTTCAGCAGTGAGTCACCAAAGGATTTTTTTAAATACTTAATACCTTCTATCTTCTTCCAAGATTCGTCTTTTGACTGACTTGTTCTCAGAAAATGGTTGACAGTGTATATGTAAGATTGATTCTTAAAGTGAATTGTGGATTATGTTAAGACTTCATTAGGAAAAAGTGAGACTATCCTTCCATCCTGCCATCCTATCCACTTACCTTGTATGAAAAATAATCTGGAGAAGTGTTCAAAATGGAAGGAAGATTTAATAATGTATTTTAGAAACTGAGTTTCAGTCATCAATGAAATTAATAAGGAGTAACAGGTTAGGTAAAGCTTCAATAAAATAGAATTATAAAACTATAAATTACACTGCGAATTTTTTTAAATTTATTTTCAGACTTTAGATTTTGTATATAATGATTTTGTAAAGATAGTAATTGCAGTGTGCTGCTATGTAGATAGGAGTCAGTGTAATCTGTTTTTCTCTCAGCATTTTATTGTGAAAATGTTTAAACATACAGCAAAGCTAAAAATTTTACAGTGACTGCCTGTATGCCCACCACCTAGATTCTTTCATTGAGTAATTTATTTTCATAAAGGTAATTTGGTATAGCAGTATTATAAATGAAAAACTGTGCCCTCTAAAGAACAAATATGTGAGGGGCTCCTGGGTGGCACAGTCAGTTGAGCTTCTGACTCTTAGTTCTGGCTCAGGTTGTGATCTCAGGGTCTGAGACTGAGTCCCAGGTCGGACTCCATGCTCAGTGCAGAGTTGGCTTGGGTTTCTCTCTTCCTCTCCCTGTGCACCGCCCCCCCCCCGGGCACGTGTGCACACGTTCTCTCTCAAATAATAAATCTTTACTTATATAAATTAAATACTGACTGAGCCACCCAATAAATAAATCTCTAAAAGAGAAAGAAAAAAATACATGATTACCAAAATCTTTAATAGAAATGAAATAAAGGTCGTTTGATTTTTTACTTATGTAATTTGCTTGAATTGTATTAATTCAAATATGGTAATTTCAAAAATAGGTTTTTCTGATATATATTACAATATTGTTTCATGTTAACTCCATTAAAAGAAGTCAAATAATAGAATAATTGTCATGTTCCCATTGGCAGGATAGCCAATTAAAAAAAATTTTGTTGGGGTACCTGGGTGGCTCAGTTGTTTAAGCCTCTGACTCTTGATCTCAGTTCAGGTCTTAATCTCAGGATCATGAGTTCAAGGCGTGTGTTGGGCTCCGTGCTGGGTGTGGAGCTTACTTAAAAAAAAAATTGTTAAGAGGCTCCTGGGTGGCTCAGTAGGTTAAGCAACTGCCTTCGGCTCAGGTCATGATCCCAGAGTCCTGGGATCAGGTCCCACATCAGGCTCCTGGCTCAGTGGGGAGCCTGCTTCTCCCTCTGACGCTCTCCCCTCTCATGCTGTTTCTCGCTCACTCTCTCAAATAAATAAAATCTTTAAGAAAAAATTGTTAAAGAGTTTTAGAATCCTGCATAACCATTTCTTGAGGCTTTAGTCACACATGGGTGGGTTCTGGGACCAAAGTTGGAAGTATTCTTGGAGAATTAAAAATAGCAAATAACTTTTAGGGACAACAGTGTTTAGAGGTGCAGTTTTGGATTTAGGTTGGGTCTGGGCATTTGTCAGAAACCAGACCACTTTGTCCAATGTACTTGACTTTCTGTTTTCACTAGCCTAGGCACTCCTAAATAGAGCAGAAATCCTGCTCTGAATAACATAAAGACAGTGAAGTGAGTTTGTTTTCTGAACGTGTTTCCATTTTCATTACCAGCATTTTATTTACAAATGAATACACTTTTGCAGTGTCATTTTGTTGATTTTCTCAATAAAAATGTTATCTGTTTTTTCCCCCTGATATTTGATCTGTTGAGATTGTTAGGCAAGATAACTTTAATATTTTTCTCCAGTATTTATTGTGAAAACAGGTACAATTGCTTGGAATATAAGTATAAGAATATACTTAAAGGTATTCTTTAGAACAGTTATATAAGAGATACTTTTAATCATAGTTGTTAAATACTACATGTCACTTTCTGGATTTAAGCAACTACCATGCTGTGTTATTGGAACTTGTCTCAGAAATGATGGAAATACATGGTCATTATATTAAATTAATTCTGGATTTGAATTATGTTATTGGCTATTAATAATCTTCCAGAATCACATCTGCATATATTAGCAGGAAAGAATCATTTTAGTGACAATCTGTTAGACTTAATAAAAAAGAAAAATTTGAGTTTACACCTTGTCTTCTGTAAGAGCAAGTCTGATGTCAGTGTACAGCCCTTTTTTGTTTTTAAAACACTCTAAAATAGTTCAGTTTTATATGGGAACAATTTTCAAAAGAGCAGGAAATGGATTTATGGAAATTGGCACATAAAGTTGCATTCAGATTTTATTTAAAATGTGTACAGGTTATTTTTAGTGTTCAAAAAATGTTAAAATTTGAATAATACCAAGAAGCAATTTTATTTCATTTAGGGGATCCATGGAATAGTTAATAAAATGGTGATAGAGCTGAAGAGACATTCATCATAGGATCAGGTGTGTTGGGATAATGAATACTTAAATAGTTCTAATTAAAATAGATAAAACTGAAAAAAGCAAACTCAAACCCATTGGAAGATTTAGTAAAAAATTTGAAATATAATGATTTGAGGTTAATATTAGATATTTTCATTGAAACGGAAAAACAGGTTTTTGAATATTGCAGATACAGAGTACATATTCTATAGATTGTTTATTGGCATTTTCTTGTAATCTGATTTTTTTTTTAATTTAAGAAGACATTGAATAAGCCTTAGGTAACTCCTTCAGTTAAATTCCCTGAAAAGGCAGCTTTAATCTCTCATGGAGCATTTGGATTCCTTTGGTTTCTGTATCTTTTTTATCCGAAGATAGGGAAGAGGTTTTTTGTTTGTGTGTGTGTGTGTGTGTGTTTGTTTTCCGTCAGCCATTTATTAGATCTTTCAGCCATTTTTTGATAATCCTGGGGAAATGTCCTCCAAAAGTTGAGGAAAAAAGAGGGGGAAAACCTGCATGTAATGGGCATTAGATAGAATAGTGTTCTTCAAGTTGCAATAATGCCATTAATTGAAATGTTTGGCTCTGGCCTTTTAGTAGATGAGATACATTATGTCTTTTATGTCAAGCACTATAGTTGTGTTTAATTAAACCTGTAGCAATGACAATACTGGGTGTATTATACATATACTGTCAGTAATCTTATATTAGTTTGATACTGATTGAAATTCATGTCTAACTTGAGTCTGTGGACCATATGACATTTTGTATATTTCTATGGTTACTGTAAAGATAAGGTTGATAACCAGTTACCCAGGCAATTGATATTGTAAATGTTTCAATTTGAATTTCACTAATCAAATATCTCTGTCCATGAAGCTAATTATTTATTAGTGAGATTTGTGAACGGTTTTATTTTCTGTCTCCCACTTTAATATCACTGTAGCTCTACTTTCCTAGTCATTTCATTCTGCAGAAAAAGTATACTCTTTTATTTTGTATGTAAGTATACTTCTAAGTATTCACGCAGCACATAATGCATAGAAAAGAATAAGTCGGGGCGCCTGGGTGGCTCAGTCGTTAAGCGTCTGCCTTCGGCTCAGGTCATGATCCCGGGGTCCTGGGATCGAGCCCCGCATTGGGCTCTCTGCCCCGCAGGAAGCCTGCTTCTCCCTCTCCCACTCCCCCTGCTTGTGTTCCCTCTCTCACTGTGTCTCTCTCTGTCAAATAAATAAATAAAATCTTTAAAAAAAAAAAAAAAGAATAAGTGTAACATGCTATGAACATAATAATAAAATAAACATTAATGACGGCATCCCACTTAAGAAATGGAACAAATCATTGCATCTGTCTATAATGTTCATCCTTATCCAGTCTGCTTCCCCTCACCCAGGTGAGGTTTTTAAAAGTTATTTCCTTACTATTTAAAAAATACAGGTTGTATGTATATTCCTAAACAGTGTATCTTTTGCTTATTTTTAAGCATTATATACTTGATATCATAATATAACTAGATTTCTACAATCTTCCTTTTGTCTATCATTTTTTTAAAAAATTTCTAATGAGATATAATTGATGTGTAACATTATATTAGTTTCAAGTTTATAACATAGTGATTCAATATATGTATATATTGCAAAATGAACACCACAGCAGGTCTGGTTAACATTGATAACCACAGATAATTAAAAATTTTATTTTTTTCTGATGAGAACCTTTAAGATATTCTTTCTTAACAGCTTTCAAATATGAAATATAATATTGTTAACTATTGTCACCATGCTGTATATTACATGCCCAGGGCTTATCTATCTTACAGATGGACGTTTGTACCTGTTGACCACCTCACCAGTTTAACCCACTCCCCATTCCACTTGCCTCTGGCAACCACCAGTGTTCTCTATGAGTTTAGTGTTCTGTTTTTAAGATTCCACATTTAAGTGAAATCATATGGTATTTGTCTTTCCGTGTCTGACTTACTTTACTTGGCAAAATGGCCATCCATGTTGTTGCACATGGCAAGATTTCATTCTTTTTTACTAGTGAATAATATTCCATTGCATATATAAACCACATTTTCTTTCTTTATCCATCAGTGGACAGTTAGTTCGCATACATGTTTTGGCACTTGTAAATAAAGCTGTAATGAACATGAGGTTGGATATATCTACTCGAGTTAGTGTTTTCATTTCCTGCAGGTAAATACCTAGAAGTGAAATTGCTGGATCGTATGGTTATTTGTATTTTTCATTTTTTGAGAAACCTCTGCACTGTTTTTTGTAGTGGCTCTGGTAATTTACATTCCCACCAATGGTGCACAAGGGTTTCCTTTTCTCCACATCCCCAACACTTGTTATTTTTTTTTTGTCTTTTTAATAATAGTCATTCTAATAGGTGTGAGGAGATACCTCACCATTGTTTCCATTTGCATTTCCCTGATTAGTATACAGGGCATGTTTTCATGTACCTGTTGGCCATTTGTCTGTCTTTGAGAAACTGTGTATTCAGATCCTCTGTCCATTTTTACTTTATTTATCTATTTATTTTTAAGGACTTATGTACTTATTTTAGAGAGAGAGAGCATGAGTGGGAGGAGGGGCAAAGGGAGAGGGAAAGAAAGAGACTCCTGCTGAGCGCAGAGCCAGATGTGTGGCTTGATGTCAAGACCCTGAGACAGTGACCTGAGCTGAAATCAAGAGTCCGACACTTAACTGACTGAGCCACCCAGGCACCCCTGCCCATTTTTAATTTAAAGAAAAAAAAATTTTTTGGGGGGGCTTTTGAGTTCTATGAGTTCTTTATATATTTTGGATATTAACCACTTAATCAGATGGGTGATTTGCAAATATTTTCTCCCATTCAATAGCTTGCCTTTTCATTTTGTTTATGGTTTCCTTTGCTATCTAGAAGCTTTTAAATTTGATTTAGTCCTACTTGTTTATTTTTCCTTTGGTTGCCTTTGCTATTTGTGCCTGATGTGAAGGAGTTTACTGTGTATGTTTTCTTTTAGGAGTTTAATAGTTTCTGGTCTTATTTTCAAGTCTTTAATCCATTTTGAGTTGATTTTTGTGTATGGTGTAAGATAATGGTATGATTTCATTTTTTTGCACGTGTTTGTCCAGTTTTCCCAACACCATTTATTAAAGAGACTGTCCTTTCTCCTATGTATATGCTTGGCTCCTTTGTTGTAAATTAATTGAGTAAATATGTATGGGTTTATTTCTGGACTCTTTCTTTTCCAGTCATTTCATGTGTCTTACATCAGTACGGTACTGTTTTGATTACTGTAGCTTTCTAGTAAAGCTCAAAATCAGAAAGTGTGATGCCTCCAACTTTGTTCATTTTGTTCAAATAGCCAAAGATTGCTTTGGTATTTGGAATCTTTTGTAATTAACTCCATACAAATTTTAGGATTGTTTGTTCTATTTCTGTGAAAAATGTCATTGGAATTTTGATTGTGGTTTCATTGAATCTATAGATTGCTTTGGGCAGTATGGACATTTTAACAGTTTTGAGTCTCCTACTCCATGAGCATGTATTATCTTTCTATTTATTTGTTTCTTCTATTTCTTTCATCATGTCTTAAAGTTTTTATTGTACAGGTCTTTCACCTTCTTGGTTAAATTTATTCCTAGGTATTTTATTCTTTTTGATGCAATTATAAATGGAATTGTTTTCTTAATTTCTTTCTGCTACTTCATTATTGGTGTATAGAAACTCAACTGATTTTTGTATATTGATTTTGTTTTCTGCAACTGAATTTACTTATTAGTTCAAGGTTTTCTGGTGTATGTAGTCTTTAGGGTTGTCTGTATATATCCTGCCATCTGTAAATAGAGGCAATTTAACATCTTCCTTTCTGGTTTGGATCCCTTTTATTTCTTTATCTTGTCTAATTGCTCCAGCTAGGATTTTCAGTACTGTGTTGAATAAAAGTGTGGTGAGGTAGTTATCATTTCTTCATCAAGATCGAGTATGATGTTAGCTGTGGGCTTCTTACTATTGGCTTTATTCGGAGGTACAGTCTCTACCCACTTTGTTGAGAGTTTTTGTCTAAATGGATGTTGAATTTTATCCTTCATTTTGTTAATGTGGTGTATCACATTGATTGATTTGCATATATTGAACCATCCTTGCATTCCTGCAGTAAATCTAACCTGATCATGTTATATGATCCTTTTAATGTATTGTTGAATTTTGTTTGTTCATATCTTGTTGAGGATTTTTACATCTGTATTCATCAGGATTATTGGCTTGTAATTTTCTTTTCTTGTAGTGTCCTTGTCTGGTTTTGATATCAGTAATGCTGGCCTCATAAAATGAGTTTGGAAGTGTTACTTTCTCTTCTATGTTTTGGAAGAATTTGAGAAAGATTGGTACAAATTCTTCTTATAAATGTTTGGTACAAGTCACCAGTGAGGTCATCTGGTCCTGGACTTGTGTTTGTTGGGAGGTTTTTGATTACTATTTCAATCTCCTTGCCAGTAATTGATCTGTTCAGGTTTTTTATTTCTTCATGATTAAATCTTGGGTAGATTGTGTATTTCTAGAAATTTATCTACTTCTTTTCTTTGTCCAGTTTGTTGGTGCATAATTGTTCATAGTCTCTTATGATCCTTTGTGTTTCTGTGGTATCAGTTATTCTATCTGCTGTTTCATTTCTAATTTTATTTGAGTACTCTGTCTTTCTTGGTGAGCCTGGCTAAAGGTTTGTCTATTTTATCTTTTCAAAAAACCAGCTCTTCATTTCAGTCTTTTCTTTGTCTTCTTAGCCTCTGTGTCATTTATTTTTGCTCTTATCTTTGTTAATTGTTTTCTGGTTATTTGTAATTCTTTTGTTCCTTTCTTCTTCTCTTGCTTTCTTTCTTTGTGATATATTTCCTGTAGTGATATGCTTACATTCTTTTTTTCTTTTGTGTATATACTATACGATTTTGCTTTATGGTGACCATGAGATTTATGTTAAACAGCTTCTAACAGCCCATTTTAAGTTAATAGCAACTTAACTTTGAATGAACTCATTCTGAGTGTCTACATTTTTACTTTCCTTTTCCATGTTTTACGTATATGTTACCACCACTTACATCTTTTTATCTTGTGTATCCATTAACAAAGTATTGTAGTTATAGTTATTTTTAATACTTTTGTGTTCTAACCTTCATACTAGATTCGTAAGTGATTAATCTACCACCTTTGCAACACTGGAATGTTCTGAATTTTACTATGCATTTACTTTACCAGAGAGATTTGTACTTTCGTATGTGTTTCTGTTACTAATTAGCACCCTTTCATTTCAGCTAAAGAAGTACCTTTAACGTTCTTTGTAAGGCCAGTCTGGTGGTGATGAACTCCTTTAGCTTTTGCTTTTCTGGAGAACTCTCATTAAATTCTGAAGGACAACTTTGCTGGTCAAGTATTCTCATTTGGCTTTTTTTTTTTTCTTTCAGCACTTTAATATATCTTTCCAATCCCTCTGGCCTACAAAGTGTCTGCTGAAAAATCTGTTTATAGTCTTTGGGGTATGTTACAAGTTGTCTTTCTCGTACTGCTTTTAAGATCCTCTCCTTGTCTTTTACTTTTGACATTTTAATTATAATGTGTCTTGATGTGGGTCTCTTTGGAGTCCTCTTATTTGTGTCTCTCTGGGCTTCCTGGATCTGGATATCTGTTTCCTTCCCCAGGTTAGTGAAGTTTTCACCCATTATTTCTTCAAAAAATTTGCTGCGCCTTTATTTCTCTCTTCTCTTTCTGGGAACCCTATAATGCAAATGTTAGTCCACTTGATGTTGTCCAGTAAGTCCCTTAAGCTATCTC
This sequence comes from Mirounga leonina, assembly GCF_011800145.1. Classification (NCBI taxonomy): domain Eukaryota; kingdom Metazoa; phylum Chordata; class Mammalia; order Carnivora; family Phocidae; genus Mirounga; species Mirounga leonina. The sequence continues at coordinate 51,100,742 of NW_023270377.1, read as the reverse complement.
CACTTTTTTTTTTAAATGTGTGTGGCTGCTCTGATTGGGTGAGTCCCACTGCCTTGTCTTTAAGGTCACTGAGCCTTTCTTTTACTTCATTTAGTCTGTTGTTGAAGCCCTCTGTTGTATTTTTCAGTTATTGTATTCTTCAGCTCCGTGATTTCTCTTTAGTATTTTCTTATATTTTCTATCTTTGTTGAAAGGCTCACTTTTCTTTATGTATTATTCTCTTGACCTCAGTGAGTATCTTTATGACTGCTATTTTGAACTTTTTATTAAATAAATCACTTATTTCTGTTTCATTAAGGTCTCCTTCTGAGGTTTTATCTTCCTTCATTTGAAATAGATTCCTCGGTTTCTTCATTTTCCTTGACTCTCTGTGTTGGTTTTTATACATTAGATAAAATGCCACCTCTCCCAGTTTTAAAGGAGTGGCCTAGTTTAGATGAACTCTCATTGTTAAACCTTGCCCCAGCTCTTAATTGTCTTTCAAACCTTGTGATTGTCTCCTTTATTCTTAGGTACTCCCAGTAATTCGGGGTGTGTTAACATTTGTCAGTGTTCAGATGGGAGGATCTCAGTCAGCACATAGATTCAGGCTGATTAGAAGCTGAGCTTTTAGGTAGTATCTTTTAAAGTATGCTGTTATACCTCTTTTAGAGAACAACTGGGAGATGGGTGTTCTCTCTGCTCTCTCTGTACTGAGCCCTGGGGTGATAGCCAATTAAGAACTGTTTCTTTGTTTGCTGCCATCTGTTAGACCTGTCAACACAAGCCCTGCTGGCTATCAGAGCTGGGCTGTCAAGGGGGTGCCAGACTTGTTCATAAGCTCCTTTCTAGGAGATACCAATGACTTAGAGTGAAGTAAAGGGAGACAGTGAAGATGATGCCTGCTGCCTTTGTGGCTTTTTAGAGGGTATTTCAGTAGGCTCCTAGATACGTGTTAAATTAGATGCCTACCCCTTAGGTAGAAGCTTTTAAAATAAGTGCTTAGGCCTCTTGAATGGAGGGACTGGGTATTTCAATCAGTTGCTTCTGCTCTGGGTCCTGTAGTATAGCTTCCATGAATATGGGTGAGCCCGTTAAGACCTGGTTCTCAGTTTGTGGTAGCCTTGTGGATATTGTGGACATATGCCCTGTTGGCTTTCAAAGCTGATGTTTTGTGGGCCCGTCTCTTAGGTGCAGGTCTTAAATGTTGTGGTGCCAGATATAGGGTCAAACCTTTGCTCTTTAGAGAGAAGCAACCCTTTGTTTCTCAGGGAGAAACTCCCTCTTGACCTGGGTCCCCACACCAGGGGTGTGGTCAGATCATGTCTCAGGCTCTTCTGCCCATATCAATGTGGGTTTTTTCTTGTTCACATAATGTAAGGAGTAACTCCACTGGTTTTTAGGTTTCTTTCACAGGGAATTGTTCCATATGTAGCTAGCTGTAGATTCAATGTGTCCATGGGAGGAAGTGACTTCAGAATCCTCCTACATTGCCACCTTGGGGTGAAACTTCTTTTTCTCTTAGATCTTATTTCAAGATTTGAATAAGGGCATGTAGCTATAGTTCATTAAATTTTACTGCTGCATACCATTTTATTATGTGAATATACCTTGATATAGTCTACTGCAGTAGGGAATATGGGTCTTCTATGTTTATTTTGTCATGAGCAATTTAACATGTGTTTTGGTATATGTGAGTAGATTTTTTAGTTGTATATCTAGGAATGGAATAGGTGGGGGGGAGGTCACAGGGTATGTACATGTTCATCCATGCAACATAATGCTAAATTGGTGATGCATCATTGTACAGTCCCATTGGCAGTTTGCTCTGTATGCTCAACACTGACCTTTTGATTTTTTTCCTAATCCGTGTATGTAAAAATGGTTATCTTGTCATGGTTTAGTTTTGCATTTTCCTGAATGATAATGAGGTCAGACATCTTTTTATGTTTATCTTCCATTTCAGCTTTTATTTCTGCATTTTGTTGTATCGGTCTCTTGTATAGTTAGCCCTTTTTTTTTTATGTCATGGTTAAGAACTGTTTAACAGCTATAAGGACTTGAAAATAATATCAATATCTTACTACAGATTTGCTCCTCATATTTATTTTAAGTCTATCAGGAATTGATTCTTTGGACAGTGTAAGTTAGGGGTCCAATTGCATTTTCCTCATATAAATGACTGTTTTTGTACGTTTTATTGAATAGCCTTTCCAGTGCCTGGAGTGCCACCTCTGTCATTTCATGGTTGTGTATTTGTGTGTTTCTATGTTGGGTTCTTCCGTTTATCGATCAAGTTGTCTGTCCTGCACAAATATTACATTATACTGTTTTAATTACCATAATTCTAATGAGTCTTGATGTCTGGTAGGACAAGAATCCACATTTCCCATCAAGCTGCTTGACTCATCCATATAATTTGAGATTCAGCTTATCAAATCCTTGAAAATTTCTTTTTGTAGTTTTGATTAAAATTTTGTTAAATTTGCTTATCAAATTAGGGAGAAGTAAAATTCTTAAAAATGTTGACTCTCATTGTACATGAACATAGTACATCACCCCATTAATTTAGGATTTCTTTGAATACAGTTAAAAATTGTTTAAGCATCGCATATGTTTTGTTAATTTATTCCTAGGTGTTTAATATTTTTGATGGTATTATAAATTACATCAGCTAAAAATTTCAGTTTCCATTATGCTGTATAGAAATTGATTTTTTTTTCTGTTGTCATTGTATCCATATCTAGCACTCTTACCTAAACTCTTACTGATCTAATAATTTGCTTATATATATATTTGAGCTTTCTAACAATCATGTTACCTGTCTGTGAATGACAGTTTTATTTTTTTGAAGCCCTCCCTTTTCGTTTCATTCTTTTTCTTACTGTAATGTTCAGGTCTACAAGGTCATAAGTGTGCTTCCTGTCTTGTTCCAGTTTTTAAACAAGAATGAAACACATTTTCATCTTTGAATGTGCTGTTTCTTATGGGTCTTTATCGGTTAATGAAAGTCCCCCTCCCCACCTTTTTTTCCCTAATTTTCTAAGAAAATATTTTGGTTGTTTTTGTTAGTGATGTTCTTATGTAAAATATTTATTGGTTATTAAATTTTATCAAATGTTTATCTGCTGTCAAGGAGTAAGCATGGTTTTCCTTTGTTAATGTGAGAAATAATGTTTACATATTTTTCTTTTTTTTGTTTGTATATTTTTCTAATGTCTAACTTGCATCACAATTTGGTTATGGTATACTATCCTTTTTTAAATTTATGTTATTATTTATGTATTAGAGAGAGAGAGAGAACATGAGCAGGGGGAGGGGCAGAGAGAGAAGCAGACTCCCCACTGAGCAGGGAGCCCAATGCGGGACTTGATCCCAGGACCCCAAGATCATGACCTGTGCTGAAGGCAGATGCTTAACCGACTGAGCCACCCAGGCACCCTGTATATTATCCTTTTTAATAAAAACACTCTTGGATATGGTTTGTTATTAAGAGTGTGCATCTGTGTTCATTAATGAGATTAGTTTTTAACTCTTTTTGAATTGTACTTTTAAAGCCTTCTTTTAATACCAAGTTTATATTGGTCTCAGAAGAAATTTTCTGGGAATTAGAATGATCTATTGCTTAAAATTTGTTAGAACTCTTCTGTAAAATAATACTTGGACCTGGAAGGTTTGCATTTGAGGTGGTTTGATTTAGGGAAAACATAAAGAATAACTACCAATCCATTACTTTTTTGATTATAGCAGTATTCTCATAGTCCTTTCCTTTTGATAACTTACATTTTTCTAAGAATAGGATCATTTGTCTAAGATTTATTCATGTCTGTTTGTGCCTTCTCTCATTCAGTCTTGTCAGAGGTTTATATATTTTACAAAAAAAGGAAAAAAACCTTAATCTTTCTTGATTCTGTATTCTGTGTTTGTGTTCTGTTTCACTAATTTATACTCTTACCTCTGTAACTTCCTTTCTTATTTATTGTAACTTTATACTGTTCTTTTTGTAGTTTTTTAGGTTGGGCGTTTAGCTTGGTGATCTTCAGCTTTTTTTACTCTAAGCCTCTAAGCTATAACTTTATCTGTAATTACTGCTTTTGTGGTGATTTTAAATATTTGATGAAATTTTCTTTTTGCCTTAATACATGTTTGGATTTTATAAGTATTGTTAGTATGTTTGAGAAAAATGTGTCTTCTCTAATTGTTAGGTGTATAAGGTTCTATATGTCTCTGTTACATAAAGCTCTGTATGTCTCCATTGTATTAACTGTGTGGTTCAAATATTTTATATTTTCATTTTTTTCCCCTACTTGACTTACCAAAAACAAAACAGGAAGTGTGGGATTATATTGTCTAATCTTTCCTGTATCTTGAGGTTATTTTATTAGGTAAAGCAAATTAAAAATGATACGCCTCAGTATTAAACATGGCTTTTGATTTTTGTCTTTTAAAAATACTTATTACTGTGTGTATATGCGTGTGTGTGTCTGTGCATTCAGTTTGACAAGTCTCTGAAAAGTGATCTATTTTATATTTATTGTGGTTGGGGCTTGTTTCTGCCATCTACTTAGTACTTTATCTTTTCTGTCTCTGTCTTACTACCTCGTCCCCCTTTCTTGTACTTTTTCTTCCTCCCTTTATAAATTTGAAGACTTTTTACTTGTTTATTAGTTGTTTTTTTTATTTCATATTTTTTCTACATCCATTTTGGAAGATAAACACTATTTCAGTTTTCTTATGATTGTTTTGAAATTTTACCATGCCTACTTAAATCCTAATAGTATCTTAATGCCTTCTCATGTAACACAGGGGCTGTGGAACAGTTTAACTCTGGTCAGCTTCTTCCCTGATTTAAATGGTTCCAGACTAATGACTTTTTAAATACTGTTGTTTCAGTCTAACTCAAAGTTAGCCAGGCCCACAAATGCCAATTTGGAAGTGCCATGTAACCTGTTCTTATCATCCAGAAGTTATTTTCTGCAATGGGCAACCTTTGTCAGGGAGGTACTCCATTAGCCAAACCTGGAAACCAAAACTGCCAATAATCACTCTTCTAAGGTTTTTATTCTCTGAAGAAACAGAAACCTCCATTGCTACTTTGAGCAGATTCTATGCCCAGCTTTTGTTGGGAGACGTCTCTGACAAAATGAAGCTTTATGTTGAAGTAATATCTTATGAAAGTAATATTATTTCAAAGGAAAAGAAAAATAGAACTTGGCCTTACTTATTCATCTAGTAGCAATTGTATGAAATAATACATATTCAACATTAATATTTAAGTGGTGGCATTTATTTTTCTGGAGAGTCAGCTTCTGCTGTCTGATAAAAATGTGTATTATTCTTGCATATATAGAGACTACAGAAAAACCATTTGGCTAATTTATTCATATGGCCTCTATCAAAGGGAATCTCTGTAGTGTAGATAATGTGGATGAAATAATGAAGTTTCAAAAAATATTAGAGCGAATCATTCTGTGTTTTTGAATATGTTCTTTGTATTTTAGCACTTTCTCGTTTGTACATTTTTTTTGTTAACTCTAAAGGTGTTTTTTTAAGCTGGTATTTTTCTAAATAAGAAAAAATTAAGTTTGAAAAATAAAAGAAAATTTAAGTGTATCATCAAACTTTGGACACACAAAGAAAATGAGACTTTTTTAAACCTGCTTCCTTATTCCCAGCTGTGATTCAGAATCACTGAAATTTATGAGCAGACATTTGAAGTAATTTTAGGTTTATCAACCACTGTCCGAAATTTGCTCCAACTATTTTTGTTGCAGTATTATTTTATGCCCCACTCAATTATAGTATGTATATCAGTTGCACTTCATTTTTATTTATATTGATGTTTCAAAACAGGTATTGAAAAGAACAAAATGGCTTTCAGTAGGTAAAATGGCTTGAGTATTAGAAAAAATGAGATTTGCATTTAAACACAACTTTATCATTGTCATGTAAATTTTTCTAATGTTAACATTTTTAAAGGATATGTGATAACATAGGGAAGAAATTTTGACACTTGTAATTTAAGAAAGGTAAAGCACTAGTATTTAGATTATTTTGGTAGATAAATTCTGCTTAGGTAAATGGCAAAATCTCATTTAGAAAAGCTACATAATATCTATAATATAAAAATCATAAACTATTCAAGTTACTTAAGTACTTTAGAGTTAGTATTCATAATTACTAATTTGTGTGTATTATAGGAAAACAACTGTTTTGTTTCAGTGTTTGTATGCATTCTCTTTAAGGAGTAGCATTTTCAGTAGTGAAAAGTGAAATCTTTAAAAAATTTCTGAGGTACCTGTTATTCTGTGATTTGTATAAGGCAGGGATATATATGGAAATAATATGCAGATAGGTAGGTATGTAGATAGATATATATGAGTATATAAAGATGGATATATAGTGATATAGATATATATAATATCCCTTTTTCTGAGGTATTTTGGGCATTGTGTCAGTCTGTATAATGACTTTTCTTTTTCATATACAAGAATTATTTTATTGAGTTTTTTAAATATGTTTTTAAAGAGTATGAATTAGTTTTTAAATAATGATTAATCCTAATACAAATCTTACTCCATACATTCTCAGGGTTCTTGCCATGGAGGCGGGAAGAGGGTTACATAATAGGCCATATAAGTTTGTAATGCATTCTTTTGCTCTTTCAGTAGTCTGCTGTCTTGGGTTCAAGATTGATTTTATGTGAAATTGAGCTCTTGGTATATGTTAAAGGAAGCCTCCAGTGTGGCAGGTGAAGTCAATACAGTACATTCTTTAAACAGCAGAGATATATTTCTCATCTTCTTGAGTGGCATTTTTGAAATAGCAGAATTTTTTTAGATTTATTTATTTATTTTAGAGAGGGGCAGAGGGAGAGGGAGAGAGAAACCCCCAAGCCGACTCCCTGAAAAGCTCAGAGCCTGACATGGGGCTCGATCCCAGGACCCTGAGATCATGACCTGAGCCGAAATTAAGAGTCTGATGCTTAACTGACTGAGCCATTCAGGTACCCCTAAAATAACAATTTTTTAATTGAAATGGACAGGATGGAGGGGCTGGATCGTGTCTGGCACCATTTTGGACATTCTAATTTTTGAAAATATAAAAATAGGAGGACTCGGACTACTTGATTTTAAGACATATCATATAAAGCTACAGTAATCAAGATAGTGTGGTATTGGCAGGAGGATAGACATATAGATCAGTGGAACAAAATAGAGAGCCCCAAAATAGATCTACACATAAATAGTCAGTTGACTTTCTACAGAATTGCCAAAGTAATTCAGTAGGAAAAGGATTTCAACAGTTGGTGCTAGAATAACTGAAATCTATTTGTAGAATTATGAGCTTTGACCTTTGCCTCTCATCATACACAGAAATTAACTCAGTGGGTCATAGATCTACATGTAGAAGCTAACGTGATAAAACTTCAAGAATAAAACATATGAGAAAGTTTCATGACCTTAGAGCAAAGATTTCTTAGGATACCAAAAAAAAAAAAAAAAGGAAGAAGAAAAGGAAAGGAAAAAAAAATGGGTAAATTGATCTCATGAAAATAGAGAAGACTCTGTTGAGAAAATGAAAGTCAAGTTACAGACAGGGAGAAAATATTGCAAAACCTGTATCAGATAAAAGACTTGTATCCAGAACGTTCACAGAATTCTTACATCTTAATTGTGAGAAAAATAAATCCAAAATGGGCAAAAGATAGAATAGACATGTCACCTACAAAGCTTTATAAATCATTAGTCATGAAGGAAATGCAAATTAAAACCACAGTGAGTATATACAACTACACTACACTACATGGACTTTAACATTTTAAAAAGAAAACAAAGAACAGATCATACCAAGGGTTTGGGAGGATGTGAAGTTGCCACACATAGCTTTTGAAAAGGCAAAATGGTATCCCTTTGAATAATAGGTTGGCATTTTGTTGTTATAAATACGCACTTACCATATGACCCAGTACAGGTGGTTGAGTTGTGTCGCCCCAAAAGGGTATATTTAAGGTCTACCCCTCAGTACCTCAGAATATGACCTTTTTTGGAAATAGGGTCATTGCAGCTTATAAAATAAGGTCATATTGGAGTAGGGAGTTCTTAATCCAGTATGACTTGTATTCTTAAGAAGACACAGAAAGGAGAGATGGCCACATACAGACGGAGACATAAAAGGAGAGTGCCATATGAGGATGGAAGCAGAGGTTGGAGTTACGCAGTTTAAAACCAAGGGCTGCCAGTACCAGACAGTATTGTATGAGAAGCTGAGAAAAAGACATAGAACAGATTCATGCCCAGAGGCTTCAAGAGAGCTTGGCTCTCTACCTTACATCTTGATCTCACACTTCTAGCCTACACACTTGTAAAGGAATACATTTCATTGGTTTTAAGCCACCGATACTGTGATACTTTGTTGTAGTAGCCTTAGGAAGCTAATACACTCAGTAATATCACTTAGAGGTATTTACTTAAGAGAAATGAAAGCAATACTTTCACAAATATGTGCTTCAATATTCGTAGCGGTTGTATAGTCCTAATAGCCAAAAGTCGAAAGCAGTCTACCAGTGTCTACTAATTGGGTGGATGAATAAACAAATTGTGACATACCTGTGTGATCGAATGAACTGATACACACCACAACATGGACGAGTGTAAAGGGATTATGCTAAATGAATGAACTCAGTTACAAAATTCTACATACTATACGCTGCTAGTGATAGGACATTCTAGAACAGACAAAACTATAGTGGCAGAAGTAGATCAGTAGTTCCCAGGAGCCAAGGGTGGAGAGAGGAGATTAATTTCAAAGGAACACCAGGGAGCTCTTCAGATTGTAGAAATGTTCTATATGGTGATTGTGGCAATGCTGTAAAATCGTATATATTTGTCAAAACCCATCAAATTATTTACTTCAAAATGGTGAATTTTATTATAAATAAATTATACCTCAACAAAGCTGATTAAAACATTTAAAAGAATATAATAAATGGTTATATTAAGTATATAATGACTATATTTCTATGTTGAATGGAAAAAAACATTGATCTTAACATTGTACAAATGATACTTCTGGCTGATAAAATTTTTGATAACGACATCAATTACACAGTCAAAAAGTGCTGCATCTCAATAACCTAGAAGTGAAGATAATGTACTCTGAAAAAGGATTCAAGTGATGATAATGACACTAATCTCAAGGAGTTGAATAAAATTTTAAACAGTGGAGGAAAGCATTATTTGCAAGTTAATTTATTATTATATTGGGTGATTTTAAATATCTGTAGCTGAACTAGTTATTTTAAGTGTTTCCTTGGCATTCCAAAAATCATACACTTAAATGGGGGTTGGGATTTTTTTTTTTTTTTTTTTTTACGGGGAAAATGGAGGATTGCCATGTATTCCGGCATGCATAGAGCTTCCTCTTATACCCAGTTAAACAGAGTTGATACGTCCTCCTTCGTTCTTCCATGTGTCATTGAACTATGTCTAGTTCTGCACCTGTTATACAGTATTGCATTTAACATTTTCATATCTGTAAATTTAGTTAGGTGGCATCTTCTTTATCCCTACCATAGTCTACAGTACCTGGTTGCTGGTATACATAAAGTAAAAAATTGGTGGGTAAGACAGAACAATTTTTATTAAGAATCAATCTTGTGCCATCATCATGCCTTTTATAATGTTTGACATTTATTTAGTCAGCAAGCACTTATTGAGTGTTATGTGGAAATAATTATACTAGCTGCTTTGGGACATATAAAAATGCTGTAACATCTAAACTTTTAAGGTTAGAATAAAATGTAATCTCTATTTAGTGAAAGGTGTAACAAAGGATGAGGGTAGGTAATCACTAGAGCTTTTAGGTAGATCATAGGTTAAAAATATTGGAAAAACTGTTTAGTCTGATGACAGAGGAAATCACTGCAGCAGCCATAATATTCAAAATAATCATGGTTTAAATGTCATTTAACAAAATACTTCCTGGGATTTTTGTAAAACCATTTTCCTTACTGTCATATTGTTAAGTTGATCAAAAGAGTTGGACTGTGCAGTAAAAGAAATACTCTTCACCTTACAAGAGCGGAAGACTTGAATTTTCATAAGTAGACTCTTAACAGTTTCCTTCTGATGCTTCAGCATATTTTCTTTTCTCTAAAGAAGTGCAAGAAAGAATAGTGCCTCTAACATTCACCGTTGTTTGTTTTTTACCCTTTTAAGTAGATCTCGGTCTTCATATAGGGTGTCAAATAGCTATGAGACAAAACCTTTACCTCTCCTCATAGGGGCATTGAACAGGAAATAGAAGCTTAGTATGAAGTATTTTAATATAAATGATCGGTATAGCTCCAAACTAATTGTTAAAATGGATGTCAGAGTTTTCTGTGAATGTTGTGAAACATAAAGATTCTTAATACTGCAAATTGTGATAAGGTGTTGTCAAATAGAATTATTCATGGCTGATGCGTTCACTCAGTGAACTGAATGAAAACCAGGCCTTGGACATGAGGCGTGGGGTCCAGAAGAGCACTGGAATGTGAGAAGAATTCCTCCCTACCATCACAAAGTGGAGGGTCATCTCAGTATTCCTTAGTACTGTTGACTTAGTACTCTACGGATGCCTATCCCTTAGGCAATAGACAGCAATTGTAAATGAAAAAGCCTTTTTGAAGCCTTCTGTTACATTTGTCAAAACTAATATTAGATGATTAGAAATTAATATTGATAAGTTACTATTAGCTTAACTCTAAGCTTTATTCATATATTACCAGTTTTTCACTAATACCCGTTTTTGATTCCAGGATCTCTTCAAGGATACCACATTGAATTTGGTTGTCATGTCTCCTTGGTCTAACACATTGATTTTCAAGCGCTTTTGAAGTTTTACAGATGTTTGAAAATTAATGTTTGCCTGTATTAGGAAACAGAATATGTGCTGAACATCACTCAATCTTTTCTTGTTAACTCAAGGCTGTTATTTTGAAACATGTTACTATTCTGTGCCTTCAGGGGTTGTTTACATGTTTCATGTTTTTTGCCTTGACCTCACACCACCTTGCTCTTCTTCTAGTTGGCCTTCAGTCAGTGTGTCCTAACCAAAAAGCCAAACAGCTGTGTGTACTAGAGAAGTTGAAAAAGAGGGAAGAGTCTTGCAGCGTTATGGAAGGCCTTCTGTTTGTTAATGAATTCAGATAAAGAGTATTGAAAAAAGTAGGAGTGATCGGGGAGATAGAAGAAATGACATGAACAGAAACTTGAGGAATTTTTGCAAGGATTCTGAAGGACTTCCATGCCTTTCCAGTACAGTTGTTTGCTACTGCCATTCTTAGGATATAAGAAAGATGGCACAAAAGGACTTCCTGAATGATTGGATACAGGGCCTGGTGAGGAAGGAGGCTTAAAACTAAAGTTTTGTGTCTGCACAACTGGAATGATAAATGAAAGTGCCATTTAAAAAAAATACTTTTATTTTCTGATTATAAAAGTATAATTATCGTAAACATTTGGTAAGACACAAAGGCAAAAAAAATACATAAAAAAATCAACTGAGTTTACTGTAGATATAACCACTGTTGATGTTTTTATCCGTATACATATTTTACACATTTAGATTACTACTGGTATACAGTTTTGTGACCTTTCTCACCTTAATCCATCATATTTTTTCCACACCATTAAATAGCCTTCAAAAACTTGAGTTTTCGTGGCTACATCATAGTTTGTTGAAAATCAGAAATGATTTAACTATTACCTTTTTGTTGGACATTGAAGTTATTTTGAGTCTCGTTACTGGTTATATTGTTTTCAGTCTCCTTATAGAAAAATCTTTATCCACGTCTGTATTTATTCTCTTAGGACAGTTTCCTAGGGGGTGGGATTACTTATCAAATGGGTTTTACACATGTGGCTAAGGAACCTTTAAAATGTTATGCTCCTTTCTCCTCCCACCGGTAGTGTATAAGCATGATTGTCCCTCTCACACTTTTGCCATCACGAACTGTAATTGTTGGACTTTAGAAGGGCCAGGAGGGCCAGGTTTGTTTTGACTTTGTGGAGTTTCAGGTGACAATTGAACAGTCAAGTACAATGTTTAGTAAGTAGTACTAGAAGAAGCCGAGTGAGAAATGGAAATATATAATGCTACAACTGAAGATTTAGAAACTCTATGTGTAGTTTATATGAAATAGGATATTTCTAAGCAATAAAGATATATAGTATGGGTAATGATATCTGTGGCATTACATACAGCAAAAAGTGGGGAGCTAAAGACTGAACTTCAGGGAAAGCCCAGGTAATACGGGATGGAAGTGGACAAAAGGATCTTTCAAGGTGTAATACAATGCTGGAGATGATAGAGAATTGGGTTTATATTAGTAGCAGGTTATGTTTTCTCTAAGGCCTGTCCTAAGGAGTATTTGGTTTTAGCTTAATGTATAGCAACTGCTTTTGTAATTTCAGATTTCTGACCCAGTCTCAATATACCACTGTCATACCAATAAAACTGTTTTATGTCACATAGACTAATATATTCTTGATCTTCTTAGTGAATCTTTGCTTTTTTATATTCTTTTAGATGTGGTAAGGTATTACTTAAGTCCTTGAATGGCAGTTATAGGCCTCAAACTGTTCAATTCTGCATAATGGTCATATAGTAACTGGTCATGTTACTGGTGCGTATTCTAGACTTAATAATTATATATTATATATAATATATTTTCCCATTATGCAGAATTTTCTAAATGTTGAATAGAAAGTGAGAATTAATTTGTGTTTATGCTTTTAAGTCTGTTTCTGTTTTGTAGCAGAAAGGGAGGGAAATGGAAAGAAAGCATAGAGCAGAAAGAGCAAGGATCTTCAACTGTGATAACAGCATTTTACTTTCTAATGACAAACATTACACACAAAATTACTTGTGATTATGTGAGTAAGAATATTTTTGAGACCTTTCCTCATTTGACCAGTGTTTTGAAAAAAGTTGTATTCTGCTCGTTGTATCATCGCAGCTTTTTGAGATGGTGATAGGGAAGTTGCCCAGGAAGGCTGGCATGCACCTGGCTGAGTGCAACAGAGCAGCATTACCTTAGTACATTCACTATAATCCAAAGATGATAATGAGTTTTGGCATAAAGTTATTACAGTCTCTTACATCTGTCTACCCAGTAGGAGTAACAGTTACAGAGCCCAGGTAGTTATGTCATATCTGAGAATTGGAATATTTTCTCATGTTTCCATTCTGTCATTCCCCATTCTTCTTGCATGTCAGATCTCTTCTTTCCCCCCAGTTGTTTTGAATCTCGACTGTACCCGAGAGTTTTTAAACCTCAAACCTCTCTAAGCTTGGATCACACCTCTGCTGAGTAAATCAGAATCTTCTAGGTAGGGCTTAGGAATCAGTAATTTTTAAAGCTCTGTGGGCAGCCAGGGTTGTGATCTGTGGTTTTAGATGTAGTAATGCCATCAGTGAAATTAGTAGTTCTTAAGGGGGATGCGTATTAAAATCACCTGAAGTTTTCTCCACAGTATTCCTTCCCTCCCTTTCCCCTTACTACTTGAGTGAACCAGTGTTAACTGATGGGAGTATATAGCCCATGCCTTCGATGAGTTAGGACCAAAAACCAAAGGATCAATATGTTAAGTAAGTACTGTTTTCCTGTACTCTTTTTGGTAGGTATTCTGCTTATGTAAGTGACTTTGCGTTTATCCAGTGTTATTTCATATTAATAATTTTGTGTTGTTTGTTCACTATTTGCATATTCTCTGTGAGGGCAGACATCATATCTGTTCTGTTCATCACTCTATTTTCAGTGCCCAACACATAGTGGGTACTCAGTAAATGTTACAAGAGTGAATCATTAACACTGAGTCTTGGGAGTACCTCACTATTTTATGTCTATATGCACTACCTTAAGCTTTATAATTACATTATCCACTGAGGAAAAAGATCTTCTGTAAAGCAGAACATAAGCAGGAAATAGATGTATTGAATTTTGAAACTCCTTTTCATGTCAGGGATTCTGTGTGGACATTATTAAGGTTTGAACAGAATTGCAGCTCACAATACAAACATTTCCTGGTAGAAGTACGTGTTTGCATACTTGGCCCTCATATCAAGTGTCAAACCAAAACGCATAGAAAAACTAGTGAACAAACAGGTACTTTTAGAGTCTAGTTTAAACTTCACAATAAGCTAGAGTCTAGGCTTATATATCAGCTTGTTAGTTGTATTTTACCCATAGTCTGTCTTAAAGTATAAGGTGGAAACTAAAAATGAGGTGATCCTGTCAAATGTGCTTGATTTATGATACAGATTTACAGTATATTGGCAAAATGGCTTGAATTTTGGATGAGCCCTTAATTTTACAGTGTGTAAAGAATGAAGTAAAGGAAGGTACCTAAGAAAGTCTAAGTAGTTCTAGCCAAAATATCTAAAAGCTCTTCTTAAATCTATGTTATTTCAGAATTAAGGAATCTCTGGTGCCAGAATTCTCCAGTTCTAGCATTGGGGATAACAAAATATATAAATTCACTCTGCATATTTAAAATCCTTTATGGTTTACATTTTCTTCTGTAATTTTTTTTTTATTTTTATCTTTTTTTTTTTTTTAAGATTTTTATTTATTTATTTGACAGCGACAGAGATAGTGAGAGCAGGAACACAAGCAGGGGGAGTGGGAGAGGGAGAAGCAGGCTTCCGCCCGAGCAGGGAGCCCGATGTGGGACTCGATCCCAGGACCCCGGGATCATGACCTGAGCCGAAGGCAGACACTTAACGACTGAGCCACCCAAGGCGCCCCTGTGAGCTATTCTTGATAACCCCTTCTCATGTCCCATATTGCAAAAACATAACTTTAGTTGATTTTTACCTCCTCAGTCCCTCTCAAATCCATCCTCTTCTGTTTGTCTCTAATATGGCCTTAGTCTAGCCTACCATCTTCACCTGGATTACCACAGAAGTCCACCCACAGCCCCTCTCGTCCTCTTCCAGACCATTCTCCACATAGCAATCTGAGGAAGCTTTCAAAATGTAAATATTGTATGACCCCCCCCCCATGCTTAAATTATTTACTGACTTTCTGTTGCTTTTAGGATGAAGCCAGATATCTGTATAGCCTGACAAGGTCCTGCATGGACATTCATTACTACTTCCCTCTTTTGTTATCTCTTACTGCACTCTCCCTTTGTTCTCTTTGTTCCTGCCACATTGGCCTTATTTCTAGTCCCTGCTACTCCACCTTGCTCCTTACTGCCTCAGGGCATTTGCATATGCTATTCAGTCTTGTCCCGCTCTTCCTTTTACCTTCTCTTAGTTAACTCCCATTGGGTGTTTTCTCAAGCATTGCTTCCTTTGTGAAACTTCCCTGATCTTCCTAACTAGGTCACATTCCCCTGGCACTGAGTAAGGTATAACCCTCCTTTGTAGCAAATTTTCTATTTCACTTTTTGTGTGTGTGCATTTATATTTGATTAATATTTATATCCCCAACTAGATGGTAATCTCCCTGAAGGCAATGGCCGTTACATCTTTAGTTTCCAGCATAGGTGCCCAGCACAAAATAGTAGACACTTAAATCTTTAGTGAATGAATATTATTTATTTCTATTTTTTCCATTGAATCTACTGTACTTTTCATATTATAAAAGCTCAAATACATTTTTCAGATTCAGAGTGAATTCATATGCCCCACGAGGTACAGTATGAATTAATAAGCAATAAATACCATCATTTTTTTTTTTTAAGAGTTATTTATTTGTTTGACAGAGAGACACACAGTGAGAGAGGGAACACAAGCAGGGGGAGTGAGAGAGGGAGAAGCAGGCTTCCCACTGAGCAGGGAGCCCGATGTGGGGCTCGATCCCAGGACCCTGGGATCATGACCTGAGCTGAGGGCAGACGCTTAATGACTGAGCCACCCAGGCGCCCCAATAAATACCATCATTTTTCACCAGACTTCACAGGTCTTGTATTTACTGGAAAGAGGTCATTCTGGGGGGAGGGGAATAGGAAGGTAAGATCATTGTGATCTGCTAGCAGATAGCTAGGTATCTCTTTTTAGTTAGTAGAATTATTCCTTGTATTGTTTCCTAAGCCATCTCCCCTCTCCTATTGTCTTGTATCTCTCCCTAATAAGTTGTGAACTTCTAATTCCTCCAAACTAGAGAAATATGACTGTTTCCAAAGCACTCAGGAATAGCACCTGTTTACTTAAAACAAATTGCCTAAAGTTTGGAAAGAAATAGAGATGTGGTTAAGTTTATATTCTCTCTAGATAGACTCACTGTGACTGCCTTCCTACTACAAGCCAGAAGACTTTAGCGGGGGAAGCTGCTTAGCTGCTGTGAGCCTGGGTTTTCTCATCTGTGAAGCTGGGATAGTTACAGTGACTTCTCTTTCATTCTCTTGACATTGTCTTTTACAGAGCAGAAGATTTTAATTTTAATGTAGTCCAGCTTACCAATTTTTTTCATGGGTTGTGTCTTTGCTGTTTTATCTAAAAAGTTACTGCCATACCCAAAATCACGTAGGTTTTTTCCTGTGTTCTCTTCTAGGAGTTTTATAGTTTTGCATTCTATAGTAGTTCTGTGACCCATTTTGAGTTAATGTTTGTGAAAGGTATAAGGTCTGTGTCTAAGTTTTATTTTTTTACGTGAGGATGTCCAGTTGTTCAGCACCATTTTTTGAGAAGACTGTCTTTATCTTTGCTCCATCCTGTTTCCTTTGCTCTTTTGTCAAAGGTCACTTGACTTTATCTATGTGGGTCTATTTCTGGGCTCTCTGTTCTGTTCCATTGATTTGTTTTTCTCTTTTGTCAATACCACACTGACTTGATTACTGTTGCTTTTGTACTAAGTCTTGAAGTTGGGTAGTGTCTGACTTGGTTCTCCTTCAGTATTGTGTCAGCTGTTCTTTTTTTGCCTCTCCATATAAACTTTATAATCAGTTTGCTGATATCCACAGAACAACTTGGTGGGATTTTGACTAGGATTGTATTGAGCCTATAGATGAAGTTGGGAAGAATTGACATCTTGACACTTGAGTCGTCTTACCCATGAACATAAGAGTATCTCTCCCTGTATTTAGTTCTTTTTTTGGTTTTATTTGTATTTTTAATAGGTTTTGTATTACTACATAGTGCATTAAAATTCAGGGAGGGGTGGATAAGTCCTATCAAAGTTAAATTAATACGGCATCTTAATTCAAGCTCTTCCATTATGTAATCCATGCTTCAATAAGAACTTCGTGGTTTTTTTTTTTTCATTTCAAATGCATCCTACACTGTATATATACAATATACATAGGAATATTCATTTTCACACTGTAATGATTTAAAATGGGACACCTAACCATTATACCACCGTTTTCACAGTTGACATGTCAAAGTCTTAAGTCGTTATGTCCTTTTCTCTTCAAACTAGTTCAGCTTATTTTAAGTTAAGACTTTTTGCCATAGGGTTAAAAAAAGCATAGAATTTTAGTATAAATCTTTGCATTTAGCTTGGTACAGGACTAAAAAGTTGTGTGTATAAAAGCATTGTTTAAGAAAAAATGCTTATTTGTAAAATGAATCCATTATTAAATTGAGCATTTGAAACCTTATATTGGGAATCATTCCAGTGCTGGAAAAGGATAGTGTTAATGACCCTTGCAGTAATTGTTAATTGTTGAATTAATATTCAGGCAATGAGAAAATGGATTTTGCTAAGATATGAGTCCTCATGCTGCTAATGTTTAAAGTTATGTCAGTGGTTAACAATAAGAGCAGCTAGTAACAGAAGATTTTTAGGTTAAGTTTGTCACTATCTAAACTTCCTACCTGCTTTTTACTTTTGTTGTTTTGTGTAGAACATACAATAGCTTATAGGAAACATGGTATTTAGAAGGAGAGATGAATGTTTGTAGGGCAAAAAACAATTGAATAACTATACTTCTCATTTTCTTAATAGCATTTAAACCAAAAATTGCATCCTCAATTATGGAATGTAATAATGGATTTTTTTTTTTTTTTTGCATTTGTGCGTATTGAGGTTTCAGTAAACAAAGCTGCTGTTAATTTTGTCTCTGCTTTTTCATAACTTGACTCAGAACTGGAATAAATTTTACTTTTGCTGTATTGGTGAAGTAAATTAAGTAAATGAACCCTTTATGAAGGTAATATAAGAAAACGTTCCCTTCCCCTTCCATCCCCTTCTGTCCCTTTCCTTTCCCCTATTAAACTGGCTCTGTGAGATCTCCCTTTCTTCTCACCTTGGGCAGGTCCCGCAGCTCTTCAGTCGCTTTGAGTTATTAAAATAGTTCTCACTTTCAGGGCATAAAAAGCACAATCCATTGTAGGTTAAAGAGCCCAGTCTGTATCTTACAACCTCTTGGAGCTTACATTCTAGTGAGACAGACTGACGATAAGATAAATAGGTACACTATATAATACATTAGAGAGTAAAAAATAACATGGAGAAAAAAATAGAAAGGAATACATAAAATGTGTGGAGATCATGTGTGACTTTTTTAGATAGAGTGGCCAGGAAAGGCCTCACTGAAACGGTGACTTTTTAGTCAAGACCTGCAGAAGGTGATGAACCCGAACCACGTTGCCGTCGTGAAGAACGACATTCCAGGCAGAGCTGCATCTGTGCAGAAGCCCAGAGATGGAAGTGTACGTTGTGTGCTGGAGAAACAGGTTGCTATGGCCAGTTGAACAGGAAAGAGGAACAGATAAGGATGATGGTAGTGGTGGTGGCAGCAAACTATACAGTGCATTGTAGGTCTCATAAGGCTTTGACTTGAGCACAGAATAGGAAGGTAAGCCTTTGGAAAGTTTTGACCAGACTTACATGAACTGATTTACTTTCTAACTATCACTTTGCCTAATTTCATTTGCAAATAGACTACCATGGTGGGAGTAGAGCCAAAGGTGGAAGCAGAGAGGCTATTGTAACTAACCAGGAGAGGATTCTGGTGTCTTGAATCAAGGTCAAGATGGTAGGAGTAGGGAGAAGTAGTAGAATTTTGAGTTTGTTTTGGAGATAAAATCAACAGAATTTGTTGAGATACTGGATGTGGGATAGAGTGTTGTCAAAAATGAGGTCTTTGTTTTTGCCCTGATGAACTAGAAGGATGGAGTTGGCATAACTGAAATAGGGAAGATTGTAGGAGTTCAGGAACTTACTTTGGGACATGTTAAATATGAGGCACTTTTCAAAATTATTAGGCTCAAAATACTAGATTTCAAAATAAAGACTGTTTAGTAAGCATTTAGATGTATAGTTCTGGAGCTCAAGATAAAAAATCTGGGCTGGAGATAGAGATTTGGGAATTAAGAGCCTACTGGTGCTGTTGGAAGCTGTAAAACCGCATGAGGTCAGCAAAAGAGCGGATGTGAGTAGAACAGGGAAGAGGTCCAAGCACTGAGTTCTGAAGGACTGGCTGTATTGATAAGTCAGGGAGATAAGGAACAGCACTTAACGGTTGAGAAGGAAGGACCAGAAAAGTTAGGAGGAAAACCAGTAAGTATGTTACTCTATGAACAAAACAGAGGAGTTCTATCAAGGAGGAAGAAGTGATCAACTGTGTCCGATGTTGCTGGGCCGGTCAAAAAAGATGAAGATTGAGAAATAAGCATTGGGTCTACTGGTGAGGTCATTGGTGACCGTTGATGAATGCTGTTTCAGTGTAGTGATGAGGAGTAAAAGCCTGCTAAGAGACCACTGAGATGGGACCTGTAAGGGGGAGAGTAATAGAGGTTTGTTTTTTAATAAAGATTGGGGAAATGTATTGTGATATTCTTTGAACATGATTCACCAGAGAGGGAATAACAAATGATCTAGGATGGCACGTGGAACTGCTTGGTAAGAGAAAGAGAATGCGAACTAGTGAAAAGGTGTGAATAGCACCTGTCTTGAGATTGTTAGTATTTATCCCTCATTTTCTACTCAGCTGTGAAGCCTCAGTGGCAGGTCAGACGCTAGCCTGGAAAATGCTTTGCTTGAATTTGAATGGAGTCACCTCTTGCATCCAGCATCTCACCCTCCACCCCCACCACCAGGAATGTCTTGATTGGCACATGGCACCTTTGTGAGAAGGAAAAGGGCTCCTTATTCCAAACAAGGCTGCCAAAACAAGGGCTGGATTTTAGCCCTCACTCACCTTAGGCTCAGTATTCTTGGAACAGTAAAGGAATCATACTACCATAAGCTTCAGCCTTGCTCAGTCTCCCCTAAGACAACAAGGAAAGCCACATTTAATATTCTGCTATAATAAACATATCCTTTGTCCTGTGGCAAAACAACATAAGTGAGAAAAAAGCAAACTTAAGAACCAGTACAAATTTGGTGTAGGAATCCCTGTTCTTCTGCCACCTGGCAGAGGGTTTTAAGACGCATCATTTACTTTCTGTGCCTTGGTTTTTTCAAGGTAAAGGCCCGGGGCGGGGTGGGGGGATGGCTTCACCCAGATTCTTTTCAGTCTGAAATTCTGTGATTCATTAAAATTCATTAAAATACAGTAATCTCCAACTTCTGAAGCATAGCACAGTTCTGCTAAGAACTAAAAAATATCACTGAGGAAGTTTGTTTTGGGTTTTTGTTTGTTTGGATAACAGCGCCCCTTGGGTTCTTATACAAATAAGTATTAGCAGAATTTGGAGATTAAATTAGATGTAGCAGCACTGAAATTAATAAGAGGAAATATAGCAAACCATTGAGGACAATACAGACTAGTTCACAGACTTTATCCAAGTTCTGTCTGAGTCATTTTGTGGCTGTGGGACATATGGAAAGTTATTTAACTCTCTGAACCTTTGTTTCCTCATCTAAAGATAGGAATGTACTAATAGTACCTACTTCATAGATTTGTAAGGAGAATTAAATGAGTTATGCACTGTGATGCTTTGAACAATGCCTGACTTGTAATGAGGATGGAATAAACCTTAACTAACGTTGTTATTATTATTACCACCACCACTGTGTGATGTGTATAGTTTAGAAACATTTTAGTAAAACCATAGAAGTCTTTGACATTATAATTTAATTGTATAATGATTACCTTAAGTCACAAGGGAAAAATTAACTTGGAAGAGTAAATGCTCTTGAATCAGGTTAAACCTTTTTTGTTTGTTTACAAAATTAGTACTCAATTTTATGTTTTTAGTTAGAATAAAAATTCACTTAGGGAATATACCTGATTCTCAAATGATGACAGAACAGTGAGCCATTATTGTAATTAGCTGCAGTTGCTGTGTATACTTGAAACATATAAAACAGTATTTATTTTAAAAAATGTTTTTACCTAAATAGGCCAAAATGTGAAATTTTATTGTTCATGTACCTGCCTTAAAGATAGGTATTTAAAACATCCTGCAAACATTTTGATTATACCATCAAGTTTTCTACACCCTTTCTGTGTGAACTATTTTTTTCAGAGCACACATTTGATTATTGATAGCATCACTTACCTGATGTTTACAGTTCACAGTTTGTTTTACAGAATTAGTAAGATACAGTTTAATTATTTTAACTATACTTTAAAGTCCTGTTGTGATTAATATGGGTGATTTATCAATGCTGGTTTACCCTTATTTTAAATCAAACATTCAGATCATTTCTAAACTAGTGGTCACTTTTAAAGAAGAAATGCTGTATATGTATTATACACTAGTTCAGAAAGTCAAGATAATTTATGATGGCAAAGGTTAGGGAAAAATGGAAGTCTGTAGGTAAATTGGAAGGGAATTTAAGGAGTATTGGATGTGCAGCAAATAATTGTGCAGCTAGATTATATTTGAATTATCTCTCTTGTTTCAGATTTTATAAATGAAATATATATTGTTGAGCACAGTGCAATGTACCTGGGACTTAATAGCACCTAGCATTCAGACTTTGGTTTCTAACATTCCCTAAATGTGAGATTAAAAGGAACCAGAGCTTGAGGAAGTGGCTGATTCCAAAGCTGGAATCCTGGGACATCTAGTTAAATAATACACAAATTCATACAAACGGGAAAAGAGAGGGATCAAGGGCTAGCTGGTAAATGTGAAGGAAATGCTGAAGTTGGAAAATCATGATTTTATCACCATCACAGTCAGTATAGTTTATTAGTTCAGCCAAGAATCACAATTGGATGTTAAATCTAGGGGTGAAATTTTGATGAAGAGCAGGATATTTGTATGGTCTTAAGGTGTATATCCAAAGGTTATTTATTGGTTGCAGGGAAAAGATAATAAGTAAGCAGTAGGAAAATCAGACAGTTTTTAGTGATGAAAATTAATATTACCAGTTAGGGATAGGTGAATGAATATCTTGGTACCCTGAGAACACATCACTTATGTACTATTTTGGCCAGGAATGCACTGTCTGCATCTAATGAGGAAAAATCTGATAACTCCAAAAAGATGAGCATTCTATTAAAAGAAGGAGATGATGGGGAAGAAGATAACTGTATTGTTCAGAAATTCGTTATAAAAGTCAAAGGCGGAAAGATTCCACATTAAAGGAAACAGAAGACATGGAACATAGATGATCACAAGAGTAGATTCTGCATTTGGATGAAAACTAAAATTTTAAAAAGGCATTACTGCGTCAGTTAACATTATTTTGCAGATTATAGGTTAAAGTGTTTTATTGATATATTCACTGAAATTGTAGCTGTATTTTGATTCTTTTGGAGGTTAATTTAGGAAATGTGCACACTTAAGTATTTATGGGGAAAGGGCCAGATGTATTCAGCTTAATCGCACATGGCTCAGAAAAAAGCACTGTGGGTGTTGGTGTGTGTGTGTGTGTATACACACACAGACAGAGAGAGAAAGCAGGGGAGGGAAGGAGAAGATGAAAAAGTTAATGGGTCAAAATGCTAACAGGGAGAGTCTGGGTAAGATTATACTGGTGTTCTTTGTTCTTGGAGTTTTTCTGTAAATTTGAAATATTTGCAAATAATTTTATACATACATGTATGCACACATTGGGGCTTCTTTTATATTTATCTCATTGCTCTAGGTTGCTAATTTACCCTTAATACTTAATTGGTTTAAGATGTTAACATTCGTTGCTTACAGATACACACATTGATTTTTAATTTCTTTTAAATAGTGCTGGGCCTAAAGGAGATAACATTTATGAATGGAGATCGACTATACTTGGTCCACCAGGTTCTGTATATGAAGGTGGTGTGTTTTTTCTGGATATCACTTTTTCATCTGATTATCCATTTAAGCCACCAAAGGTAAGAACCTAGAAGTCCATTCTTTAATATTTATCCTTCTCCAAAATTCTAGAGGTTAAATGTGTATTGATGTAATCATTTTTATTTCATTGTTTTTCGTGAATTGATATGGAAACTCTCATGTAACCAAGAATTTTAAAACTGAAAGAAATTGATTTCTGCCTTATACAAGTAACTTTATGATTAGCAGAAAGAGGGTTTGTTAATTGTAAATGAAAGTATGCCACTTTGCATACCAATAAAGGAGATAAATTTTTTAAAAATATTTATTTATTTGACAGAGAGAGAGAGTACAAGCAGGGGGAGCGGCGGGCAGAGGGAGAGGGAGAAGCAGGCTCCCTGCTGAGCAGGGAGCCCAACGTGGGGCTTGATTCCAGGACCCTGGGATCATGACCTGAGCCGAAGATAGATGTTTAATGACTGAGCCCCCCAGGTGCCCCAAAACAGAGACATTTTAGATTTATGTTGTAAGGGAAAATATCCTATGAACCTTCCTTGAGAAACATATTGGGGTAAAAAGTAAACCTGTTTGACAACTTGGAGAAATAAGAATTAAATAACTTGAATTTTGTGCTCAATTCCTTACCTTTACTGATCAGCAAAAACTAGAAAACCATAGCAAAGAGGAGGGAAACTACTATTATTTAATCAGCTTACTTTGTGCCTTCTGTAGATAATGATGTAGTAATGGGAATGATGGTGGCTAGGTGGCTTATGCCTCAGTTGGCTCTCTATAGGAACTGGATGGGTAACAAAAGGGTTGAGTTGTACCTTGTAATAATTGGCGATTATTTTTCAAGTCTTAAACATAACAATTACCAGGATAGTTTCCTCCTCTCACTTCTCATTATAAAGTGGTCCAGCCAACAGGTAAAAACCACCATTATTAAGCCTGAACATAATTATGGTCTAGTTACAGAGACTTCTGACATGTCAGGGGAAAAGTATGTTGTTATCAAGCCTTTAACCATGATGAAATGTTTTCCTTTCAACATAGTTCCTTATGTTCCCTACACTATTTAAAATACATGTAGCAATTTGATGCCTGCGTGGCAGTTTAATGCCTGGGCTCACTTGCATGCTTGGGGTGGGGCGGGGGGGCAGGGAAAGTAAAAATTAAGAGTTTGTTTTTGTTTTTAGACCTAGGATTTTTCTCCCATTATCTAATGAGATAACAGTTCCACCTAGTGGTATCTACCTCAAAGTACATACACCAAGGTTCCCTATCATCTAGAGGTATTTTGCCGTCAGCTAGAGTTGTCAGTGTTTTTAGTACTATACTAAGTGATCCTATCAGAATTTAAGATCTTTAAATGATTGTCTTATTGAATGCTTTCACGTATGTAGAGTATATATCCTGCTAGTTCAAATAAAGGAACAAAGCCCTCATGTTAATAATACTACATACTGTATTCGCATTCAAAATGACACATGTTAACAGTGCTGGTCTATCACTAACTGCTCAATTTGCATTCACTGGTGAAGTTTCCTTTATTGCAGAAAACAAAATCATAGCAAAATAGTTCATGGCTGTCTTTGATAAATAGTGATACTTATTTCTAGATGCCTCATTTTTCTTGAAATTGGTTTTAATGTGGTAGCAAAATTAGAAAAAAGTTTGCAACATTTATTTTTTTTACAAAATTATTTTGTGAGGGAAGATTTGTTAAGACTTTTCTGTTTTCCTTGGCATCTTTTAATGTAAAATAGAAATTGACTAACATAAATCTTTCAAACTATAGTTCTGTATATGACTTATTAGTTGTTTTGGTTAGTACAGTGGTTATGTTTTAATTTAGGATTTAATTTTTTTACCGAAGTCTCAGTATTTTAATTTTCTAATCATTCCATGTTGAATCATTCCTCTTGCCTAAGATATCTGACACAGTATTATGAAGCACTATCTAGATCTGTGGTTGAACAAGTGAAAAAGAAAGAATACTTCTGCTCTTATCTTGGTGTTAGGTACAATTATTTCTATACAATTCTGCTTATTTTTGAAGTTTGGAAAAGGTGTTGAACTTCTTGAGGAATAATAAAAATTTAATTCTCTTCTGTTCACCAATTATTAATAGCTGAAAGGATTTAAAGTATTTTTTCAAGATTTTTAAAAATTTATTTATTAGAGAGCGCACGCACGTGCCAAGAGTGAGCGAGGGAGAGGGAGAAGCAGACTCCCAGTGGAGCAGGGAGCCCCATGCGGGGCTCGATCCCAGGACCCTGGGATCATGACCTGAGCTGAAGGAGATGCTTAACCTACTGAGCCACCCAGGCGCCCCAAAAGGATTCAAATTATTAATTGTGTTTATAAACCATGCATGTCTGTTGAGTAGTCAGCTGTCAGTGATCTAAACATACATTATTCCCATATTCTAGAGCAGAAGTGTCTGACAGAAATCTAATGCAAGCTACATGTGTAATTTTAAATTTTCTATGCGCTACATTAAAAAGGGTAGAAAAAGACAGTGAAATTACTTTTAATAACATCCAGTACCTCCAAAATATTGTCATTTGAACATGAAATCAATGTAGGAGTATTATTAATGTGATGTTTTACATTCTCTTTTTGGTACTGTGTCTTTGAAATGCGTCTGTATTGTACATTTTTAGCTGATCTCACTACGACTAACCGTATTTTAAGAGCTGTAAAGCTAGTATGTCTACTGTATTACACAGAAGTTCTGGAGGTACAGTATCTTCCTTTTTCCTCCGCTACTAGACCACTGGTTTCTTTCTTGTTTTTAATTATGCATCCTTAATCAGAAATATGCGTTTGAGGGCTTTTAATATTTTCTTTTTAGACTCCACCTGGGAGATCATATAGTACAATGCTAGTTCCAGGAGATTGGGAACTGTTTTTTTCTTTTTTTCTCTGCTATTCCAAATTAAGAATTAGCCACCCAGTTTATTTGTGATTGTTTTGGAATTTGCCAGTATTTGTTCCTATGATTTATCAGAGATATATTAGTTTCCTTTATTCATTACCTTAAGACCTTGCTTATTTCATTTTACTGTGTTAGTCTAACAAGATACTGAACCAGTTACAGAAATAAAAGGCTGAAAAATAGACTGGTGATTTCATCAACCTTCCTCTAAATCCTTGCCAATATTTTCTGATACATGACAGGACATTAGCTGAGTTGATACTAATCTTTTCTACTAAGAAACCAATATAACTTTTGTTTTTTATGGTAAGAAAAATTCTTCACAAGTTTCTTCTTACCTTTGGCACTAAAACACTTCTGTTCTCTCTCACATGCTTTATACAGAGCTGTATGTGCACATGTGTGTACGTATATATGGTATATATGGTCATGCATACATAGAATTATTGTATCATTCATTTAGAGTAAGCCAGCCAAATCAGCTGCTCACTTTGGTGTAAAATTGATATAGTTCCTAATCTGCAGGGTAAAAAAATTCCAACTGAATTGAATAAAACCATTTACTTTTTTTTTTTTTTTCAAGTAGGCTCCATGCTCAGTGTGGGGCTTGAACTCACTACCCTGAGCTGAGATCGAGTCGGATGCTTAACCCAGGCACCCCAGTTAAAATCATTTACTTTTGATATTACTTAAACCTGGTATTTAATTAGCTCTTCAGTAAATTATTTTCTATTTAGTATCTATGATATATTACCCTTTACTTTTGCTGGTGAGAGTTTTAGTGGGTAATAAAGCATTCATTTTCTTTGTTTTTAATGGAACTGCCCTTAGGTTACTTTCCGCACCAGAATCTATCACTGCAACATCAACAGTCAGGGAGTCATCTGTCTGGACATCCTTAAAGACAACTGGAGTCCTGCTTTGACTATTTCAAAGGTTTTGCTGTCGATTTGTTCTCTTTTGACAGATTGCAACCCTGGTAAGCAAACCTTTATTAACACACACAGTGGGGCTACAGAAATCGGTGTGTTTTGGCTGCCTTAACTATGGATTTGAGAAAGTAAATGCTGTTGGTGGAAAGATGAGCATAAATTATTTTGCAAGGAAATTATCAAAGCCATTTCATTTAGAATAGACCAGAAGTTTCACAGTAACTTTCTTTAGTTTATTAATGGCATGCTACCTATAATTACTTTCTTTCTGTCATTGATGGACTTTCTTCTAAATTCTGTAGCTGTACAAACCATGTTTGACAGGAAGAAAGCCCTGACTGGCCCCAGTGCCTCCTTTTCTTACTCCTTCCATGCTGCCTTGTGCTCTACAGCAACCACTTAGTAACTAAGGGCTTCTAATTCTCCCTTCTTTCTTGGATTATAGTTAGGTATTTTAGAAGTAGTGGTAGTGGATATTAAAGTGATAGTTTATGAGTTGGACTAGATTATATTAATTCAGAGATAAAGCCATTAATAACATAGTTCCTAACATTTGTAAGAAGTGCTTATTTGCTACATATTAACATGTGTAGTTGACTTGAAAAAGTGACGTTTAGACCTGGGATTTTGCATATGTTATCTTACAAGTGGTCATTTTTTAAAGAAGTTGAATTACTTTTTCTATATATTGGACTAATCACCAAAGGCTTTTACTTTTATCATAAACCCAGCAGTTATACCTATGCCCAAGAGAATTAAAAAGGGTGAGGCAGCTCTAAATGAACTGATAGGGAAAGCTCTCCAAGATACATTAAGTGAAAGAGCAAGGCACTGAAGGAAAGTACATATGTATAATAATATTTTAAATGCTTATGAATGTGCATAATATCTACACCGAAATGCTGTAAACTGTATTGTAAGATTTGAGTTTTTATTTTAAAAATCACATTTTTAAACAGAAGAAGGTAGAACTATAATCACCAAGCACACTTTCATTGCTGAATAAAATGCCAAGAGTAGTATTAAAAAATCAAATTTATTAAGTCAACTTGTATTTTTTAGTTTAAAGGGCTTTTCTAATTTCAGTATTAAAATACACAGATGATTATGTTATTTGAAGCATTTTAATCTTGAAAATTTAGCCATTATATACCAAGGTGCTGCTGAAAAACTAATGTTTCAATTTAATAGACTATTAAAACCGTAACTTTAAGACACTGTATAATATCTCTTAATGTTCTTTCTACTTTTCCAGCGGATCCTCTGGTTGGAAGCATAGCCACTCAGTATTTGACCAACAGAGCAGAACATGACAGGATAGCCAGACAGTGGACCAAGAGATACGCCACATAATTCACAGAATTTGTATGCGGTGTGAAGGAGCAGAAGGCCCCTTCCCACTCTGCTGCAAATCTTTATAGCCTTTACAATACGGACTTCTGTGTATATGTTATACTGATTCTACTCTCTGCTTTTATCCTTTGGAGACTGGGAGACTCCCCAAAAAGGTAAATGCTATCAAGAGTAGAACTTTGTAGCTGTAGATTAGTTATGTTTAAAACGCCTCCTTGCAAGTCTTGCTTCTTTGGGATATCAAAATGTATTTTGTGATGTACTAAGGATACTGGTCCTGAAGTCTACCAAATATTATAGTGCATTTTAGCCTAATTCATTATCTGTATGAAGTTATAAAAGTAGCCGTAGATGACTAGGAATTATGTCATTTGTATTAAACCCAGATCTATTTCTGAGTATGTGGTTCATGCTGTTGTGAAAAATGTTTTACCTTTTACCTTTGTCAGTTTGTAATGAGAGGATTTCCTTTTACCCTTTGTAGCTCAGAGAGCACCTGATGTATCATCTCAAACACAATAAACATGCTCCTGAAGGCATAGTTTCCTGTCGTAATATTTTAAGTCAATCTTGTTAGAAGGTGTATCTGAGATGATTGTTGATGAAATAAAAATGCGGATATGAAGATTGACTACTAAGGACCAGTACAAATAAATGAATTGTTAAATTGAAAACATTTGAAATCTTGTTAAATGTGTAGAGTTTTTTTTTTTTTTCCTGGAAGTACTGAGAGAATATAATGAGCTTAAACATGTAAAACTGGATTTAAAATCATTGATCTCAAAACACATAAAGCTCTACTTCAATAAGATGATATTTGAGCAAAAGATAATAGGAAATTGTGACTCACTGAGGAATCTGGTATTAACTTACGGAATATTTTGTTTCCCAATTGGTGATTTTCATCCACCATTGGACAGTGTTGTCAAATAACTTTAATCTGATAGTGCTTCTGTGTCATTGGTACATTTTTCACTTCTAGTACTGGTCTTGAATTTTCATGGTGTATGGTGTGTATTACCATTCTTATTATGGCACTTAGCCAGCAGATAATAGCTAGAGGCAGAGTTGAACACAGAAACCATTGTCTGGCCTGAAGGTAGAATAGAGCTCTGGATTAGTGTGCAGATCTGGCATTTATTTCTCATTTGAAAAAATAACTAAATTTTAAGCGTTTTACAGGTTATATAAATTCCTTCTTTTTGGTTACAATTATCAAATACTAGATTTCTTACAGGAGTTAGAATTACTTTGCAGTATTCAGGTTTGGTAAACAGTATAAATGTGCTTAATATTTTTCTATGGCTACGATAATTATTGAGGTAATTCTCCAGTCCTGTAGCCAAGGTTGTGGAATGTGGGGCAAATGTCTTCTCCAGTCCTAAATATGGAGCTTAAAGTACCATCTTAAAAATGTATAGAGTGGAGTTACTAGCATAAAAATACATTGCTTCAAGCTAATAAAGTAAAACATTTATAGTTGCATATACCGTCACTTAGTGGGCCTCCTACTTGAGTATTTGTCAACAGAAGTCTTAAATCAGGGTAAAAATAAAGTTTTATGTATATTTTTCACTAACACCCACCCCCCCGCCCCATCTCTCCATATTACAAAGGGGACACTAAGCAAATAGGTAGTATTTTGAAGAATTCAGGCTTAGGTCTATGAAAACCTTTGAGCCTTGACTATTTTAAGTGGTAATAATAGATAATGGAGTTCAAGTCAGTGTGATGAGAGTGGGGACCTTTTATGTAAACTCTAAGGGTTTCTGTGTAGGTGAGCTGCAAAAGTGGTTTTTTTTCCCCCACTTCCAGTATCGTATATTCTGCATCCTAGAGTAATGAACCTTTCTCTTGATGCCAGAAAAGCTTTCATCATAATGAATATTAGGATGTTTGGGGTATTATCGTTAGACTTCCTTTATTTGTTATCCCACTAATTACTACCATCAACCTTTTTGCTACTTTGTAGGCTATAA
Organism: Mirounga leonina; assembly: GCF_011800145.1. Lineage (NCBI taxonomy): Eukaryota > Metazoa > Chordata > Mammalia > Carnivora > Phocidae > Mirounga > Mirounga leonina. The sequence continues at coordinate 51,070,404 of NW_023270377.1, read as the reverse complement.
CCCATGCTCACTTGGGACAGAGAAGAGGGAACTGGTTACTTAAAAATGTTCGTGGCTCTTTCACAAACTACCTTTGTGGCCTTGAATATGACACTTTAACTTCTTTGAGTTTTAGTTTATTCATCTATGAAACAAAAGTTGAATTTGATTATCTCCCTATTCTCTATTAGCCCTCAAACTCAGTAGTTCTAATCCTATAACATTTGTTACCCTTGTTCTGCTTTCTCTTTCAGGAAACAGGCTACAATTTCAAATGGACTGAAAAATAACAATTATCATTTGGTTTCTTTCTGTTAGGTTCCCCTTAAAATCCTGAATATTTTTTACCTTGTTTTCTATTTCTGAAAAACTGTAGATCCGCTTTTCAGTTACATAGGTATTCATCTATGTATACTACAAATACGGTGGGTTTTTTCCTCCATGAAACTTTGCTCTGGATGTAAATTGTGCTATTTGAGAACCCGGATTTTTTACATTTTTACTTTTTTTTTTTTTTTTTTTTTTTTACAAATTTTACAAGTGAAAGTCCAATGTACTTCGTATGTGTTCAAGAGGAGTCATGGCCTGTGTATTGCATTGAGCCTGCTGTGCTTGAATTCTGGTCACGTGCCCTCAGGGGAGCCCTGCCGGGTGCCGCTGTGTGCCAGCCACAGCTTAGCTACTGAATATCCCCTGCCGAGCTTTAGGAGAGGAGACCCTCTGACCATCTTCGGTTGATAGAGTGAAACTGATGCACAGACCGGTTCAATAACTTGCCCAGATTACACAGCCAGTACGATGGGGAGGTACATCCTCTGTTCTTCACCAGGTTGTGGTTTGTAACATCACAGTTAATCTATGTAACAGCAAATATACATAGATCAATAACTTCTGAAAAGGAGTCTAGGATAAAGTACAATTTGCATTTTAGTAAATTCTTATTTTAAATTTTATTTTAAAGTCTCAAATGTAACCTTACAAAATAAGGCTTTATTAATTGATTCCAATGAATTTGAGATATGTTTATTTATCTTCTACCTTAGATACTTGTCGTAGGAATACTTTTAACATCACTAATTTCCCTTTGTTGATTGAGAAAATGAGATAAATGATGTTATCTTAAATTGTTTTAGTTATACATTGCATAACCACATCAGGAAATTTATATTGATAAATATGTAGCAAGCATTTAATGACTACCTTTTTCAAACTAACAAGATGTATTAGTTATATAGACGTTGCTTTTTTTTTTTTTTTTTTAAAGCAGGAAATCTTAATCACAGGGATAAAACTGTGTAGGCATTTGCGGTTTGGATTGACCCTAAAAGTTCTAATAAGAACTTTGAGGTGTTGGACTTAGAATCAGCCCACTAATTTGTCCAAATGTATTACAACAACACAAGAATGACTGTATTGTAAAATTTAAGTCAGTTTCAGTCCTGTGACTCATATATTAACTTGTGTTGAGTTGTGTTAATGCACATTTTCACTTGACATTTATATTGTGGTCTTTGGACAGAATTATGGCATGATATGAAAACATTATTTTTATAAAACCAATGCAGATTATTTTAAGAGGCTGAGATAATGAGTCTACAGTGATTACATTATCCACATTTCAGTTAGTGTTCTTTATTTTAGATGAGTAGAGTATATAAATAGATTAGTTTCATGTCTAAATAAATTAGGTTTTTTCAAGTAATTCCCAAATAAAAAATAACTCATAATTACATTTTGATATATAGGCATTATTTGAAACATCAGTTTTTTGTTACTAATTTGTCAACTTCTGTTTTGGTGTAAAGTTCCTCAGTGATTTTACATAGGCCTTTCAAAAACCGTTATAAAATGAATTTCTAAAAAAAAAGAATTTCTGAGACTGGTTTGTAAACCAGATTGCCAGCAGTGATGGGTAGTGCTAAAGCCTTGTCAGACAGAATCAACCTTGTCAATTAGAAATGAGAAGTTAAGAAGAAATGAGAGACCTTAGAGGTGGATGCATATTGCCACACCTATCTTCACTTTCCTCTTTTTCTCCCTGATGTGCTCCATAAACTCATAAGCACTTCTCTGAAGGGAATATCCTGGATTTTGAGTAGGGTCTCTTGTTTTAGTTTGCCATCTGCTGTGCTCTCAGCTTCTTATGGTTCCAAGTGCTCCTATGACGAGAAGCCCTAGGTGATTTTTAACTGATAGTATCCTATTAGCAAGACCAAGCATTCAGAAGCTAAGTTTGAAAATTAAAAAACAACAACAACAACAAAATGAGAGATTACTCAGATTCAGGCACACGGACATTGTAAACTCCTTTGACAGTATTTATCATTAATTTAGTTGTATATGAGAAAGAATGATTTAACTCTGATTAGGCATCAGAGCTCTGGGTCCTAGCCCTGGATATATTTCAGAAATAAACAGAACTATGGCATAGCAAAGGAATTGATCAACAAATCTAGATATTACCAATGAGTCTATTTGGAGATACTTAAATTCACTTTAAGTCTTCCACAGCTACAGGTTACCTTGTTGACATCCAGTAAGGCTAAAGCCAATACGCCAGTCTACCCAACACACAACATTAAAAGCAGTTTTTTCCCCTAAATCCTCCAATCCCTAAAGTTTATCTCAAGTCCAGAACCTTCCATGAAACCTTCCCATTTTACTATCATGTACTTTTAGTCTATCTGTTTCTCTGAGACTCCATGTGCACAAACATCAGATAAAATAAAAATAATTTAAGCATGTGCATATTTCCAAGTGCCAGCAACAAGCCAGGTGCCTTCCTCGGCAAGAATCCTTTTTTCTTTTTCTTTTTCTTTTTTTCTATTGGAGGGGATGGAGGTTGGTTATGCTATAGAACCCCTTAACTGACCTCCAGTTCGTTCTACACATTTTAGGTGCTTGCTAATTGAAGATCCTTTCAGGCACTGTGATGCATACAGAGATGAATACATTGTCACATCCTTAAATAGTTTATCATTTTCCTGTCCAGATAAGATTTTTCCCTCATCTTAGCAGAGGAGAACACATCTTTGCTAATGTGTATCCATTTTCTGTTGAATGAGAAATTGAACAGATGTCCCTGCTGATTTAGTTATGAAAATATTAGTATAATAATTTTACCCAATCTATATGATATTAAACATACTTAATACTATTTGATGCTTCAAAAATAATTGCTGTCTTTTTTTTTTTAAGATTTTTATCTGAGAGAGAGAAAGAATGAGAGAGAGAGCATGGGGGGGGGAGGGCCAGAGGGAGAGGCAGACTCCCCACTGAGCAGGGAGCCTTATGTGGGGCTCCATCCCTGGACTCCAGGATCATGACCTGAGCCAAAGGCAGTCTCTTAACCAACTGAGCCACCCAGGCACCCTAAAATAATTACTGTCTTTCAGATTACTTTTAGGTACCCAGTGTCTATAGCATGCATTTTGGCATTTTATTACATTTAGTTTAATACCTTATACATATTTCTGAATAGTGAGCTCTTGGAGGATAGTATCTATACTCCTTGTCTCTATCTCAGCATAATATCTAATATGATATATGTTTGCTGAATGAATATTATGCCATAGGTATAAGTTTTCCAGAAGGTTATCCAGAGACCATATGAAGCAAATCAGTCATGTCATTTTTAATTCCCTGTCATACTGATTCAGTGCTTAATATGTAGTAGGTGTTGGATATAGTCCTGTTAACTTGAAATATCTGAAGTAGTAGTGGGTTGTTCCCATAACCTACTTGATGTCTACTTGTTTAAAATGGAGAATACCTTCATCTTGTCATTTTTAAGGTCCTTAAATACACCAAAATGCATTTTGTCCTACAGAGTTTACATAATTTTCCCTTGTCATTACTCTCTTCTTGATTTGATATATTTCTCCTGTTCTCTTTTATTGGTAAAATGCCTACTTCAGACACAAAGGAATTACATGTATGTGCTAGCACATGAAAATCCCCTTCCTTATGGTGTTTATTTGCCATTGCAAGGAAACAGACAAAAAAAGTTTTTAAAAAAGTTAAAAAAAAATGTGTGCGTGTGTGTGTGTTAGATGGTAAGTGCTGTGGAGAAAACTGAAGCAGGGAAGGAAAGAGGCACGGTGTGCTGAGCAGGAGAAAGGGGAGGTTTCATTGTGGTTATAAAATGGGTAGTCCGAGAAGATCTGACCAAAAAGGTGAGTCAGGAGCTGAAGATGGGGAGAGATGAGCCACATGGAGGAAGAGTATTCTAGGCAAAGGGAATAGCAAATGAAAAACTCGGTGGTGAGAGCATGCCCAGTGCATGCAAAAACCATGCAAAACCCAGCAAGGGCTGGGGAAGGTGGAGTGAGCAACTAGGAAAAGAGTGGATGGCAAGGTCGAGACTATGACAGCTGGACAGACCTCATAGGGTCTTGTAGTCCATTGTGGGGAGTGGGGTAGTATTCTAAGACAGGAAGCCATTGGAAGGTTTTTTAGCCAGAGTGATAGGATATGATGTGTTTGATTAGAATCTCTGATTACTGTTAGGGACGAGAATTGGTGGAGGGGAGGAGAGGGAGGGAGCAGGGTAAAAGATTGTGATGACTTCTACTTGGGTAGCAGTAGTAGGTGCTAGTAATAGTAGGTGGTGAGAAGTGATCAGATGCTGGTTGAAGGTGGGGCTAACAAGATTGGCTGATGATGCATTTAACTGTGGTGGTGTGGAAAAGAAATCCATTTGGCACCAGAGCAGATTAGAAGGCTAGAGTTGCAGTTAACTAAAATGAGGAACCTGGAGGTGGAGCAGGATTGGGCAAAATTGAGAGCTCAGTTTTTGACAGATGAAGTTTGAAATGCCTATTCAGTACGCAAGTGGAGGTGTCAGAGCAGTAGATATGCAAATCTGGAATTCAGGGGTAGTTCTGGGCCAGGCATGTACATTTGGGACTCCTGCGTGCATAGGTGTTACAGCTATGAGACTGTAGGAGATCATCAAGGAAATAAGGGCTGCTAGAGAAGAAAGAAGTCTGGGCACTCCAGTGTTAAGAAGCCAGGAGATGAGGAATCAGCCAAGGAACCCAGGAGGGAGCAATCAGAGAAGTAAGAGGAAAACCCCAGGAGCCGGTGGGTAGCTGGAAAGGAAGTTTCTCGTGGAGGAGGTAGGAGTGATCTGGATCCAGTGCAACTGATAAGTCAAATAAGATAAAGACTGACGTGTCCATTTTATTCAGCAACTGATGGGTGGTGGACATTAGTGACTTTGATTAGCAGTTTTGTTGGAGTGGTGAGAACAAAAGCTCCACTGGAGTGGGTGCCAAAGATAATGGAAAGACAGAAACAGGAGATGCCTGACAATTTTGCAGTGAAGTTGGGAAATAGGGAATAGTTGGGAGTTTTGTTGGGGGGGGGGCGGTGGTGGTTTTAGGTAGAAAAAAACTGTTGACGGGAAAGATTAAATAGGAAGAAATGAATGAGTGGGGCAGAGAGGCAATGTCCTGGAGAAAATCATCTGCTCCACTGTTTACTGAGGGTGTTTCCAAAGCTCCTTGCACTTGCCTTGGACGTTTCTCTCTTTCTGACTAGACTTAACTATTTGGGAAACAGTATCCCCACGTAAAGCAGTCTAGGCCTTCACCGAATTCTTGAATTCTAGGTAGGCAGGAGGGGATGGGATCTAACACACAAGTGAAGCGGTTGTCCTTTGCTGGGAACTCAGACCTCTCATCCCATCCGTAGTCAACAGGAGAACAGGCAGAGGACAAGAGGATAGGTCCAGGCTGGAGGGGCGATGCAGCCGGGAAGCTTTCTTGTTGCTTTTATGCCTCCATGAAATAGGTGGTTATTGACTGAAACTGAGGATGGCAGGACCAGAGCTCATGTGTTTTGTGTGAATCCTCGTGCCCTGGAGAATCAATGTATGATTAAGTGATTTCTTTTTTATCTAGATGGGCCTTTAATTTCATAGTTAACATGTTAATAATGAAGTAATTAAAATTCTAGTAGCATTTGGAACAGTTCTTTTAATCCACGTACGGTCAGCAACTGTTAGTTGGTTTCAGTCTTAAGCACCTTAATATTTTCTTTCCTTCAAGTGATTTTCCTTTTGTCATTGAAGAATCTACCTTGACACCATGTTTAACTAGAGGAATTTAAGTTATCACTTAAATTGAAAGCTAATACTGCTATACATGCTGGAAACAGAAGAAACTTAGGTCTCTTAAAGAGCTCATCATAGTGTAGTCAGGAAAAGGAATGTCCTAGGTAAGTAGAGAGCTTTGGAGAGTTGATGTGGCAGAAGACTGCTTTTCTTTTTAAGATTTTATTTATGAGAGAGAGAGAGAGCAAGCGAGCACAAGGCGGGGAAGTGGAAGCGGAAGAGGAAGAAGCAGGCTCCCCACTGAGCAGGGAGCCTGACTTTGGACTTGATCCCAGGACCCTGGGATCATGGCCTGAGCCAAAGGCAGACGCTTAACCAACTGAGCCACCCAGGCATCCCCTCCCCTTTTTTTTTTTTTTTAAGATTTTATTTATTTTACAGAAGACTTTTCTTAATTGGGTACAGCAAAATGGTTTATCAAAGATGCCTTCTTGCTCATTCCGATAATTCTTAGGAAATTGGGCATTCTTTACCCTGGGTCTGCTAGGTGGATGTGATGGTCAGAGAAAGACGTAACACCAACTCCAATTACCCTGACTTCTACCCTAGTCCTGTGGTAAACACTCCTGGTTCCAGCCTGCATCCCTTTGGATGAAGCCTTCCCTTACCCAGGAAGTAGGGAATTGGAAGAGCAGGTTTCGTTGCCAGAGAACTGAAGTGGCAGTGAACTTAGGACCAGGGTTCCCATCTTCCTGCTGCTTTCCTGACTTCCTGCCTCCCAAGGACCCGTACATAAGGGGGCTTAGCTTAGCTTATTTTCTCTGAAAATCTAAGGCCTGATTCATCATTGGTTCAACCATTTAATTTTGCTTAGAGTAAAAAGTTAACAAATTGTTACAAGTTAAATTTTTTTTCCTGATCAAGTCTTGGTGGAGCAGTAGCTTTGCTGTGATTATTGCACATTTAAACCCAGCTATACTTACGATCTGAAATTAAATAGGGCATGACTCTTCTTTCTCAAGTTAGTAATGTCCTTTAGAATATTTCATGTATCCTATACAGGCTAATCGTTGCTGTCTTTTTCCCTTATTTCTGAAGGACGTGTGTTCGTGTTCTGTTCTCCTTTCTAGTTCTAATCTCTTTGTTTAAAGTAGGCTCCACACCCAGTGTGGAGCCCAAGGTGAGGCTTGAATTCACAACCCTGAGAGCAAGACCTGAGCGGAGATCACGAGTCAGATGCCTAACCGACTGCGCCACCGAGGCGCCCATATTATCTTAATGTATTGTTTAAATTTAGATAGCCACATGTCCCAGTCCTCGTCCTGTTCACACCCTCACAGTTCTCCCTTATCGCTAGGAGCCTTTTAAGTTCCCTTCTTGTCCATACAAAGGAGTCGGCTCTCCTTCACACCCCTATCACCGTAATCTTCCCAGGGCAAGCGCTTCATCAGGACACGCCTTGCTCCTAAGACTTTGAGTGGTTGCCCATTGTTTACAGAGTAAAGTGCAAACTCCTAGAAGCCTCGCTTTCTGTCAGGATGAAGCCGCGTCCATTTCAGTACCAGCTTCGGATGCACGCGTTTCGTAGTGAAATCCCAGAGCCACTCTTGCCAATGGCAGCGGTGCCATCTATCACTTAAGAATATTTTCTCAGAGAAATAGCAATAGTGACTCATTGAGAACTCTTCCTTAATCCTCTTACTCTTCAAGGCTTTCTGCTCATAGGACTACAACTCTTCGATGCGCTGACATTTTTATAATTTCTTTTACAAACAGCAGTTCAAAGTATTGATGCATGTAACCTTGTTGCTGGCCATGTTAAGTTTCAGACCTCAGAAAATGGATTGCTTAGGGTACATTGCTAGGCCACACACCAGTATTTTAAATCTGAATTGATATACTTGGAGCTTCAAGACAGATGGTGCATTGCTTCTGTGCCTGAGAGCATTTGGCAGTGCTGAAATGGAGCCTTCTGTTCAGTCCAGAATAATTCAGTGATGAGTGGGCAACTCTGTACTTTTTTTTTTTGGCTGGATTTGAATATCTGGAAGTGTTGTAGCTGATACATTAACTGCAAGTGCCTTCCTAAGATGACGTTACAGGTGTAGGTAAGTGCATAATCAGTGGATACGCACCGTGTTATCAGTTTGGCATTTGGCACCCCTTGTTTTTATTTTCATTGCAGTGATTTGTTTCCAGTAAGGTTAACAAGTATTTGACCACATTTAAACACAGGTATATCAAACTTTGCAGATTTAAAGTTAACTGTTAGCTAGGCTAATGTTAGTTAAGATCAAAAGGGAAGCTTCCCAGATGATACTGATGAGAGTTTAAAGTAGCAGAGGTTTTTAAGTCTTGTGTTGGTCGTTGTCCCCAGTTTCATTTTATTCCCCTGGTTAACACCTCTTCCCAGGCACCTTGCAAAGACAGCATTTCCTTATTTAAGGCCTGGCTGGAAGACTGCAGTGAGAAACCTCTCTAAAGCCCTATATTTTGTTACTTAAAATTAGAAATCGTTTCTTATTCCTTTTGATGTGCAGCTCGTTAGAGCCTTCTTGGTGATTAGCTAGAAATGTACTTTTTCTTCTTCATGTGTTTTCAAAGTAGGATTTATGTAACTCTGTGGTTATCCTTTGGGGAACACTGTGTGTTAAATATAGGATGCCAGAAGCCCACGAGATAACACACCAGTGGGAATCTCTGAAGAAAAAGAGCAAAGCACCCCTATCCTGCACTTGGTTGTGGGTTATGATGTTGATGGAGGACTATGATAGTTGATTTAGGAGAAGGTACTGTACTGTGAAGAAAACATCCAGACCATTTAAGCTTTGGGAAAAGGTATACTCTTTTGAGCTTGGGTTAAAAGTCCTGTATTGCCTGCTCTCCTAATGCTGGAAGGATAAAGAGATCAATAAAAAGTTTCTTCAGATTCTGTAAATCAGACTTGTCTCTGTTTTCTCTGCATTTCCGGAGAAGCCAAGCCCACAGATTGGTGGCTTCCGGTGGTGGGAATATTAGTATTGGTTCTATAGTGTTCCTGTAAATTCTTTTTCTAACATTAAATGTATTGTGCACACGTACTCTGACCTGACCGCTCCTCGAGATTTGTGTCAGTTACATACCCATGGACTGATCTCTTAGTAAGTTGCCTCTTCTTTAGCAGCTACGACTTTACGCTTGTCTACAAGACTCCGTTCCTGTCTGTGACATAGTGGCATATGCATATTTTGGCAGCATGAAGCCAGAAGCGTGACTTAGGAGGACAACACCCCCCACCATTTCCCGCCCTCGCCCCCCCCCCCCCCCCCCGACTGATGACTTCTCAGAAAATACTGGACTCTGCTTATTCAACACTGTAGGGTTAGTAACAGCTCCAAAGTTGGAGTCCTGCCCAGGAATCTTTAAAATCATTTCCAAAATAAAGCTGTATCATCAAATGAAATCTGTATTATACTATATGAGAACGAATTACCAAGGGTCGGAGCCTGACATACTTGACACTTTCTCTTGAGAAATGAATATGGAGGGGCGCCTGTGTGGCTCAGTTGTTAAGCGTCTGCCTTCGGCTCAGGTCATGATCCCGGGGATCCTGGGATCGAGCCCCGCATCGGGCTCCCTGCTCTGCGGAAAGCCTGCTTCTCCCTCTTCCTGCTCCCCCTGCTTGTGTTCCCTCTCTGGCTGTGTCTCTTTCTGTCAAATAAATAAAATCTTAAAATATATATATATATATATATATTTGGGGGGTTCCTTGGTTGGTTCAGTGGTTAAGCATCTGCCTTCGGCTCAGGTCACGATCCCAGGGTCCTGGGATCGAGCCCCGCCTTGGGCTCCCTGCTCCGCAGGAAGCCTGCTTCTCCCTCTCCCACTCCCCCTGCTTGTGTTCCCTCTCTCGCTGTGTCTCTCTGTCAAATACATAAATAAAATCTTTAAAAAATAAAAAAATATGGAGATCACAACTTTCAAATTTTAGTTGTATCATCACTTAGAGTAATTAGAAGTCATTGATTTATCACAATAGTTTGCATGTGAGTAAAACACCCAATAATAATAATTTCAGTTCTGACTTGTGGGTCTTTAGGATACTGAACTCTAGAGCCATAAGTTTAATTAACCACCAGCCTGTTGCTTTCAAATTTCTTTCTTACTGTACTGTCTTGTTCTGTAAGGAGAATTTTTTTTTTTTAAACTTCTCTGGGCCTGAATTTTCTCAATTATTGAACAAAAGATAATGAACAACACTGCAGAAATATTTAGTGATGGGAAAAAATTGGTAAAATACTGGGCATTATAAAGAATCTGGAAAGACTTTTTTTAAGCAGTAAAACAAGACAATTGCAAATTGTATGGGTAATTATATGTTTGAGTATAGCATGAAGCTTCACTATTAGAATATTGTTTTTGCTTGTGCTAATAGGTTGTATTGCATCTTTTTTGTTGTTTTTTGTTTGTTTGTTTTTGTCTCTGGGCTCTGAAGATTGAAGTGTACTATTAATTGCCAAGAAGGACATAAGTGAGTATATTTCTTTTAAATTTAACAACACCAATAACAGATACATATTTACCCAACGGTGTTTGGTTATAATTAAGCAATGTAGCTGCCTTAAGATTCTAGGATTTTACATTTGGGAGCTGGTCTAGTCTAATCATTTCTAGATGATTCGTCTGATTCCCAGACATAAATGAAAGAGTGAAGGAGTTGAATTGAGAAGCATTCTGGGTGGGGCGGGAACAAACTCATGCACATTCTTCTCAAGAGAAAAATCACACATTTCCTAATCCTTGAGGTTTCTTTTAGTTCCATGCTATTTCCTCCAGTCTGAAAGTAAGATGTTTGCACTTTTTTTCCATTCTTTCTTTTTTTCCCAGAAGAGGTGTGGTGGTGGTGGAAAGGTCTGCCAGAACCAGAGGCTAAGCACATAGCAGTTAAAGGAAAAAAAAAAAAAAAATCTTTATTCCAGCTTCCAGAATTCTTCCTCTTCAACCTTTCCTGTTCAATGAAATAATGAAGCCATTAAGCAGTGGTGTACAGAAGTCCCATCCAGTGGCTGAAGCCTGGTAGAAAACAAGGAAGTAGGCTGGTGTAGATTGAGCACTCAGTCCTTAACCACATTCACTAAAGGGGAAGAGGGGACAAACTTTAAATTTAACTCGTCCTGTAGCAATGTAATGAGATTGTGACAATCTTCCAACGAGTATTTGGGATCTTAATTTAATCACATGTTAAAGTTTGCAGGTGTCAGATTGACTTTCTCCTAAAGCCACTCAACATTTATTTCCTGTAGCCTTTGGAAAGGACAGAGATGAAACATAGAGCCAAACTTCACTGATGGTGCTAGGCATTTGTGAAAGCTCAGGGCGATAGAAACATTTTATTTTATATTTTTATTACAAAGTAAATGCAATATATTTAGATGAGCAAGTTTAGATAAATTCTTAGTGATATGTGCTTAAAGGAAATTTACCTCTGGATTTAATAAAATTCTCACCACAAAGAGGTATAGAAATTAATTCAAGGGATGTAATGAAAAACCTGGAAAACATTTCCTCCACATTTCCCCTCCCGTCATTTCTCTTCTCCCCTTCCTCGATAACCCTTCCCTGCATTCACTGTAGAAAGAAAAGAGCCGGTGAACACACACTTGCTCTTTTAAACGGAGTCAGAGGGAGGGTTTTAGGGATATCTCACGACTGCAACACTAACCAGCTCTTTGCCATCCCCTCATATCATCCCCTAACTTTTCAGTATCTTGCAAATTGGACAGTGTTTTTAATTTGGTAACAATCAAAATAAAAATCTACAAGAAGTGTACTTTTCTTTTTTAATTCATTTATATTTTTTCTTGCTGCTTTGCCTAAAGACCAAAAAGAGCTTTTGCTTCTCTCTGGCCCCACCGGGACTATGAAGTTGATTTGGGGTGTGCACTTATCCCATAGTGCACCATAAATCTCCACTAGATGTCAGTGTGTCACTAAATGAAACTGGTTCAGCATGCTTTCCAGGTCTGTTCTTGAAACATATTGGAAAGGTGAACTCATTTATAATTTTTAATCAGAATGACACAGAGAACTTTTAGTATATAGGTTAGTAATAAGTTATATTTGTCCTAATATAGAAAATGAATTCTTTTATTTAAAAAATCCAATAGCTTTTATCTGAGGGGTTTCTTCCCTTGTATTCTGGTTTTGCCATCATATCCTCAAAAGAGATAGAATGCAAATATTTGTTTCACATTTCCCAGTAGAGTAAGCTGAACAGCACGAGGACAGAATGATTGGCCCAAGATCACATAGTGGACATCTCATGGACCCAGGCTGGTGTTTCTGTGATCACACAATCTGCTTTACCTAAATTGTGCTTCTTAGGTGTAGAAGTGTATTTAACTGCAGATTTCCTTGTCTGCTGGTTGTATTCACTACATTGCTCTAAAATGAGTTCAAAAAGAGTGGAATAATAATCGTTGTGGTTATTGGTTAGGTTAGTATGGGGATATCAGAGATGTAATTTTAAGATTGTAGCAAGATTGTACAAAGACAATATGCTAAACAACTGAGACAACAGCTATGTTTTACATATCCTGTGTTAGGATGAACTCAGATTAATATGAGCCTCATCTTAATTAAGGTACTCAAGTGGAGAAGGAAAGAAAGGCAGTTGTAATTTGGTCATCAAGTTTTAAGCTCTTGGGTATTTGGGGATTATCAGGCATAGTGTAGGTTTTACACTGTATAATTTCCTTAAAGAGGAGTCTACTTACAATCCTGTATATTAGTTTTTAAATAGTGATTGTCCCCAAATTGTGTAAATACGCAGGTTATAGCTATGTAAAAATTATGTTTGTGGATAAAGATTTAAAGAATCCACAGAGAAGATGTTAGGGTTGTGGATTTGTGGGTAAATTTAATATTTCCCTTTATGTGGTAATATTGTTTTTATAATAAATAAAAATAGAGAAAAAACGATTTATCCTTTATTGTTCATCTTGTAAAGATTTGCCATGATCTCAGTTTCAGAAAGCCTTGTTTCATATCGATGAGGTACATTGTAAACGAAATTCAAGAAGATTTGGTTTGGTTTGTTTACTTCAAATGTGTCCGTTAAATTAGAAATCAAGCTTAAACTGGCAGAAGTACAGGGTCATATTTTCAAACTTAACTATGAATTTTAATTGAAAATAAATGATTGTCCAAATCCCAGCAGGCTGTTTGCTGTAGTATTTAGTGCACTGTCAATGTTAACTAAATATCGATGAAAAAGTGTTTAATAAATGTAGCTCTCCTCAGTCTGTGTTTTCATTTTAAAAGGTGCAAGATTAAAAGAGTTACAATAAAGTTAGATTTTCAAAATTAAAAATCATAATAGCTGTTGATCTTACATGCTTGGACCTGTGTTTTTTGTTTTTTGTGTTTTTTTGTTTGTTTTAAAGATTTTATTTATTTGACAGAGAGAGACACAGCAAGAGAGGGAACACAAAGCAGGGGGAGTGGGAGAGGGAGAAGCAGGCCTCCCGCGGAGCGGGGAGCCCAATGCAGGGCTCGATCCCAGGACCCTGGGATCATGACCTGAGCCGAAGGCAGACGCTCAACGACTGAGCCACCCAGGCGCCCCCGGACCTATGTTTTGATTCAGAACTTGTATATATCAAATCATGCATGGATTTCAGATTGAGATATAAAGTAACTTGACATACGTGAAAGAAAACTTGTACTTTTATGATATATCTCATTTCAAGTAATAACAGTAGCCACCACTGAATTATTTATAAAAACTTCATGGACAGTAATAAAACACAAATGATCAGTAATTACCAGTTGGAGAAGTTGGGCATGTGTATCAGAATCACCTAGAAAATTTAAACTGTATGTATTTCCCTGCCACCAGCCCCATCCTATAACCGTGACATTTGGAAACCTGGATTTCCAGATTTGGCAATGGGGTAGGTGGATGGAGGAAGCAAGAGTGTGCAATTCCAGGACTTCTCAGGGCGCTGCAAAGTACTGATGCATGTAGTATACGCATTGACTGGGGCAAAAATCTCCCCACCCCAGGTGTACGCTCAGTTTAAGTTAATTCTTGGGCCCTGGGAACCGCTAGAATGTTACTAGCCTGAAACACCATGAATATGGGGCTCACGGTGGTTGGTCTGGAGTTAGGAGATGAAGTATATCTAGGTGATAGGTTAGTAGAGGTGATTGGATACCCATTTGGGGGTGAATTCTTTGCTTAATATAAAGGAAAGGAATCCAAGGAAGACCAAGACGAGCTCAGCCTACCTCCAGTCTGATCTGTGGCAAATGAAAACTACAACTTCCACAGAACCTTTATTTTCTCTACCAGTCTCTCACTGTGCCTAGAATCCCAGCATTAGAGATTTATTCTTTGGCTTAACGTATAATTATCTCCAGAAATCTTTTTTTTTTTTTTTACTACTGATACGACAGGAATCAGTAGCACATTGAGTTTATCAGTAACTATACACTAAAGCTCATTAGCTCAGAAGAATCACCCCCCATTCCCATCCACACTGGCTAAGTAAGTTGTTGGGTTAAATGGAGATTTTGACAGGAGAGAATGGAACAAGCCCAGAGCGCTCTATCTACTGCTTAAGAGCCTGCAGGGCTGACTGTAAGCTCCAGGAGAATGGAGGAGATGGATTGTCCACTAAAACACAGATTCTGATTCTGTAGGGCGGGGGCAGGAGATTCCGCGTTTCTAACACGCTCCCAGATGATGTCCATGCTGCCGGGGTGGAGGAACTTAAACTCCTTCACCCGTTTGTCTGTAGCGAGCCCTGTAACCCGGCTCGCAGCGGTCCATTAGACCCGAAGTTCTCGCACTTGAGCGAGACCAAGAATCACGTGGGGAGGTGGCTGGGCCCTCCCACCGAGCCTCTGAGGGAGGACCACGAAGTAGCCTCTCCAACTTCCGCTGCGCAGAGCAGACTTGGAGTAGCCGTGCCCGAGACAGCGCGCTCACAGGCCGTGTCTGCGACTCTGGCGGAGCACCTGGCAGCCCCACCATGTGCTGACCCTCCGAGGTGTGGGCGCTTCCTGACGTGCTGCCGACGTGAGCCCAGCATTCTTATTTTTGCCAAAAAATCCCAGGTAGGAGATCCCGTTCAAACTCTCACGATGGTTTTTTTGTTTGTAAGCTTAGCCATACGCGGTGAGATCCCGGTTTTGTATTAATGCCTTGCATACTAAGTTACAGGAGGATAAAACATAGAATTTCCGTAGGCACAGGACCTCAAAATTATGTATGTCACAGTTGCCTGGCCACGGTGGGTCGAATTGCTTAAAATCCACAACTTGCCTAAGGATATTCAGCGGGAGTGAGGAATGATACTGTTTTAAATATTTCAGGCTTTCCTTGGCAAAGTCTCTTCAAAACTTCGATAGAAATATTTTAAGAATTCAACGTTTTGGGGCGCCTGGGTGGCTCAGTCATAAGGCGTCTGCCTTCGGCTCAGGTCATGATCCCGGGGTCCTGGGATCGAGCCCCGCATCGGGCTCCCTGCTCAGCGGGAAGCCTGCTTCTCCCTCTCCCTCTGCCTGCCGCTCCCCCTGCTTGTGCTCTCTCTCTCTCTGTCAAATAAATTAAATCTTAAAAAAAAAAAAAATCCAACGTTTTCAAAGTATTGGTAAAAAAAAAAAAAAACATCCGTAGGCAATTGGGAGAAACTGCTGAAAGTTCCTATCGCCTTAGAACAATGCTTATTCTATTCTTAAGTTAAAGGATAAAGATGAGGCTAAATATAAAAGTATTATAACTTAAAATAAGTTACCTGGAAAGGAATTTCAGTCTTAATCATTACTGCAACTGCTTAAAACACAAAACTGTTACTCAAATTTTTATTTTCCAATTAGCCATCCCCTTTCCATTTTAATCAGCTCTTTTCTTCAGTATCTTTGAATGTGCCATCACCATCATTACGAGAAATACGGTTACAGTTCCTTAAACTTTACATAGCAGTATTTGATAATAATTGCTTCAGCTTAAGGGTTATCAAAATTTAATTGTTTCAGAGATTAAATATGGTAAATATAATGTTCAAAAATACATTTTAAAATGTGTTAAGGGAAATTTACTCCTTTCATTAGTTCATTGCCATTCTCTTTGAACTACAGTGCTGCGATTTGTGAAATCTCTCTCAGTGGGCATGAATTTAAGAACATTAGCTTTCCTCCTTGGCAATTTGTGAGACAGCTGATAAATAATAAAGTGTCCCATGCCACAGCTGGGTATTACAATAGGAAATAGCTAAGAAACCCTGGTTTCATAACAACTATGTATGAAGCTATAATAATAAGATTCATCAAATATTACTTGTTAACAAGAGGCTGGCCTACTGAGCAGTGCTAATCAGAACAAATCCAGATCACATTTCTTTTCCTTCCTTACTTACAGAAACCTATAGGTCATCGACTGTAGTGGATGAATTTCTTAAATAACTTTCAGTGCTCATCGTTCAGTTACTTACATACTGTTCTATTCCTATAAAAGATTTTCACATGGGAAACCCTCTCCACCACACCAACCCACTTAGGCCAGTTTTCTTTGTTTTATTCTCTCCTATAACCAGGCTCTTTCCTTAGTAGAAATCACTTCAGTCCGTAATTAGGATATTTTCTCATTATATCTATTTGGCTGTAGATCTTTGCCACCCGAGCATCTGAAGCACATGAGCACGAGGACCGTGCCTTCTGACTCCTCACTGCAGGCCTGGGGCCTAGCAGGGTGATAGTAGCTTGAGAAATACTTACCAGTTATTAGCTCTTCCAGATGCCTCTCCACTCCCACATAACAGATACTATTTCCCGAGGTGCTAGGCATCAGCGGCCAGTCAAAATGTGTGTTAATGGTTATTTTGTTCCTTGGTCCCTCCAAGTTCTCTCTAGTTAAAAAAGGAGAGGTGATTGCTTGGGAAGTCTCCCAACAGACTTCCTTCTGTTAAAATGTGGCTACTTCGGCCATCTCTGACCTCCCAGCGCCAGCTCGAGGACCCACCGGCAGTGGCTGTGGCCGCTGCCCCCCAGCTCCGGCCCCTGTGCCCAGGGTGCTGGCCCTTTGCATAAAGGCTGCGTCCTCCACGAAGGTGGGAGCTCTCAAGGCGTGCAGAGCCAGCCGTCTCCTGCATATCATGGAGCCCTACTTGTCCATTTCCATTCCCGGTGAACTCAGCAGCCCCCGGGCACTGGGGACTGTTGAAAATCTCGTTTGTCTCATCCTAGATGATAAATAGGCTCCTTGGAAACAGACTTGTCATTTTTCTCCATTCAATGTCTAACCTGGTGACTGTCACATTTTTGTGCCTTTAATAAGTCCTTGTGGATGAAACATAATTGAGGGGGTATATTTTCTACTTCAGTGCTAGGAACTTGAGGCTTTGGCTTTGTTCCTTCTGGTAAAATTGAACCCCCCCAACCCCACCCCCGAACCCATCATCAGAGGGGCTGGCTAATGAGGCACACACACTGTTTCTGATGCTTCTGAAGCTGTTTGAGGAGTTCTTACCATTCTCAACCCAACCCAGCCTGAGCGTTTTCCTCTTCCTCTTCCAGGGAGGTGTGTGCTCATCAGCCAGGCTGTGTCCTCCCTACCTATGTCCCAAATCCTCTGCCCGGCCAGCCACGTGTCTTTCACTCCCTAGCATTGTTTCCTGTGGGAAAGGGGGTGGGGATTTTTGACTACAGAGGCGCTCATTCATATCTTAAAATGTGACATTAAGGAAATAGAAGCACACGTTTTGCATCAAATTTATTTCTACATTTAGTGTTGTTGCTCTTTGGTAAGGGGTTGTAGATATAAAGTAAGTGTCCTAAGAGCTTTATGAGTTGAAAATAAAAAGATGTTAACCAGGTCTCACATTCATACTATCCTGGGCCATTTGCTCAGATTTAATTTCTTTTTTGTTCTTAGAACAACTTTGTTTTAGACCTTAGAAACATTGTTGGCTCTTCTACACCCTCATTTTCATCAAGACAGCACCTTCCCTTTCTCTATTCCTCTGGTATCTTTTTCACAGTATAATTCACTTATCTGAACTAATTACATCCTTAGTTTTATGCTCAGGAGAAAGAATGAGTTGATAGTTACCTCAAAGCTTTTAACAATATTTTGTCTCATTTTTCTACTTTGAGAAATAGACAAATGTAATTAGTTAAAAGAAATTTCAGTATTACATAGTAAGACTGGCCATATAGTGTGGCAGTGAACAACATGGGCTCTCTACCTCATGCTAGCTGTTTAACCTTGTGTAAATTACTTAACCTCTCTGTGGTTTAGGTATTTCATCTGTAAAATGTATATAACAGTAGTACTTATTTCATAAGGATTGAATGAGCTAAGGAGTGTAAAGAGTGTAACATAACTCTGCATTCACCTGGCACATAGTAGGTGCTCCATCAATGTCCATTATGGTTTTTGGATGTACAAAATATCAAACAGCTTCTGAGCATCTTTGTTCCTTTGAAAAGGAACCCTATTTCCCGGACATTCTGACTAGCCTTGCTCTTTCTCTAGCTCTAATCTCGTGATTAAGTGTACCTACTTCACCCTCTTACAGGGGGCTCATTTCTTTAGTTTGCATAAGCATTTCCAACCATAAATGAATTTTTTAAAATGCTACTGAAGAATAATAAAGCAGTAGGTAACTTGTGTCCTGGAAAAGCCTCCTTATAATGATATTGCAGAAGCATCAGTGCTTCGACCCGAGTCCCGGAACGCGTTCTTATAGTAACCTCACGAAGCTATCTTTTATTTGCCAAGTGTTTGAATAAATCTCTCAGTCATTACTAAGTCCTCAGTGTGTTTAACCCAGTTGAGGACTGCTATTCTGGACCACACATGATGGACGAGTCTCTGGGGCTCACACATGCTGCTTTTCTTTCTCTGTTGGCCACTGCTGGGTGTATAACTGTTCTTAATCATGGACATTCGAGCCTCAAAACTTGGTTCCCAGAACAGGCAGCAGCAAGACCGAGGCAACAAAATTCTTCTTTTTTTTTTTCCCCCCGATCATCACTTTATATTTTGTGTAATTGTACTCTTTAATACCTAGATCTATCATCTATATCGATTTCTGAGCATCACTTATTTAAAAGTATTTATGGATTTATTGGTTTCCTAGCAATAATTCTTGGCGTTTAGCTTTGAGAAACTGTTTGGAGAAACCCAGGTAGGGTGGATAGAGTAGCTATGCTTCAAGATAAATCATTTGAAATGCTTTTCATTCTTAAATACATAATTCAGGTATTGGAAAGAAATTGTTTTTCTCTGGAAATGTCTCTTGATTTCTTGTTGTCTGGACCGCTCCATTTCTAATTAGCATAGGTGATCTTTATATCTTAATTCCTTTTGTTAACACACACTCAAGGGAAATGCCCTTTACTCAAATCGAAACAGTGGCGTTGTTTTATCTGACCTAAGAAATCTGTGCAAGGGGAGATTAGTGCTCATGCCCTTCCTAAGAGGTGAGCAGCCCGGGGTAAGCTGGTAGTAGGTGTTGTTTTGCAGGCAGCCCTAGGAGCCTCGGGGACAGAGGCAGGTGCTGGTGCCAGACATTAAGGATGACAACCATCTTCGGTACTCCGCCAGAGCTTGTGTTAAAAGGTCACTCTATAACCCCTCCAGAAGGGTCCAGATGAGGAAGGAGCTCCATCATAGGGAGAAATCCATGTATAGAGTGTCACAGTTTGTTTGTTTGTTTAAGATTTTATTTATTTATTTGTTAGAGCACGAGCAGGAGGAGTAGCAAGCAGGCAGAGGGAGAGGGAGAAGCAGGCTCCCTGCTGAGCAAGGAGCCCCATGCAGGACTCGATCCCAGGACTCTGGGATCATGACCTGAGCCGAAGGCAGACACTTAACCGACTGAGCCACCCAGGCACCCAGGTGTCACAGTTTTGACTGTAGCACTGTGTGACACTCAGCTGCCTTGTGACCCTTGGGAAGTCTGTGCAGCACTGAATGATCAAAGGCTTTGTGACATTCTGAGAGCGTGAGACACCCCTTTCCTACAGAGGAAATAGAAGGGGAAGAACATTCTAGATAAAGGAGGCATCAAGTATAAAGGCCTGATAGAGGTGGCAGTCGGTGAGGTTTTCAGGAGCAGAGCTGAGAGAGTTGGTGACTAATTAGATAAGAAACATGTGGAAGGGGGTGGATTTTTTAAAATGACCCTGAACCTGCTAGTTTGGAAGACTTACTACATAGTCATACTGTCAATCAAGAAAGGAAATGCTACGAAGACAGGGAGTGAGAGAAGGTGAGAGCTCAGTACTTCTGTGCCTTGTCATCTCCGTATGAGATTTCTCTGATTCCTTAAAAAACTGCAGGGCAAGAGATTTTATTGAGAAGAATTTGCTCAAGGTGGCAGAACTAAAGTGGCAGAATCAGGGTTCAAACTCGGCCCTATAAATGTTAGCCAGTGGCCTTTTGTTACACCATAATGAATAGGAACATAGGCGACCCTATCTTAGGAAGGATGCTTCTTTTGCTGCTAGTACTGAGCCCCAAACCTAAAAATGATCCTATGTACCGAAATGCCAGGAACCCAGTCACACTTTCTCAATTTGCATCAAATGCTAACTATTTAATTGAAGAGAAACTTACCCACACAATCGAATCACTATAAATACAGCACTGACGTCCTTCCTTACCTTGTGCAACATGCTGTCTCCGACCTGATGAACTGCCTCAGAGCCCAGATTGGCTCAGGTCCAGAATGATAATGGGCTGGAGGGGGGAAACCCAGCAACCTTATTTCCATTTCTCATTACAGAGAGCATAGCACCTATGTTATCCAAGATCCAAAGCCGTGTTTCTTAAGGTGTGGTCCCACAATTCATCTGTCCTGATAGCTGATTCTATGGGTGCTTAGGCCCCACTCCAAATGTACTGTAACAGAAATTACTGACAAGTGGTCCATGAATCTGCATTTTAATAATATCCAATATGATTTTCATGTACCCTAAAGCTTAAAACCACTGGTCCAGGAGTCTGTAGATAGGTCATTGTTGGAATATAGTGTCATTGACAGTGAGGGCATTCCTCCTAGGGTAAAAGCAAGAACATGCCTTGAGAGATGTTTTTCCACGACCATCTATCGTTCATTTTCTTTTAAGATTTTATTTATTTATTTGAGAGTGAGAGCGCACAAGGGTGGGGGATGAGGCAGAGGTAGAGGGAGAAGCAGACTCCCCCACTGAGCAGGGAGCCCAACTTGGGACCCCATCCCAGGACCCTGAGATCATGACCTGAGCCAAAGGCAGACGCTCAACCGACTGAGCCACCCAGGCGCCCCTCATTCATTTTCTTATAGACATTCTGAGATAGATAAGAACACAAAAAGTCCTCATTTTTATTTGCTTATGATCATTGCTGCAGTCAAGATACCTATGCTGTAGCAACAGTGTGTAAAAAGATGCCTTGGGGCGCCTGGGTGGCTCAGTCAGCTAAGCATCTGCCTGGGATCAAGCCCCAGGTCTGGCTCCCTGCTCAGCGGGGCGCCTGCTTCTCTCTCTCTCTCCCCCTGCCTCTCCACCCTGCTGTGCCTCCTTTTCTCATTCTCTTTCTCTAATAAATAAATAAAATCTTAAAAAAAAAAGATGTCTCTTGCTGGTTAAAAGGTTATGTTCTTTAGTGAGATGGGTATATCATACTGTGTTGAATTTTCATGGCATTGTTCTTTAATTTCTGTAGCTGTAATCTGCAGTGCTTTTTGTTGGAGTTAGCCAAGAATATTTTCCCCCAACTAATGCACTATTACAGTTCTGTGCAGTGCTACCCCAGTACGATGCTCAGTCAGTGAAAGTGGAAGCAAAAATATGTCCTGAGGGAGCACAGCATGCCACCATCACTCTGATTTCTCGAACAGTGTCATAAGGCACCAAAAATGGCCAAGAATAAACAAAGCAAACTGTTTCTGGGAACAGCTTTGTGGCTCCAGAATTCCATTATTTCTGTATTTACAGAGTGATCAATAAAACAATTTGATTGATGCACCTATCCATGTTATTAAAGGTGTGAGATGTTGATTGAAGACCCTCAGCCAAAAACATGTTGTGCCCAGAAAACTATACTTCGTACTAATAGTGAGTCCTTTTCAAGAGATCCTCCGCTGAGCATCTGATCAATATGCATAGTAGATCCACTCTACTCACCAGGGGAGCCCAAGTCCTACCTTCCCCAAATAACACATTTTGTTCTTTGTGATTACGATGGTTAATGTGGGAATATTAGCCAAAGCGCTGTGACATGGAATTGGTATAAAATCTCAAAGAAATGAGAACCTGATTTTATATTTTATGAATAGTTTCTGCTTAAAACATACAGCTGAAAATTTGAAAAACTTGGACAACTTGGCATTTGTCTCTACAACATTAAACAATTATAGGTTACCCTGTTATGGGTTATTTAAGGTATATGCATATGAAAAGATATCATCAAATGAATGACACACACAGAAGTACTGAAGACAGTAAAGTGACGTGGGGGTGGGGAGAATGGCTCTGCTGGAATATCCAGAAGGCTGAAGGGAAGAAGGGGTTATTGAGCTGAAACTTGCATAAAAATTAAATGAGGAGCAGAAGATGGGAGAAGACAGTGGTAATACCTCTAACAATAAAAAAAGTGCATCTGGTAGGTGATGCACTGAGAAGTAGTTGTAGGAGAACAGTTGCATTGAAAAGGAGTGAGAAATAAGTCTGGAAAAGTGAATTCTTTTTTTTTTTTTTTAATTTATTTAGAGAGAGAAAGAGAGAGAGCACATGAGTGGCGGGGAGGACAGAGGGAGAGGGAGTGAGGGAATCTTAAGCAGGCTCCACACGCAGCACAGAGCCCGATGCAGGGCTTGATCTCATGACCCTGACTGAGATCATGACCTGAACCGAAATCAAGAGTCAGACGCTTAGCCTACTGAGCCACCCAGGTGCCCCTGGAAAAGTGAATTCTTGAAAACTTGTAGGTTCTGTGAGACTTATGGGGCACATCCAATACCTTCTGTCCCGGGGTCTTCAAAATATTTGCTCCT
Organism: Mirounga leonina; assembly: GCF_011800145.1. NCBI lineage: Eukaryota > Metazoa > Chordata > Mammalia > Carnivora > Phocidae > Mirounga > Mirounga leonina. The sequence continues at coordinate 51,047,340 of NW_023270377.1, read as the reverse complement.
GAGAATTAAAGTACCAGTGTACAGATGAGAGCCCCTCTCAACATCCATGAGCTTACGTACCTCACACAAAGATTGAGTGGGGACATGGTGCAGATGGGGACTTGCGGTACTGCTGTCTCCAGCCTGCTGGGAAGGTGCACACGTGGGTTGTGTCTTTTTACAGTATCAACTTTATTCAATCACAAGGCAAGAGTAACATAATTGTAAAGCAGGTTCAGGATTTCAAACTCAGTGACATTTCACTACACTTATTTATGTATTTAGTAAGTAAGTAAGTAATCTGTACACCCACCGTGGGGTCAAGCTCACAACCCCGAGATCAAGAGTCACGCTCTTCCACCTGGGCCAGCCAGGCGCCCCTCCCTATACATCTAAATTGGCTTCCTGTCCATCACACAAAGCAAAGGTCAAATACAAAGTCACATAACAAGATGAGCAAGGGACAGGAAGTTAACAAACCAAATGTGAGGTGGGTCCAGAGTGCACAGTGGAAATGAGGCCTCGGTTCTGTCCTTCTGTCTGGAACAGCTCCCGGCACTTACTGCTCCTTCTGTTCAAGCCATGGAGGATCTGTTCTGTGCAGAGATCACTCGGGCAGAGCCTTCGGCAGCAGTTGCCTTTCTGATGTGGTCAGAAGGGAAAGGATCCACGTCTGGAAATTCTGACAGTTTGCTGCAAAAGTTCTCCCTCTTTAAAAGAGCTTAATCAGTCTTGGGCCTGTGCAGGCCTCTTGTGGTTCTGCAGGTTATCAGTTCTGGGCGTCTTCAGCCTGGGCTGGTTTTGGAGATATCTGGTCTTAGCTGCAACGCCCTTGGCAGCTTGCACCGCTGCCTGACATGAGTGACTCCATCTTGCTGTCCACAACAGCAGAGCAAATCCCCTAACGTTGCACAGTCCTATCAGGCATTCCCTCTCTGGCCACTGTACCACCCGAGGGCTTTGCTGCTTCCTCTTACCTCCTCCCAGGTTTTTCCCATCTTGCTGGCTTCCCCTTCCTCCTTCACTCTGACCTTTACTCATTCCACCCAAAGGGGAAAAAACCCAAGAAATCTCTCCCGTCACCCTACACAGAGCAGCTTCCCCATCCTCACGTCGTGTTCCCTGCTCACACCGTGCTCTGCGCCAAGGTGGGGAGGAACACACAAGCACGACTTTTGCCTGAAAAAAGACAATTTCTCCCAAGGAGAAATTCTGATGCCAGATATTAAAGTCCTACGAAAAGATTAACCTCATTCTACCTACAATGCCAAACGAGGAATAGAACAAAACATATTTTCTCCTGTTCCTCTTCACCTGCTCCTGTACCTCAAGCTCTCTCCCTCCACTAACTTGGACGTTCTTCCTACTTTCTTTTTCTAGACGGCGGTCATTTTATTTTGGGTTATCAGGGTCCTCTCTATCTCTGTCTCCCTCCTTCCTTCCTTCCCTCTCTCCCCTTCCTCTCTATCTCTGTCTCCCTCCTTTTTTCCCTCTCTCCTCTTCCCTTTTCCTCTCTCCTTTCTCTCTCTGGCGCTGAGAAGAGAGCTATGAAACTCTCCCCTGCCAGGAAGAGTCACTTAAGACTTGGTGTCCTTTAGGGCGCCTGGGTGGCTCAGATGGTTAAGCATCTGCCTTCGGCTCAGGTCATGATCCCAGGGTCCTGGGATCGAGTCCCGCATCGGGCTCTCTGCTCTTTGGGAGCCTGCTTCTCCCTCTTCCTCTCTCTCTCTCTGTCTCTCATGAATAAATAAATAAAATCTTTAAAAAAAAAAAAAAAAGACTTGGTGTCCTTTAAAGGGCTCCCTGGAAGCAACTAATATTCATTACTTGTTAATGACTTCTTGCCCAACATGATGTGGGTTTTATATTCACATGCATCCTCTTATTTAATCATCTCTATAATCATGCAACAGAGGTATAATTATCCCCATTTGTATATATGTGAGAACACAAGATGGAACCCAAATGGAAAAATGGTTCTAAGACAGTGCAGCAAATTCAAGACAAAATAAGGATTTGAAACCTACTCTGTCTCCAGGGATTTGAAAGTAAGTTCATTTGATTCCTAACGACTTTCTACTATTTCAGCTTCTCTTCCAGTTTTTCCTCGGTCTTTGGCTTGAGTGAAAGAAGAATTGCAGCTGTGTGAATGTGAGCATAACCACTAGCATGTCATCTCTGAAATTACTATTAAAATTTAAATCCTTGAACGAACATGCCTCATGTTAATGATCCTTTTTATGCATTTCTCTGTACTGAAATCACACAAAGCACTTAACCAGTTTATCTTTGCTTTTCCATTTTCTAAGACTTTTTTAGAGCATATCTTCTATTACTCAGTTCAGACTCATTCCTCTCAGCTTTCACATCCATTCTCAATATATCCTTAAAACACTATGGTATTAGGTCCTCCAGAGAAACAGAACCAATAGGATGTAGGGAAACACATAGATCAAAAAGGAGAAAGGTTTATTTTAAGGAATCAGCTCACATGATGTTAGGGAGCCTGAGAAAGGCAAAATCTGCAAAGGAGGTAGGCAGGCTGGAGGCCCATGGAGGAAGTGCCTTTTCTGGGGATCTCAGTCTGTTTTCTCTTAAGATCTTCAACTGATTGAATGAGGCCAACCCACATTGTGGGGGTTTATTTGCTTGACTAAAAGTCTACTGATTTAAATATTCAGCCCATCCAACAAATTCCTTCACAGAAGCATCTAGAATAGTGTTGAGCCAAATATCTGGGTACTGTGACATAACCAAGTTGACACATGAAATTACCCCTGAGACAACCACTTACCCCTGAGCTGCTGCTTTTACTTAGGTGTACATTTGTGTGTGCAGGAAAAAAACAAAAACAAAAAACCAAAAAAAACATCCTGAAGTATACACACAGATTCTTTGCAGCTAGAGAGGATTTGTCACCCTGGGCGGTGGGGAAGGAGAGGCTAACTTTTTCATAGTACCATTCTGTATCGCTCAAATTTTGTTCAGAATGCATTAGGATTACCGTTACCTATATTTTCAAATTAGTTTTTAGTTAAAATAACTCATACATACTGTTAACATAAAATAATACTAGGAAGCTAACAGGGAATTTCCCAGGCCTCTGTTCCGCCCCTCCCCACCTCCTAATTCCCAGTTCCCACAGACATTCATTTTTAACTCTTTCATTCTGGTTTTAAACTCTGTTTCCAATAGCACATTTATACTGCGATTTCTTGGCTTTCCAGTGTGAGACATTATCTCCTGATAGGACGTTCTATCGTAGAACATGGAGTTACTGCCGCCCCTCCCCGAGGCCCTCTCCGGGTTTCCCTCATTCCATTCTCCCCAGACCATGTCACATTTGGCTTAAGTATCTATTCAGTGTTAACATTATTATGGCAGCTTAGAAGTCTTCCACAGCAAAGCAATGTAGTATTGTATGATTATATTTCCTTTCTTATACAACTTTTCTCCCCTGAGAATTCCCTAATTTTATATGGTTTACTTTTCTATGTTCTTACCGTTAACTCATTTTCAAACTGTTCGGTAGATCTCTAAAACTCTTTCTAGAATTTAGCACGTAGCTAATGGATCAGTTTCCATTTTCACTTCAAAATCCACACTCCTGGACGCTGTCTTCCATTCCAGTCTGAATCATATACTATTTATTATTTACTAATTTCTTCCCTGTTCATTTTATCTGAATTAGTTTTCTGGAACTCTTATTAATGGATATGGGAACTCCTCACTTGATTCTGTTGTTTTCTTATTTCTTCTCTGTTAGTTTCAGGGTTTTTCTGAGGTATTTTTGTTTTGTTTTCTTTTTTTAGAAACACACTTGTTACCATTTAATGAACCTCCCTCCTCAGGGCTTCAAGCTACCAGGACACAGCACCCCCCCACCCCCCCCTTACCCCTAATCTTCTCAGCTCTTTTACTGAAGAATATAGCCTTCACGAGGACAGGCTGTCTGGGGAGCCATCCCTTCCCTAAAACTCTGCAGTAGCCAGATCACACCACATCAGTGATAGGAGCAGCTCAGTCTTGTTTTTAGCAGCATTTACCTGTGTCTGCTCACTGACTGAGGTCCATAATTTACCATGGTTGACAGGTGAGCAGAAGCTCTGGTTCCTTTTTCAGTGGTCATGATTCATACTGACTTTTCCAAAGTAACCCGGGTGATATTTGTTGAAGTTGACCCTGTGGTGATGCCTGCCACCAGCCTTACCCGGGCCTCCTGGGTGCTTCCCGTGCTTGCCGATGAGGCCGTGGCTCACGTGGCCCCAAAGTTTCCGGGTCTTCCTCAGTCAGGATGGCATGTTGGCAGCCCAGATGGAAAAGCCATTTTTATTTTCTAAGCGACATCTTCCACATTACCTCCCGACCTGTTGTTGAATCTTTTATATCTGTTATATTTTTTAGTTTTCAAGAACTCTTTCTCTGTATGTTCCTTTTTCCGGTATCCTCTTCATGAATGCACTCTCTTCTCTCTCTCCTTGTGTTCTTCTTACTGCAGTGCTTACTCCATTGTCCTGATTCTTCGAAACTCTACTGTTCCTGCTTATTTGCTTTGGTTTCTGTCTTTCACATCAGAAGCTTCCCTTAAATGCCACGTGATTCTTGACTGTTCATATCTAAGAGTCAGTGACTAAAAAGCTGATTGGAAGTTTTACATGCATGGTTGTTCTTCTTGACCGTGTGGGTTTCACTAGAGGATGATAAGGATTTTCAGTGGTAAAAACGGGTGAAAGGGCCAGTATATGTAGGATTTTTTTCTTTTGGGTTTAGTTTATTAACCAAAGGAATCCTCCACTTTTCAGTTAGGAGTATAATCTTGCTTGCCAGCATCTGAGTACAGAGTGGAGTGTGGTGATGGTAAGGAATAGACTATTACTGCTGTTGGTATGCAGACACTTTCTTTAATATCCCTATTTTCCATAGATCTCTCACCCTTTCTTTAGCTGTCTGTTGTCCTGGAAGCACTTATAGTGTGAGAATAGTGGAGGGTTGTACAGGGTGTGGGTGGGAGTCCAGGTATCTAAGTGCCAATTGGACAAACTTAACTTTCCATGCTCCATTCCCAGGCTTCTGCCTTCAGAGGTACCAGAAGGTTCCAGTTCTGAGGCCTTCCCATAGGCAAAAAAAAAAATAGGTAACTAGAATTTAGTTTTCCTCTTACGTTTTCTAACTTATGTTTGATGGCTAATGCAAAAATTATAACACCGTTCGGTGTGGTTTTAAGTGTATGCAGAGAAAATATTTAAGGCAAGTATAAACAGAGGAAGAGAAAGTGATGTTATAAGGAGGTTAGTTTTCTATATTTCACTTGAACTGGTAAGAGGTTGACACTGGTAAACTGTGATGTTATATGTAGCTGATGTACACTTAAGATAATCACTAAAATGATGTGCAAAGAGAGACACAATAGATGAATCAAAATAAGATTCTAAAAAATGTTCAAGTAACTCATAGGAAGGCAAGAAAAGGAAAAGTAAGAAATTAAAAACAGAAAAAAATTAAATGACAGACTTATACCTTGTCATATCAATAAATACACTAAATAAAAGCTCTACACCAATTAAAAGACAAAGATTGGCAGAGTAGATTAAAAAACATGACCCAAGGGGCACCTGGGTGGCTCAGTTGGTTAAACTACTGACTCTTGATTTCAGCTCAGGTCATGATCTCAGGGTTGTGGGATGGAGCTCAATGTTGGTCTCCACACTTAAGATGCTTTTTCTCCTGCCCCCCTCCCCCCTCACATGCACACTCTCAAACAAAAGAAAACAAAAACAAAAACACATGACCCAACTATTTAGCTTATAAGAAGTTTACTTAAAAGGTAATTATATGGGCAGGTTGAAAGTGAAAGGATGGAAAAAAAATCTACATTATGCTAACGTTAATCAAAGGAAAATAGGAGTGGCTATATTAACATTGGATAGACTTCACAGCAAAGAACATTATAAGATATAGACAGGGACATTCTATGATGATATAAGTGTCAGACTACCCAGAAGACCCAGTAATCCTAAATATGTATGCACTAGACAGTGGAAATGGAAAACGTGTGAAGTAAAAGCTGATAGAACTGAAAGGAAAAAGAGAAAAATCTACAATTATAGTTGGAGACTTCAATCCCCCTTTCTTACCAATTATTAGAGCTAGAAAGATCAGCGAGGATATAAGAAAAACTCAACAATACCATCAACCAATAATGTCTAGTTGATATTTATAGAACACCCTATCTAACAATAACAATACAATACATATTTTTAATTACCCATAGAGCAAAAACCAAGATGAACGAAATCCTGAGCCATAAAACAAAATCAACTTTTGAAGAATTGAAGTCATGTAGCATGTGTTCTCTGACCACAATAGTATCAAAATAGAAGTGAACATAAGAGAGATAGGAACATTTCCAAATACTCAGAAACTAAACAGTATGCCTATAAATAATCCGTGCATCAAAGAGGAAGTCTTAAGAGAAATTTAAAAAAATTCATTAAACCACATGAAAATAAACATGTAACATACCAGAACTTCTGGGACACAGCTGAAGCAGTGCTGAAAGGAAAGTTTATAGCATTAAATATTTACATTAGAATATACTAGAAAAGAGGAAAAGTATTAAATCAGTGATATAAGCTCCCACCTCAAGAAACTAAAGAAAAGCAAAATAAACCCAAAGCAAGAAGAAAGGAAATAATAAAGATAAGAGCAGAAATCAATAGTATTGAAAAGAGAAAATCAATGCAAATAAAATAGCTGGTTCCTTGGAAAGTTCAATAACATTTACAAACCTCTAGGAAGACCGACCAAAAAAAAATAGAGAAAAGACACAAATGATCAATATCAGGTGGAATGGAATGAGAGATATCAGTACACACCCTACAGATCTCAAAAGTACAGTAAGAGAACACTATCAGTCACACTACAGACATAAATTTTCCAAGTTAGATGAAACAGACATATTTTTCAAAAAAAAAACAAACTACAACTCACCCAATGAGAAATAGATAACTTGAGTAGCCCTATAACTGTTAAGAAAATTTAATTCGTAATTAAAATACTCCCAAAAAAGAAATCCCCAGGCCCAGATACCTTTACAAGAAAATTCTACCAAATGTTTAAAGAAAAAATTCATGCCAATTCTATACAATGTCTTCCAGAAAAGAGGAGACAAGGGAATAATTCCAGTTTATTTATACAAAGCTAGTAATAACCTGATACTAAAACCAGTGACAGAACAATAGCAACAACAACAACAACAAAAATACAGATAACTATCCCTCATGAATATAGACATAAAATGCTTAACAATAAATATTAAATGAACTTGAGAAATATCTAAAAAGGATTCATGACCAAATGGATTTCATTCCAGGTATGCAAACCTGCTTCAATATATGAAAATCAATCAATATAGTCCACTATATTGATAGACTAAAGAAGAAAAAAATCACATCATATCAATTGATGCAGAAAAAGCACTGGACAAAATGTAACAACCATTCATGATTAAAAATCTCAGAAAAATAGAAATAGAGGAGAACTTCCTTAGCTTAATAAAGATAACCCATAAAATATCTACACTTAACATCATTCTTAATGGTGAAAGATTGAATGCTTTCCCTTCAAGAGCAAAGCAAGGATGTCCACACTCACCATCCTTATTCAAACTACTTCCAGCCTGTGCATTAAGGCAAGAAAAGGAAATTAAAAAAAGGGAATGCAAGTTGGAAAGGAATAAAGCTGTCCATACTAGCAGATGGCATGGTTATTCATGTAGAAAATTCCAAGGAATCTACAAAAAACTTCTAGAACTAATAAGTTTAGTAAAGTCACAAGATATAAGACAGACATACAAAAATAAGTAGATTTCTATATACTAACAAATGAGACCGTGGACATTTTAATTTTTTTTTTTAAAGATTTTATTTATTTACTTGAGAAAGAGAGAACATGAGAGAGAAGAGGATCAGAGGGAGAAGCAGACCCCCGCTGAGCTGGGAGCCTGATGTGGGACTCAATCCTGGGACTCCTGAGCCAAAGGCAGTCACTTAACCAACTGAGCCACCCAGGCGCCCAAGACCATGGACATTTTAAACAAGCCATGGTCCATCCATATGATGGGATATTACTTGGCAGTTAAAAGGAATGGACTGGGCGCCTGGGTGGCTCAGTTGGTTAAGCGACTGCCTTTGGCTCAGGTCATGATCCTGGAGTCCCTGGATCGAGTCCCGCATCGGGCTCCCTGCTCGGCAGGGAGCCTGCTTCTGCCTCTGACCCTACCCCCTCTCATGTGCTCTCTCTCTCTCTCATTCTCTCTGTCTCAAATAAATAAATAAAATCTTAAAAAAAAAAAAAAAAGGAATGGACTATTAGTATGGACAACAACTTGGATGAATCTCTGGAGAATTGTGCCAGGTAAAAAGAACCAATCGCCCAAAGTTACATACTGCATGATTCCATTTATATAACATTCTTGAAATGATAAAATTATAGAAATGGAGAACAAATTGGTGGTTTCCAGGGGTTAAGAAGGCAGTGGGAGTTGGAGAGCCCTGGGCATGGCTATGAAAGGGTAGCATGAGTGGTGCTTTTGGTGATGAAATGTTCTGTATCTCGACTGTATGTCAATATCTTGGTTGTGATTTTGTGCTACAGTTTTGCAGTATGTTGCTATTAGGGGAAACTGGGTAAAGGGTGCACAGAATCTCCTGTATTCTTTCATATAACTGTGCTTTAATGTACAATAATCTCAAAAACCTAATTTTTAAAAATTAAAAAACCATGTTGAAAAGAGTATGTAAATTTAATGGAGAACTACATTTGTTATGTTGTTTTCAAGTGTCAGCGCGTGTAGTAGTGAGCAGTGATGCGTTTTGGGTTTTTTTTGATGCATTTCTGTCCAAAAGCTATGAGGCTGGACTAGCCTGGTGAGAATGTCTCACTTTGTTGTATTGCTCCTTGGACACATCTTCTTCCCCATACCTTTGCCCAAACAGAACCTGTCTCTTCTGATTATTGAATATTCTAAAATATTCAATAATATTTTTCAATATTTCAAATGTTAGGTTTACAGCATGCATTCATTCAGGATATCTTTTACCCTCAACAGGATATAGTATCGATTTCATGCCGAGTTCCAGAAACTATTTACTTGTAGGTTAAGGTCTAAGTATTTTACATATTTACTTATTTCAGAACTTTTTATAAAATTTAACACCTGCAAAAGTACCATATTAGAGTTCTCCAGAGAAACAGAAATAGGACGTGTGTGTGTGTGTGTGTGTAGGTAGGTAGGTAGGTATGTGGGTACATAGGTTTTTGTTTATTAAAAGGAATTGATTCACTTGATTACGGAGGCTGAGAAGGCCAGGGCCGGGTGTAGTTACAGTCTGAAACTGCAAGGCTGCGACCCAGGAGAGCCGATGGTATAACTGTAACTGACCCCAGACTTGTTCTGCTCACTGCACGACAGGCCGATGAGCCAAGAGGCAAAAAAAAAAAAGCAAAAAACCCCCCAAAAACCCCAACTTTATTTGGAAAGCTAGCAAACCGAGAGGATGGCTGACTGTTGTCCCAAAGAACCACCTGCCCTCTGCAGGAAATCCAAGCTGTTTTATGTCTGCAAAAGGGGAAAGAGGGAGGGGGGGTTGGAGTCATAAGGTGACAGACGTATGTAGACATCTGAGGAAGGTTGTGCAACTTTATCCTTGGTGACCTTTGCATATGGGAATCTGGTCATGTTGTTCCTGTAAATCTTAGCATAGCATAGTTCATTTCTGTACATCCTTTTCTCCTTGGGCAAGGTAGGTTTTGGGTAAAGAGTGGTTTTTGCACATCTCATCTGTACTGTGCCTACATGCAAGGCTAAAAAGTTTTTTAAACTACAGGTCACAGCAGCAAGGGAAATAGAAGCAATGTGGGGTCAGATATGTTAAGTTTCTCCCAGTAACTTCCAGTCTGAATTTGGGTCTGAAGGCAGAAGGCTGAATGTCCCAGCTCAAGGACAGGCAGAGAAAATTCTTTCTTACTCAGCCTTTTATTCTATCAGGCCTTCAGTTGATTGGATAAGAGGGTAATATGCGTTACTCATTAATCTTATCTAGAAACACCCTCACAGGCCTACACAGAATAATATTGAACCAAATATCTGGGTACGCCATGGCCCCATCCAGTTGACACATAAAATTAAGCTGATTGTGACCTTTGAAATCTAGTCAATACTATGAATATCAACAAAAGAGGAGTATCAACAATAGAAAGGTTTTATGGGTCATGAAAGAAAAGTTGGGCATTCCAGTGCATTCCACTTTTAGGAGGGTTGTGGGCAGAAGCAGCCTGTCCTAGCCCGTGTCTCACCTGCACTGGGCTTCTTTCCTTTGGTGATCTTCCACATCTGCCCTTCTCCTGTCCTCTGACCTCAGTTTCTCCCAGTCTTACCCGAAACCTGTGGTTTTTTTCCCTTTCTAAACCTATTTTCCAGCTTTCCCTGAGTACTCGGGATTTTCTCCAGGACCTCTTCGAGATTTTCATTTTGTGGGGCTCCCAGGATAACAAAAATGAAAGCACTGCCAACTCATGTATATTTAGCAAATGAACGTTTTAACACAACAACTTACCATGGACCTTATTTTTTAGGTTTAAAATTTATTTAGTTTTGGATGGGGTATATATCCACACGGTTTAAACTACAAAACATCTCCTTCCCACCTTGGCTTCCAATTCATCCAGTTCCCCTCTGTGGATGTAATTTTTCTGGCTTCTTATCTGTCCTTCCATGACAAGATAATCTATTTTATTCTTTATGTGTGTGCCATAATTTATGTAAGCAATTCTATTGACCAACAGTAAAGCTATTACAAATAATTATAGACTCTTAGGCCAGCATATCTGTAGGTTCTATAATGTGGGACAGTTCTCTAGAAATTCACCCACCTTTTTTTAAACAGGCAGTTGTTAAATCAACCATAGAATTTTCATGTACTTGATAAATACAAAAAGCAAAAATGGTTTTAAGTAATGTTTTAATTTTATTTGATAACATCCTATGAATTTTATGAGGAAGTAGATCATAAGACCTGGAAATTTTATGTGTACTTGTTTTTCCTTCTTTTCTTCTTTCCTTTTTTCTTTTTATATTCTCTCGTCTGTTTTTCTTTTTCTCCTCCCTTTCTTCCTTTCTTCTTTGCTCCTTCCTTCCTTCCTTCCTTCCCTGTCTTCTTCCTTTATTTCTCCTTTTCATTTTAAAATATCCCAACAGCTACTGTTTGGTTTTTATTAATGGGCCGATTGAGAGCTATGTAACCACTAGGTGGTGGTACAAGAACATAGGGAGAAGTATTTTCGTAAACAGACGTGGAATTAGTTTTGATTTCCTGCTCAGTTTTTAAATTGCTATACACTTGGGTCCTTAAATACCTCCTAGGGGATGTCATTGTGATTGCTGTTTAGCAGTTGAGCCGACATAAAATTGATGTTGGGCTTTACAACAGCTGTTCTAGACCACTTTATGTTGATGTTGAGACTTTTTAAAAATGCTCGTTGCTTGAAAATGTTAACTCTTCAGTAGGAATCTGTTAAGTTTTCTGAGTGATTTGAAGGGCTTGCTTATATTTCTGACCGATTTACACATCTTACAATGTTACAGTGGAGACTACTTAGAATTTATAATCCTGCTTTATTTAGCTGACTGAATTTTCAGTAAAGAAATGACAGTTTCCTAGCTACTTCCTATGGAAACGACAAAAGGCATCTGCTTACTATGGTTTTACCCTATCGACTGCAATCTGGTGTTTTATTCAACCTCGCAACATTGATCTTCATCTAAATGAGTCAAACATGTATTTAAAATGATTTTGGAATTTGACGTAAAAGTTATCTTCTGTGGGTTAGCTTAATTAATTTTTGGAAGTCTACCTTGTCCCTTTTAATACTCTGAATCTCCGCTTAGAAATTTTGGATTGGTTAATTTCCACACACACACACACACACACACACATACACACACACAAAGGAATCCAGCATAAATATTGAAGGATCTCTGCTTACATTGGAAACGTCTGATCATTTGCTTTGACCTTCTGCTGAAATTCCGTGTAACGTATTCAGTACAGGAATGTGGTTGCAGCTACCTGAGAACATTCTGCTGGAAGCCAGCACGTGTATGCGCTCATCCTATTTGGGTCCCTGTTGGATTCATAGAAGTATATATACAACGGCTCTCCTCTGTCACAGCACGTCTTGTCAAGTGGCAAATCCACATCTTCCCAAAAAGTGACCTTATAACAAAGTTCCTATTGACTTGCTTTGATGGGTTGGTTATTTTTGGATGAGCATCGAGGTCCATCACCTCATTTCCATAGCTATGGAGAGTTCTACATATCATTTTTACTAGTGCTTGCTGGGTTAGCACATGAAGAAGCAAACATTTTAGCTAAATATCTCACAGGTTTTGATGATAGTAACACTGTCTTACCATTTAACATGTGTGGTCTTCCTAATGAAGTACTATGATCTGGTATCCAATAGTGGTCTATTAGGACATCACACCGGAAGCCTTCATGTAAGGCATTTGGTGTTTAACTAAAAGGAAAAATGGCTTCTTCATACCTGTTAACACATTAGGAAAAAAAAAGTAATCATCACAGGGTTCAGTTCAGTGGAAGAGCACTAATTTGAAAGAAGCCTCCCTTAGATGATGAAACTGTTACAACATTGTTCTAGGAAATAAAATCAACTACAGCCGATTGCTTGGTTTTATTAGGAAAGATAGCCCATTTTGTGATCTATAATGTTTAAATCAATTGAACGACCCTGAAATCTCTCCCCTGAAATGCCTATTACACAGCTTGCAACCTTTTGTTCAAGAGATTAAGTTTGCATCTCCTCACATGATCTCCTTGTAATTGGAAAACTTTCATTTTGACAGAGAAGATGTGCCAGTATCCCTGTGAGCTTTGCCGCGAGCCAGTGCAGAATGCCATCTGGAGGATGCATGCCCAGGCCCTGCAACAGCCTCCTGTCGGCTTGTATCTGGAACTTTGCAACAGAACAACTAATAGCATCTTAAGCTCCATTTGTCTAGCTTGCTAGTGCTCTTGGCAGAGGTCATAACCAGCAGTGGTTTTGTTGATTTGCTCCATCAAATGTAATTAGGTGAAAGCACTCACCGACGGAGGCTCTGATAATGGCATCAAAGCCTCAGGCTTAAACTTACCCATTGTGTCAAATTTAAGTTTAGATCAACAAAGACATAAGAATTTCATCATCGGGACAATAGAACTTAATACTTTTTAAAGATGCTTATTTGAGGCAACAAGATTTGTTTTTCTTTTGGACTTCATAATTATTTCCTTTATTTTTTTTCTGTTTCTTTTATTTTCTTAGTCACTGGCTTCCAGTGAAGTGGTTGATCTTTCCTGCAAGATCATGTGATAGGTACACAAGCCATCCGTCCCTGCCGAACCTTACCTTTGAGTTCATGATGGAAAATGATAAGCCATTTTTCCAGTTCTGTCAAACAACTTTGAACTCTATGAAACTCAACAGTTTCGTACTTGTAAGGGGAGCGGTAACATTATTACTGGGCCTTTAACTCTTGCTTACTGGAAAACTCCAATAGTGCCAGAAGCCTCTTTATAAATGAGTCAGTTTCAGGCTCTGAGTAAGCTAAAGAAACCATTACTTGGGGTTAAAGTTAGGGCAAGGCTGGGCCCAGAGCATAAGATAGGCTTTAGCTATTATTAAGAGCCATAAAGAAACTACAGAAGTTTTCTGCTTACTGCAGAGAAGGAAAAATTCGGCAGAAGTAAGGTTGATCAGTTTCATGCATAAATGTTGTCGAACAAGTCAGCAGGGGTCTGTGTTGGAGAGGGAGAGTTTGGGCCTGGTCTCAGCAGGGGGGTAGCATTTCCCTGGAATGGTTGTACTCAGGGTCTGGATGAGGCTCTTTGAAGAACTTAGCAGAGAAGTTGAGTATGATGTCATATGTAAAGTAATAATGATATGTGAAATGCCTTTTTTTATCGACTTCTAAATTTCCTCTCACTTTTATGGGTTCTTGACTATACCTCCGATCTAGATCTTACAAAGAAATCACTCTGAGATTTCCAGGGGATGGCAGTCATTTCTGTGGACTTTGTACCTCCTCGTGGAAGCTGTCTTAGTTGGAGCTTTCCAGGTATGCTGCTTTGGATAAAAGCAGTAGGCATATGTGAGAATGAGGTTAAGTAAGTGTTTATTTGAGGATTTAATATCGTATAAACTCTAGGAGTAAAGCAATTATCATGCTGTTAATTTCATATTCATGTATGGCTTATTTATTTGTTGTTTACCTCTCTGCATAATGAAAATGCCATGGAAATCTGCTTCTTCTGGTGCTCTAATTTTAAATGAAGCTAAATGTCATGTATAATTTTAAGTTACAGATTGCTAATTCCATTCTATTTTAAATACTCTATGAGAAGCCCTTTTGTTCTTCCAGAATCCTTTTTCAGAAGAATTAAAGCATAATTGTCTAAGTAATTATAAAATAGGTAATTAATGGATTAAGACATGAATCTGAGGCAGTATAGGTAAATTTTGAACCATATAGTTATCTGAGCCTTTAGGTGCGTGTGTGCATGTATGTGTATTTCTAAGATTCAACACCTTAATTACTTTTCTGACAAATATAATGTAGTCAGAAAATAATAACACACTGCCTCTACTGAGAAGTTATTTGTATCTGGCCTACTTGTAATCTGGTGGCAGTCACTGTTTGCTGAAGTGCTTCGGAAAGCTCCAGGGTAAGGCCGTTGTCCTCTGTTTACCCGACATATTTTTAAGAACCGGTCACTGGCAGAATTCTAAGTTCATCTTCTGGGAATGTGATTTAAAAAGGACAGGAAAGGGAAGGGAAGGAAAGGAGGGTGGAAGGAAGGGAAGGGAAGGGAAGGGAAGAAATGCAATCCATAACCAATGCATGTGAAGCCCCTCTCCAGTCTGGGAATCCATTCAAGTTACATGCCTCAGATTCCACTTCCTGACCCATCCTGCTCTTCTCTGCTTAATCCTAGATCCCTATCTGGAACTAGAGTGGTATGCCATCCAAGTTCTTCTAAGTATTTTATTAATGGGACAAGCATCACTGTGGGCCACCAGGTGCATAGATAAGGTCCCGACCCCTGGGTGGCTGTAGCCTGACTAAGAAGATAACTTACAGATGTAAAATATTGAGTCAATAATACCGCAAGTCAGTATACATTTAGATACTCCAAAGGCAGAAATGGTTGAGAGGAAATGCATTTCTGAAAACACTTAACACAGTCCGCAAAGCTTGCTATGTGCCAGTTGTTCAATTTCCATTGTTATTTACAAAAGTGAAGCTTTGAATTAAGAAAAAAATGCACCATCTGCCTACCCATGTAATAATGCTTGGTTTTATTCCCAAGCATATCAACCACTGGCTTGGCATTTTAACTAACTGAAGCACTTTTTTCATTAGAGTGTGTCTGTGTCTACAAAGGGCCTTTTCTTCTGGTTGCTCATTTTCATATTCTTGCACCCTTACTCTGCCTTTTGCAGGACTCGAAGCCTTCTCTATATAAAGTATGGCAACCTTGTCAAATGTCCTCTGCATTCTAGGTACCTCAGGAGCAGGCTACACCTGATGCCTCTCTTTGGCCAGTTACTTAGTCAAGCAATTCCTTTTTATCAACTGACTGTATAATCCATATTATACTGAGTGCCTGTTTTCTGTGGACACACAGGGCATATACAGCCCTTTAAGGATACAAAGAAGTACACTCTGATACCTGCCCTTGACTAAATTGCAGTCAAAGGGAAAATACATATAAAAATACTCCATTTTAAGCAGAATTTTCTAAGTGCCAGAGTGAATGCTACACACTTATTCATTCAGTCAGTCATTTACTCAACAAATATTTATTGAGTGTTGTGATGTGTCAAGTACAGTGTGATTCACTGGAGATATAAACATGAATAAATCATACATGGTGCCTGCTCTGGAAGTGGATACCATCGTAGAAGAAAATTTTGTTACTCAAAGCGTATCCACGGATCGGCAACACAGGCATCCTCTAGGAGCTGGTGAGAAATGCAAAATCTCAGGCCCCATCCAGTTCTATTGAATCCATATCTGCATTTTTTTAAAGACTTTATTTATTTATTTGATAGAGCAAGAGAGCACAAGCAGGAGGAACAGTAGGAGAGAGAGAAGCAGACTCCACGCCAAGCAGGGAGCCCCATGCGGGGCTTGATCCCAGGACCCTGGGATCATGACCTGAGCCAAAGGCAGATGCTTAACCATCTGAGCCACCCAGGCGCCCTGTATACCACATCCGCATTTTAACCAGATGCCCAAGTGACTTGAAGTTTTAAAAGCCCTGGCTACAAGGAGTGTAGAATGCTTTGTGAGGTAGCTGAAATAAGAAGGAGTCACCAAGGCTTCTAAAAAGAGGAGGGAAAGCAAATTTCATCAGGTTAAAGTCCCTATTCTGTTGGGCTACTATAACAGCGTGCCATAGACCGAGTGGCTTATAAACAACAGTTTATTTCACACAGTTCTGGAAGCTGGGAATCCAAGATCAAGGTGCCAGGAGATGTGGTGACTGATGAGGGCTTGCTTCCTCTGTCGTCTTTCTGTAACCTCACGGGGCAGAAGGAGCAATGGGACTCTCTGAAGTCTCTTTATAAGGGCACTAATCCCATTCATGAGGGCTCTGCTCGCATGACCTAAGCACCTCTCGAAGGCTCTGCCTTCTGATACCATCACACTGGGGAATAGGTTTCAACATGGATTTTGAGGGGACACAAACATTCCGCTGTAGCAGAGGGGATTAGATATAATCTGAATACGATTCAAAAAGTGAAATTTTGGAAGCTAGCTCTTTAATGATCTTGTAATTTGTGATGATCCACAGAGAGTAGTGATTGATAAAGTATGATAATATGAAATTCAAAGCTGTGAGGAAGGAGAATGGCTTAGATTCTAGACTCTAGAAGTAGGGATGGGTTGCCAGTGGTGATGCAGCCTCTGGGAGCAGGACTTTCTTATCCAGAGCCTGTGGAGATAACCATTAATACACTCAAAGGTGATTTTTAAATTAATTTTTAGGCCTGATGTTTTTTGAATCCCCAAATTAGAGTGACAGTCAAAAAGCAGATACAAATCAAGGTATAACATTTTATATATACACCGATTTTTCTAAAACACATCTAATTTAGTAGACCTTAGATATGGGAGAAAAGGAGGTATTGGGATCAGTAGCCTTGCTTCAAAATTAATGGAGGATGTTACTCAGGGGGAAAAGACTGTTTACATCTTTACCTAGAGTTCTATCTTTGTAATCAAGCGAGGTCCTCCACAAGAGTATGAGAAAATGAATTTTATCTGTAGTGCCTTTATCTACTTCAGTCATCCTTTCTGTTACCTGCCCCCCCAAACTCTGTGGTCTTTAACACATGAGAAAATGGGGCACATGGGTGGTTCAGCCAGTTAAGCGTCTGCCTTCGGCTCAGGTCATGATCCCAAGGTCCTGGGATCGAGCCCCGCATCGGGCTCCCTGCTCGGTGGGAAGCCTGCTTCTCCCTCTCCCACTCCCCCCTGCTTGTGTTCCCTCTCTCGCTGTGTCTCTCTCTGTCAAATAAATAAATAAAAAATAAATAATAATAATAAAAAAAAACATGAGAAAATGAAGATAGCATTATGGCAAAGGCCAATTAGGGTAATACAGGGAGGGACTAATGACCCAATCAAGTACGTTGTTTTAAACCACACTGTGCCACGTGGTTTCTGCCCTTGTGTAAGGTCCGTCTTCTACACAGGAATCCTTCCATTCTCAGGTTTGTAAGAATTTGAGGGGCCGACTCCAGTCAGCCTTATGACAATCAAAAAAGTTTACATTTGCTTATTGGGCTCTTAAGACTGCCTCAGCAGATGATTCTGTTTCTGAGATGTTTGAAAATGACATCCATAGCTCATGTTTTATGGGTCTTCCATGAGCTTTACACACATGACTTATCTGCACACAGACCCGAGCTGACAGGGAGAAGCCTGCAGCTCTCCAATAAATGACAGACTCAGTCAGTGAGACGTAGAGCCCAGAGCCGCGTGCCTGACAAAGTCTACTTTACAAAGCTCAGAGAATACCATTTGAAAATTTTCATTGCTGCTGTTTCAGAGGTACCCGCAGAATGGTGAGAAGGTATTGTTGACTCTGAATAGAATATCTCAAAACAACTTGATAAATTGAGGATTTTAATTTTTAGCCATAAACATAGGAAGCTGGAGAAGTAAATGTGGCTATGTAGGGGTTTGGAAGAAGAGTTTTCTAGCTGGAAGTAAGGTCCATAGGTGACGTTTTTGTAGCAAATTGAAGGATGAATGGATCTAATAACTTGGAGTAGTATCTTTAAAGTGGAATTATTTTATTATAACTTAGATAGACTCTGTTTTGGGATGAGCACTCTCTACATAGTCACAGAAATGTCCCCTCTCGTCAAATGAATTAGTAGCTATGTTGAGCATTAGTAAATGGATAGTGTTTAAAGGCCAATAAGACGTGTCATTATTTTGAGTTCCATAAGAAAGCATGTTGCACTACAAATATGAGCTATGTGGGCGGGTGAGTATTTTGCTGGTGCTATTCTTCAATATTTAAGGTGGATTTGATATTTTACTTAGGAAGATCATCTTGGAGCCATATATGATAAATTAGGTGGTCAATTTCTAGCAAACTGTTTTAGGTCAAAAGAAAGATGGAAGGAAGGGTGAATGGAAGAAAGAGAAGGGAAGGAGAAAAGACCCTGTAACTACGAAGAACAATTTTACACTTATGTATTGAAAATTCTTGCTTAGTCCCAAATGGTAGCAGCACTGGCCTCACAATCCCTTCCAGAGAGACTGTGATGGCAGCAAACAGTTGAATATACATCTTCCAATGCGTTTGTCCCAAATAGGTTTCGTTGTTCTTCAAAGTCAGATTTAATGCATATGAATTACTTAATTTTAGCAAGCATTCCTCAATTATTATTTCTGTAACGAAAACCACACAAAATACACAAGTGAACTATTTCTCTCATTACTGATAATAGAAGTTCTAATTTAGTTTTTATGTATGAGAATGAGAATTTACAACACATCATGTAATTGGAAAGTAACAGCAAGTAAGAATATCTTTTTAATTCCTCAAAGAATCACTGCATTTTATGAGGTAATTTGTTAAAATCAACAAATGCCATTTCTGAAAATATGTAGAGTCCATTCTTTGCTAACAGACACTCCGTGGCCATATTTTTTTCCTATCTACATGGGACATCCTTTGCCTGAGACCACATCAGCTCTGTATTTTGTCTTTTTTTATGCTATTATTCGGTGTCATACTTCTTTCCCACCGTGTCAAAGTCCCACCAGTGAGAATGACTCAAAATAGCTTTCCCAGTTAAGGAAAATCAAAACACAACAGAACAAAAAACTGGCTGCGTCGTGACTGGCTATTGGAGTTCAGCCAGTGAAAGAGAAAAATTTGGTAGCAAAAGTGGCACCACGTAAATGATTATCAGTGGAAAAAATGTCACACATCATGTGGCCTCTGTCTGTTCATTTAATGTGATGCACTTGAGTGTAAAAATAATGGGCTCTGTCAGCCTTATTAATTATCTATGCTTGTTCTGGAAGTCAGGATTGTGAAATGCCTCCGAACCACCTGATGTAATGGGCCATTTTAGAGCTTTACATGCAAGCCTCCTGCACAAGCAATTGCAATCCCAGTGGCTAGCTCATCTGCAGTTAGGGATGTTGTACTGAGCTGGACTCACATAATAGCGATATTGGCCGCAAGATGACGGAATAATCAATCTTTCTGTAGTGGATTTCTTTAGCTTGGTGGGACAAATTTCCTAGTTAATGAAACCATTCTGATGCCCGGGGCACTTCTTGAGCTCAGGCTGCCTCTGTTCATCCATTATAGTTTAAATATACGGCATTTATGTTAATGGTAGAAGCAGATTAGTCTGTTAAAATTCCTCATGTGCACTTCTTTGGTGTATTCTTTAATATGGCCCTCAGAAACCTGGGAGACAAGCTAGCCAGATAGCGCTCTAACACTGGGAACTATTAATACCTTCATGTCTGAGAATTTACTAATAGAACATTTTAAGAGGGAAATGTTTGTGGGTGAGATGGCTATGAAGAAAGATCTGGCTGCTGAGGGCCATTGCTTCTTTCATTCTTCAAGCAAGCTGATCCATTTTGGGGTGTGTGTGTGTGTGTGTGTGTGTACATTTACACTATGAACTGCTGAAGGATAAAGAACATGTCTCTTTTTTCTGCCCTGGATCTTGGCACCGTGTTAAGTACCCAATGGCTTTGTAATACTTGTTTGTGAGGGGATGGGTGTTCTAGTGAAAATACATAAAGATTGAGATGATAATGATGATTATTTATTAAATGGACTTTAAGATCTGATCTAGCCCTATAGATTTTAATATTATGTTGATCTTTCTTACACAGTTTAGGAGAGTATTTTGTTGCTAATGTCTTTTATGCAACTATCATGTATCTTGTATTCAAGGAATAGAGTCTTCTTAGATCATTCATGAAGGAAAAAAACATTATGAAGGGTTAATGTGGAAACTTGATGTCAAATATTCAGGTCCACATGCCATATAAGAATTATGAAACATTCTCATTAGATAAAGATCATTATTTATATAGTTTCTTCTCATAACTAGATCGATAACCAGATTTAGTTATGTCACCTAGATGTATGTCTCACCAACATGGAATAATTAGTCAATGTATACCAACAAAACTTTTCCCTTTACTTTTTTTTTTTTTTTTAAAGATCTTATTTATTTGTTTGACAGAGAGAGATACAGCGAGAGAGGGAACACAAGCAGGGGGAGTGGGAGAGGGAGAAGCAGGCTTCCCACCGAGCAGGGAGCCCAATGCGGGGCTCGATCCCAGGACTCTGGGATCATGACCTGAGCCAAAGGCAGACGCTTAACGACTGAGCCACCCAGGCACCCCTTCCCTTTACTCTTTAACAGTGAAAGCTAATTGTTCAGCTAAAGTCATGGGACATTGAGTAAGTCGGTTAACACACCTGAACTTTGTTTTTGTTGGATACAATGAGGGAGTAACATTGAACGATCTCTAAGGCCCTTTTTAGCTCTGAAAGGATTTGGCTTTGTGATTTTGTGTGTCTCTGAGAATGTCATAAATAAATGATATTACACTGTTCACACCAGGGAAAGAATCATCTTCAGCTCTCTGAAATGGTTCTTTTCAGTCAGTTATTCTAGATTATATAACTTATTCATTTTCTTTATAGCCTTTACCACAGCCTCTGATTATCTTGTTTATTTGTTTATTTTCCTGTTTAGGGTTTGCCTCTCCATGAGGCTGGAGACTCTCTTGATCACATCGATGCCCAGTGCTTAGAAAAACTGAGTGCCTGGCACATAGGGAGTCCAATAAATATTTGTTGAATGAATGAATGAGTACATGAATTCAGCTGTGTCCCCAGGGTATACCTCTTTACTCTTTAAAACAACTTCACTTGGAGTTCAGTGGGATAAAGATGTGGTTGAAACTACCATTTATGTAAAATAATCACTAGAGGATACGATTGAATGTTTTGCTATATATATTCATATATGAATATATATATCTAAATGAACCATCTGCATTTTATTTATTTATGGCCTTATCACTTTAGCTAATCAAAAGTGGGATTTTCATCAGTAAGTTGTTTATGTGCTGGTTTTTTTTTTAGCAACTAAATTTAATTAGCTATTTTGTTCCTAAAATTTATGATTAGCTGTCATACCTGAGTACATAGTAATGTCTAGGTACATTTTTACATCCTGTAAATAAATTTGCCTGTTGGGGGCATGCATTTTCATGTGAGAGAAGAATTTTTATCACCATGAAATGTGAATTGTAAATTTTAGAATTCATCATGGAAAGTAGTACATCTTGTAATTTCCTACCAAGCTATTAGAACATCACCTGTTCTTCTATACTTCACTTATGTAATTTCCCATAACATGAAAACGTTGGAAAATCTTGTTTATCTTTCATGAACTGGCTGAATTACTCCTTGCTTCAACATACATTCAAGTTAAGGTCAATCTGGGTACTGTTTTCTGAGCTGTAAATCTGTGGCAAAGGTAGATCCTTCTTTGGGAGACATGACATTGTGGACCTTGCCTCCCAGTGCAGTGAATCCTTGCAAATTAGGAAAAAAAAAAAAAAAAAAAGCCAATTTTGTTGGAATACAGGATTTTGTTTTTGTGTTTTTGTTTTTTAAAGATTTTATTTATTTGAGAGAGAGTGAGAGAGAGAGCACAAGTGGGGTGAGGGACACAGGGAGAGGCAGGCTGAGCCCGATGTAGGGCTCAGTCCCAGGACGCTGGGATCATGACATGGGCTGAAGGCAGACGCTTAACCGACTGAGCCACCCAGGCGCCCCGGAATACAGGATTTTGAATATCAGTGAGAACAGAGTCTGTTAGTCCCTGTTATAGGGCTCTATAATCACTCTCTTTTGAACAGTTAAAGGGAGCATTATCTTTCATTGTCCTTGTTGTTTATATACAACATGAAATAGTTTTTCTCACAATGTTCATTTAATCTATGAACTAACATATTTTCCTCAAGGAAAAGCTCTCAGAGTTTGATAACGTGTATTTATGACAATTTGTTGGAGACAAACCTTTGCAGCCTTTGATTATGATTTGCCCCCTCAGTAGATCTGGGAACCTTTCCCAGCAGTAGAGCTAAGCCCATGTGGGTTTCATAAGCACACTTGAGATTACAAATTAGCCGGGAGGTAAGAGCAAACCCAGTGACATACTAAGGAACACGGGTTTTGGTGGCATGGTCGGGGGGGAAGAAGGAAGGAAAATAATTTGCATTTTCTTGCCTGCAAGAAGTTTGTGGTGCCTCAGCCACTGTGGGCAAACGCACTCGGCAGTACATCCTTGCTGTATAGCAAGAGTTGAACAAGAGACTCTCACCACAAACTTTAGCCAGTATCACACATGCACGTATATGTATTTCCATGGTACTTGCATTTTGACGATTCTTGAACGGCAACACATTGCATATTAATTAAGTACAACCGGTTCTGAATTGTCTTTAAAAAGGTGCAAATTATGGCTTCAAAGTGACCTGGTAGAGGTGCAAATGAACGTTAGCACAACATTTCTAAAATGGAATCATTTTAAATATACATATATAGATGTGAATTCAGAGTCCGTCTACTTCATTTTTTGGTCGGGAGTTTACTGCCTTAAAATGGGAAATAAATGTGTGAATGCTATCGAGGGTGTGAAATCCTCCATTTGTACAGACTGGAAACTTGGTAATAATTATGAATATAGAAATAGGAGAAATTATACAAAAGTTTAGCCACATTTTAATTTTAAATGCAAGTATTTCAGGGGAAGAGTTTAAATCTGCTTGGAGAGATTTTCTTGCAGTCTTTGATACTAAAAATTTAGGGATTTCCAACCAGCTTTTATAAATGCAAATTTTCTTGTAATTTTAAAACAGAAAATTGCATTGACTAATCTTTTTTTATTTCAAAAGCTGCTTATTCTAAGTGTGTCTGAATCTGATAAACTCATGAGCCCCGACTTAACCCAACCTAAATGAAACTTAACCTTTTCTCTCGTCTCACATGAGTGGACAATGGGTCTCAGCTGCAGGGAGCATTGGAGAAGCCTGTCCAATCACTAGGCCAGCTGGAAGGCCAGGCTCCCCTGCTTTTCAGCCAAATAGACACTGGCGCTGAGTTACCCTAGGGCAGAGGTTTAACATGGTTTGAATGAAGCTTGGATTTCAAAGTATCCATCCCTTTAGGTTGATGTCACTGGGAGTCCAAGACTCCTCTTTCATTAACTGGCCTCTCACATCGATGGCAATAGTGACAGAAAACAGCCAACCACTAAAACAGTTGGTTCTTTTTTATTATTTGTAATTTGGTCTATTTGCATGAGAGCCTGGCAGCATATGGCCTGATGAATTAAAAAAAACAAAACCCTGTAAAGTCTCATCTACGGGCCAGAGCCTCCAGCTCATGGCATTAGCAGGGGCCAGTGGTGCTCCACCTGCCACTTGTCTGGAGGGTGGGGGCATAAACTGATGACCTACTGGGTTACCACAGCCAAATAGCACTCGGCTGATGCCATGATTTAATTCCTAACAGTACTGTCACAAATGGCTAGAAGTGGCAACACCCACTGTTTCAATAGTAAATCCGACTGGCAAGCTACCTGCTCTTTGCTCTACCTAGTATTCTGTGCTAATCATGCCCTATCAGGCTAACAGCAATAGAGAGGAGCAGAAATGCTTCTAACCCAGTGCACACAGGTCAATTTTGAAGAGGAACACGTGGGGATGTATAGTCAGTCACATTACCATCCCTTGCTAAAGGGATGAGCAGCAAACCAGGGAAAGAAAAAAACATCTTGGCAGTGCATCTGTTTACTTTTTCTTTCTTTCTTTCTTTCTTTTTTTACACTCGGTCATTTCAAAGTCAAAGATTTATATAGTTGTTACATGTTGGTTTTTCTGAAATAGCCATTTTCTTTAGCTGTCAAGTTGGGTCAAAGGAATATATTTTATGATTTCTGCTGAGGCCTGAACATTTCTTTGCCTGAAACAAGGAAATTAAAATTATTTAGATTCCTACTTCAGAGTTAAACAAATTACAAACCTTATTTTTTCCTTAATTTTGTGTGCACATGATTATATAATGTCAAACAAACCATACAAACATAGAAACAATGTATAATTGTTATGAAGGTCAAAAAGAGTCATCTTGAAAGTCCATCTACTAGCCCATCTTGATGTAGTTTAGAAATCTTTTATTTCTCCTGCATTTTAAGATTACTAAATACATGCATACTAAAGACATGTGAGTCAGAATTGCCAGCAATCAAAGAAAGGAAGAAATAATTTTGGGGGAAAAGCTTCTGTGATCTTACTGAGTGAGAGATTTTCTTGATAAACCACAGCAGACACATTCAGCACTGTGAGGTTGAGCATAGATAGAACAGTTTACGACAGAGAACACAAATCCCTGCTAAATGTTAAGCATTGCTAATCCCACTAATCCTAAGAATAACTGTGTGAGGTGTTTTATGTTTATTATTTTATGTGTAACAACCAGTAAAGCAAGGGCACCGACCAATCAGAACAGCAGCCCTGGAGTAGAGTCCCAGAAGCCTCTCTGCTGGGTGAGGTTTTGACCCTTTGGTTCATGAATTTGGAGGAGGTCCCGAGGATCCTGGTATTGGGGGGGGGGGGGGGGGTACGGGGATTGGTGGGATTTGGGCAGTAGCCATTTACCAATGTAGGAAAGTGCTTCAATTACTTATTAATCAGTATTAACTCTGTGGTGGCTGACCGTCCCAGAGGTAGGCATTATTTTACAGATGAAGACCTTGTGGTTTAGAGAGGTTAGTTAATTTATTTCAAATCCGTATCTGTCTCCAAAGACCGAATGCACTCTTCTATGTCATGCTGCTACTGTAACGCACTAAAGAGTTGAGTCAGATTTTTGCTGCTACTCCATCGGAGTAATGTGGATAAAGATATCAGATATGCCCTAGCAAGTGATGAAGCTTGCCTGAGAGTAGAGAAAGTCTATTTTAAACTCAGTGGCCTCTGACATTAGCTTGGTATATGTTCCTACCTGTAACTGATGCTTGATAGTTTGTTGAATTAAAAGAAAACCTGTGTTGTTGTTGCACTTTCATATAGAGAGGTGTGTAGGAAATAACACCAGCACCTTTTTAGATGAAATTCTAGGTACGGGCAAGATATTAAACTATTGAAAATATTATTTGTTTCCAGTTGAGGTAATTTAGTTTAAACTGAGCTAAGTGGACAAGTTTTATTTCAGTTCAAAATGAATATAAGTAACTAAAGCTTAAATCAAAAGGAATACTTTAAGGTTTAAAATTTTCATGTATAGACGTGAAATTTTCCAAGAGAGGAGCATGTATTAGGTGCTATATGGTAGTTGATTTCTTCCTAAGGCAACAAAAACATTGTGCAAAGAAACTGGAAAGAGAGTTTAAGCTCTGTCCCTTCTTTATGGGACCAATTAAGGAAAGACTATAGATACACTCAAATGTATAACCACATTTTATTTAGAAAAATAAGTTCAAGAACATTGATTTTACTGGATAAAATGTAGCTGAGAACATTCCCTAATATATGAACAGATTTTGTTCCAAATGTTTATATGTAACTTGGTGTTCAAATTTCCATACATAAAATTGAAATGGTAGTAGCTTTGTCCTCAGTCTAAATAGTAAAATTTATTTTACCTGTAATTTACCTATTTTTTATTTTACCTATAATGTTTAAGGCTCTACTGTCTATATATTGTTAATGAGAGGAAAAATATTCTGAGTTCCAAGGTAATTCCTGGAACATACAATCTTGACATAAAGCAAGCAAACAAACCAAAACCCATAGTTTAGATCACATCCTCCCATATTTTTTCAGGAATAAGACAGAGGTTCATCAAGGAAAGTGCTGAAGGATGAGCTTATTTGTTTAGATTTGCAGTGGGGCGCAGGATTGGGGTGGGGCACCTGGTGGCAAAGTCTGTTAAGCCCCACACTCTTGGTTTCGGCTCAGGTTGTGATCTCAGGGTCTTGAGATTGAGCACTGGCCGGGCTCAGCGAGGAATCTGCTTGGGACTTTTTCTCCCTCTCCCTCTGTCCACCTACCACCCCCCCGCTATATACACCACCCCCCACCCCAAGTGCATGCAAACTCTCTCTCTCTGTCTCTAAAATAAATCTTTTTTTTTTTTTTTGTAAAAAAAAAATAGATTTGCAGTGTAATTCTGGGAAAACACTTTGAAGAATGCTGTAAATGTAAGTATTCCAAATTCCAGCGATTGGCATAGATTGTAGTACTTAAGAGTTTAAGAGCTGGGTAGGACTTCCAAAATCACCAAGTTAGACATATCCTTCTAATTTGGATAAACTGAATGAAGTTCTTTTTCCTCCCTCTTCCTTTAATTCACAAACACAGGTTAGGGCTAAAGAATCTTTACAGCTTTGCCTGGCCCCATGTTTCTTCTTGGTATGGTCCAAGCTAGCTATATAGCAATATTTACAGAATATTTGAAGCCTACATGCTAAGAAATATTTATTTTTCATTGCAACCTTCTTTCATTAAAGCATCCATTCTGTTAGTAGCGTCTACTCATTGTGCAAACATTTCTTAAATTTCTGTCCTGTGCACAGTATAATCTTAGCTAATGGGTAAATACAGAAATAAATAAAATGTGGTTTCTATTTTCAAGACGATTATTTTCTAGGGATGTCTGGGTGGGCTCAGTTGGTTAAGCATCCACCTCCTGATTTTGGCTCAGGTCATGACCTCAGGGTCAGCTCCCCGCTAGGCATGGAGCCTGCTTAGGATTCTCCTTCTCCCTCTTCCCTTCCTCCACCCCCCCCCCCACCCAAAATCATTTTCTAGGCAAGAACAAAAGCTAAAAGTAAGTCAAATAGCAATTCAAGAGCTTAATCAAGAAAGTAAATAAATGCATCCAAAATAAATCTCGGATGAGAGGGGCCCTGAGTTCAGAAGAAGGAAGGAGCACTGTAGTGGCATTGAGATAGATTGATCCATGAAAGGGCAGGGCAACTGAGGCTGGTGTGTAAAGTATTTGAGCAGATGAAAATGGAACAGAGGCACAGAGCATGGGCCAAAAAAGGACTCAATACCAATGGATGATTTATTGGAAAGGGTTACTAAGGGGACAGAGTCCAGGTTTAGTGAGTGATACCTACGTTAAAACCATAACCATCCACTAACAAGCTGGTAGGAGCAGTGAAAACCTCCTTATGATGGGATGACCCTGAATTTGGTGGAGTTGGGGGGATGTTGTCAGGAGACAGAGGTTCATCTCTGCCACACGCCAGAAATATGGTTTTTGAGGAGAGGCTAGACATTTCCTGTCTTCAAATGTCTTTTCCATTCTTCAAATGTGAAGGGAGGGGTTTGCGTTGGGTGGTCTCCAAAATCCCATCCAGCTCATTATTTCCAAGTGATCCATTAGATGAAATGAGAGTGGTGGGGTAGTTGCTGAACAAAGGGATGAAAGGAGTCTAAGGAAAGGGGGTTCTAGAGAGGACCAGAAGGGAGGGGGACTGACTGGAGCACATTAAGAGGTGGTGAGTCAAGGAGAGGCAGGAGTGTCTAGCGGGGCGTTCCTGTAGTTTGAAATGGCATCTGGGTCTGGCCTGAGAATTAGCACCGCTACGTCAGACTGCCTTCTGTAAAGTACACCTGTTCATTAACTACTCTCTTTTCTCTCTTGCACTTCCTTCAGGGTCCTTGCTACCCCGCCCCCTAGCCACCCACGTGTACCCAAACCGTAGAGATCAGAGCACAGAGGAAACGGTTTATCTGCCTCCCAGAGCTCTTGCTTTTCCCTTTTAGATTTGCACAGTTTGAATTGCCCTTGATGGTGGTAACTGCAACTCTGCTCCTTTGGTTTGCGTGTCCAGGGCCTCAAGCTTGAGGACTATATCCTTCCAACCTTCCCAGACACACCTAGAGACAACACTGTCAAGTATCTCCAGCTCTGTGTGGGACAGAGGAAATGTTAGTTAGGAGCAGGGACCAGAAAGAGACCTAGTGAATGCAGCTCTAGGGATCCCAAGGGAAAAAGACTACTTATCAAAGGAGTAGTAGCAAGTACAGCTGCAGAGCCAGGGTCAGTACACAAAGCATTTCTTATTTGCTAAATGCAGCCTTATATGGTACTTCCATTAACATCTGTTTACCGAGTATCCACCATGTGCCAGATACTATTAAACCTGCTGTAATTTTCTAGGTCTGAGACTAGGTCTAAGTCATTATGTTAAATGAAAATAAAGTGGATATAGTTTCTTCAAAAGGGATTAGTATTTTAAAATCTCTTTCTATTTCACGAGTTAGCATTTAGAACATTCACCATTGTGAAAATCTATTACTATCCTTTTTTTTCCCCCTTGGGCATAAGCTGTATTATTGAAAGCACCTTGATACATTTTTTTAACACATTTCTTTAAAGTGATCAATCTTTAAAATATTTCTTAAGTATTACATGATTATACTTGCCATTTATTTTTCTTGTGAGAGAAATGCCTCCTGACATCGAAAATCATCTCGTTAATGTCTCAGTCTCATCCCTAGTCAGGATCCTCTGCACTCCATCAATATAGAACTGGCTGCAGTTCTTGGAACCCACCATACTCTGTTGTCCTCTGGATCTTTGCATACACTGCGCTTCCAGTGGGGAATGCATTTCCTTGCGTGGAAAATGCCCACGCAATATTCTTACAGTAAAAAAAATCTTCTTTCACCCCAGTTAGATTGCCCATCTCCCCATCAGGGCCCAATATATTCTATGTAAACTTCTATTATCCTCTCACATGCTATTCACAGTTACTTGCTCAGTTTTCTTTCCCCAGCTAGATTTTATGACCTTGAGGGCAGGCACTGTGTCTTATTTGTGGTTATATCCTCGGGGCATGAAGAAGAGAGGCTTAATATATATACAGCTAATAAATTAGATGAATGAATAAATGGATGAGTGGATGAACAAACAAGGAAATGACATATGCGTGCATACACCTTCAACTCCTAGGAACACATTGTGCTTGTATTGTGAGGAAAGCGAAGAAAGACGCAGTAGCAATGCATTCTAAGAGATGCATGGAGTGGCTCCTGGATAACAGATCTTGAAGGAAGAAGCCTTCGCTTTCTCAAAAATGCAGTCTATCATAAAAAGTCTTCGTAAGCTGGGAGAAATATTTTTAAAAAGCAGAACTCTGTGGTAAAAATTACACAGTCAGAATGCTTCACTCCTCCATGTGTGGATGGAGTGGAAACACTTAGCCGCCTGATGTTACACTACCGTTGACTTCTCAGTTTTACTATTTGGTCGCTGACCTGAACTTTGCACGTTCCGTGTTAGATTGCTCAAGCTGTCTGCTCCACAGAAAGCCACCTCCCTAACCACTACTTGCTGCTTTCTCTTTTCGAGTTAGCCTACACCCAAAGCCACTGTCAGATGTCACAGGGATGAGACTTCACAAGGTAAGTTAAGACAAAACAAAACAGGAACAAATGCTTTTCAAAACAATCTGGTGAAAGCATTGGTGCAAGAACGATAAGAAGTACCTCTTTGCAGGGTTCCCTAGTTGGGGTGTGGAAGGGACGTAGAGCCTTGGGTTTTGGGGAATCAAAGATGGTGTGAGTGAAATGAGACAGAGCCTGGGGTCCCAAGTGCCCTATCTGAGAAGGAAGCAGGTTATGTTGTCTAGACAAGAGGAAATGCTTTATTTTTTGTTGGAAGATGATTGGAATTTCAAAAGTCAAATGACTAGAAAATGTAACTGAAGGTTTATTTCTTCTTTCTGTTTCATTCTGAAAGTCTATCTTTAAGGCCAAAGTGCAAATTTAAACTTATAAAGCTATCCACAAAGATACAGGCCTGTTGTTCAGCAGGCATCCTCTTTTTCTTCCCCCATCAGGAGTTGTAAACTTGGGGTGGATTCAATACCATGTCTGATATTTTTCTTACTCTCCTTTTGGTAAACACAGAGTACATGGCTATTTTAAATGGGGGTTTTTATAATCATCTAAAAATGCTATAGGTGTCAGTGTTTGAAATAGTTTCTTTTTTCTGTATCATCAGAATTAGATTATTAAGGGATCCTTAAACCTTCCTTTTCAAGAAAAAGGAACATAGACTTGACAGGTATTTGCTGTTCGTGTTCTTCAAGACCCTGCCTCTCATTGAGCTGCAGGGCTATTGGGCTTTTTCCAGGCTGCTTCCACTTTTCCCCTTTCCTCCCTCATAGAATGTAAAGTAGATCAATTGAGAAAGAAGACCAGAGGTTCTGAGAAAAGATTGGACAATGAAAATTACAACAAGGTCCTTTCAGTGTTGATTTTTACACATTTTACACATTTTCATTCCTTTAAACTATTTTATTATCATTATAGCTGAAAGTCAGCATTTTGGCATATTTAAAAGACAGTTTCCTACCAACCTAGATATTGTATTTTGTGTTGATACATGTTGGGCCTCTTAGCAACCTCTCCTGGCCAATAGCTTTGTGTTATATTTGTGCCAATTTAAAGTCTCCAGTTCTGGCTCTGCCATCTATCTGCCAATGGACCTGAGATTACACCAGAATTTCATTTTTTTTCCCCTCAGCCTGAGATGATACTGTTTTTCACAGCGGAACTGTCCTATTTCTCACTGGTGGATCTAATATCCAGACCTCCCTTTGGATCTGATAGACATATAAGCTAAGGAGAATAGTCTGCATGTGCATAGCTTTTCTGTACAAATATTTTATTCTCCTAATACCTTTTCAGGTTATCCGCAAATTTTATAGAATAGCAAACTCAAATGCCTGGCAAATAGCTGTGTGGACTCTAGAGCCAGACTGCCTACATTTAAATTCCTAAACCTCTACTACTTAGTTATGTGACCTTAGGCAAGTTACTTAACTGCCATCTGCCTTAGTTTCCTCATCTGTAAACTAATGGTTTCTACCACATTGGGTTGTCAAGTGAGATAATTTATGTAAAGTGTTAACAACAGTGCATGTCACATAGTAAGTACTCTTTACCTTTTTATCAAACAGAAATAAGTAAGCAAATGCTCAACTTCCCTAAGAGGGAAATGAAAATTAAAGTAACAAGAAGATACCACTTTACACACATCAAATTATTAAAAGTTAGAAAAGTGCACTTCGTATCAGGGAACTGTATACTCATAGACGGCTTGTAGAAATGTCAATTGTGACAACCTGTTTGGAAACCAATCTAGCAAGATCTGTGACGTTTATTGTGGCATTTTCTAAAGTGCCCACCACAGCCTACCATGCCCTACAGCATCTGGGCCCTGGGCGCGACATCTTGCTGATGCCTTTGCCTGCCTCCATCCTCGTGTTCATTGCGCATTGGTCACAACGATGTCGCCCATTGTCCTCAGTCACTCTGCGCATGCCCTCCCTTCAGAGACTTGGTGCTGTTCCGTCTACTTGATCGTTATTCTCTTACCACACCTCGTCTTACCACACCTCGTTGTTTACTCTCGCAAGCCTTTCACGTTTGTGATCAGTTATGTCCTCAGAGCGGTTTTCCCTGACCACCGCGTTTAAAGTAACAATTTCCTCTAACCTTCTCTTTTCTTATTTAGCTTTATAAAAGTATCGCATTTTGTTACATAATAAATCATTGTCCATCCCTTCTTCTCGAATGGATGTTCTGTGAGGGTGGGGACTTTGTTCACTGCTGTTCCTAGAGTTCAGTAGGTACTAGAGGGCATGTAATAAAGACATGTTGCCTGAATGAATTTTTTTTTTTTTTTGTAGTTCAAATGAACAAATAAAAGGAATATGCCCATTGGTAAGAAAATGGTCTGATGAACTGTGACATATCAATAACATGAAGCATTATCCAACTCCTCAGAAGAATGAATTAGAGTTATATCATTGAGGGGTTTCTAAAATGTATTAAGGAAGAAATACAGGTATAGAAGTGTGTATATAATACGACCCCAAGTAGTGATCAAACCTTCCATCTATCTATGATTTCATGAGAATGGTTACAGAAATACACTCGCCAGGTTGTAAATGTTGATTATCTAGGGAAGGGTGTGCAGGATGATTGTTGAGCAGGATGTAGAAAGGAAGCCAGAAGGAATAGTTGGCTGAAAGGCAAATAAAACGATTGCCAGTGTGGGATCCAGCTTCACACCAGCTTCAGTCATATCCTTCTCCACCCCCACTCTTACCTTGACTTAGTGTCAGGCTCTCCTCCTGGTGGCTGATTCACCCCCGTTAAATACTCTCCTTTGAGAGTCAGTGTTGATGTTCTGCTCGAGGTTCCAAGAAGTGAACTCAAGTCTTGCCTTTGCCTACCACTTGAAACCTTGCCTTCCTTGAAAAAGATATCTTCTACTATGTACTTTACTTTTGTTTTTCATGCAAGGAGTCCTTGATGCTCTGTGGCTATTGCCTATCACCTTTCGGGGGTTCTGAAGAAACACTATGAAATTGATTCCTGAGTGCTTGGGCCTTTTATGTTCACTAGGGCCCATAAGGCTCCTGAGCCAGGGAAGCGTACCTGGGGGGATGACAACATTGATTAATGGTAATGTGCTTTGCATACATAAAGAGAACTCTATGGAGCTTTTAGAAATTTTGGGAAAAAAACATCAAGTAGAAATGGTAAACATTTTGAAAATAAAGCAGCATTGTCTTAGAAATACAAGAAAGCAGAAGCAAAATATATGGTTTATATCATTAACAGTACAATTAATGACCAGAAAAAAACATTTTCATGTAAGAATATATTCCCTTTATCATGGGGTTCAGACATGTGAGCTTTATATTCATTAGTCTGATTGTATTTTCTACCAGCTCTAAGGATGGGGCTGTGTCCCATTTTCACTGACACTGGATGGCAGTTTTCATTCACCCATTTGTCTTGACTTTAAATATAGTAATTTAGGGATACTAATTCTAAACTTAGGCTTCCTGAAGGCAAGATAACATTTCATAGTGACTTATTTTAGAAGACACAAATGGTTTTGCTACAACATAAGTGTGCTACGACTTCTATCTTTACAGAGTTTCTAGCTTATTACTGTCTTAAAAGATGAACATCAATGGTATAAGCTTGAGAAAGACATCAAAAATTATCCTAGTACAAAAAGAAACTGGGCCAACACATGCCACAAGCCGTTTTGGACATTTTAAGTTAGTTCAAAAATTATTGTTCTGAGAGGAGAAAAAGATGTTTAAATCCTGAAGTTCGGAAAAAATTCCTAAGAATATTTTTCTGAGTTGTAGGTTTTCTTGAGCAATTTCTTCTATCAACATATTTATAAAGCCCAACTCTTTCCTTTTCTCAAAAAAAAAAAAAAGTACATAATATGAAAAGGAGACATAGGGGGTGATAGACTAACACCATGTAAGAATTCTGAATTTCAAACGTGCATGTTTAATAATCATCAACCAATAACAAACATCAGATATTAGTAATTGTTTTCTTTCACTGCAAATGCTGGGCTTTAATAGTCACTTGCTTAGGACAGAGTCTTTTGATTATGTGAACTGGCAAAGTTCAAAAGAAATACATCAATAAATCAAAAAATGGAAATACCCTATTCACTTTTTTTTTTTTTTTTTTTTAAGAAACATTGGAGGAAATCAGCAGTATATAAGGGCGGTAGGTCAGACTACTGCTCTTTCTGTGGTCTCATGATTGACCTTTCACCTTCTGTTGCTTTAAGTTAACTCCTCTGAAAAGCTGTTTTTATCGGCAAGGAGGGCGGAGGAAAAAGAGTTGGGGGGGCTTTGTGGTGTCCTTTTCAAAATTCATGAGCTAGACTTGAATAAGAAAGCCATGCTGAAAGCCCATGCTATTAGAATTATGGGGGAAGTTTACATGTGTTGATTAGCTGAGAAGCTTACTTTCAGTATTAACATGCAACAGTCATTCCAGTTGTGTTCTGATAAAAGTCAGTATAGATATTAGACATCAGCTCAATGACTCCTGACAAGACATGTCTCTATAGAGAGAACCCTCCAGCGCCCTAGGGTTTTGCTTGATTGTTAAGTCTAACATCTTTACCCTTTTTAAGATCTTCGAACCTAAAACAAATAATGCACTTCAATCTTATCAGTAGAGAAAATAGTAGAGAAAACTAGTAGTAGAAAATGTATTGACTAACGACAATGGCCTTTCATCCTGAACACCTAGAGTCACCCTGGAGAATCTTCATGGTAATTGAAATAAAAGCCTTAGTGGGCTCTTCCCTGGATTATAAATGTGTCTGCCCAGCAATACGATCAGAAGCACATTAATGGACAGCTGTTTAAGATAATGTTCTTTATAAATGTCATTGACCTATCTACTCCATATTTCTAGTCTCTTCTAAGATTTATAATTTTCTGTTCTCATGTTAAAACTACATGAATATAATTCATTTCCAGTAAAGCGTCACCAAAGAATAATAAACAGAATGTCTTTCTTTTAACTGTACATACATACTGATGTTATCTGCTACTCTATAAACAAGAGGAAGTACCGAGAAATAGGTTGAAAAGCTCACTAAATGTTTTAATGTGATTAAGATATGAAAATCATGAAACTAAAAAAATAAAAATAGGCATGTTATTGGGAACATAATGAGCAATATGCAAGTATTTTTACCTGTGAATATGGAGATCTTGAAAACAAGCATTTAAAAAATTCATAACTAAAATTTACTGTGTGGAGTAAAACTTTTAATATTTTATTTTATGACCCACACATTATTTTATTACAAAAATATTTGAATAAATGTTTAATTTCTGTACCACCTCTTAATTCCATTCTCTTTTATAGTCTCCCTGTGTGTGCGTGCATGTGCGAACGTGCGCACACGCGCACACACACACACACACACTTTTCTCTTTACCAAAAGCAAACATGGACTATTTTGATGAAAATTGAAAGATTGAGGTCAATATATAACTTCAGATAATGGCAGCTATAAACACTAGAATTTTATTTAGAAAATGCAAAGGAAGTATTCCTAGGAAATGAAAAAATAATTATACAGGCTAATTTTACATGATTATGGAACACATGAATACAAATTATATACACTTTATTACTCGTAAACTGTGATTTTGATGAAGAATTTCTTCAGTGAATAATTTTATATAGAAATGAAGAGCAATTTGCTTTTGTGACAATGAGACATATTCTTCCATTAGTGGCATCTACATGGATAAAGACTTTCCAAATCCTCTGGGTTCCCTAACCAGTAAAAGGGATCTCACTGTAGATATATCTGGGCCTTGTCCAGGGTGGATGATGCAACAAGAATCAGCGCATTAAGTCGGTTTTATGTAGGACAGTGAAGAGTCCCTAATGTGAGGAATAGAGCTTCTCTGGGCTGCAGCATGATGGTATATTCTCTGGTGCAAATTATACCTTCATTTACTTTTGCTTACTTTCAACTAGACAGGATGTCTATAAGATTCATGTAGAATGAGCCCTGGCTCTTGGCCAAGTGGCAAGTTCAAATCCTTTCTTGTATTTTACCTTCTAGAACTTTCCCCCACAATTTTTATGTACTTCTCAGTAACCAACAACCACAAGTTTATATTTGCTTTTCTGAAAACAAGTTTATATTTGCTTTTGTTTGTTTTTCTGAAAACGAATGTGTTAGAAATTGGAACTGATTATCTGGTTGTCACTTGACACATTATTATGACATAGTTACAGGTATTTCCCCTTTTGGACGGTCTCTTTGTGCCATTTTGCTTTTACTTAAGATCTATATTGGTACCTTTTTTCCACTGAGAGAAATCCGAGGGGAATTTTTGCTTTCACACACACACACACACACACACACACACACAAAGGGAAAAAGCAAAAATAGCATCAGCCTTTGTTTTGCTGAGAGGGAGCCACGATAGAGAGAGGCAGTGTGCACCCCCAGCAGCGAGAGCGACCCCACCAAGCCCCTTCAGGAACCACACCCAGCATCTCAGCGTCAAGCTGCCAGCCAACTCTGTCAGAGAGTATCTGGCTTTGTCTAGATTTGTTTTGTGCTTCCATTAACAAGATGTGGCCTAAAAGAGGTTATTTTTGGGGTCTGGGAATGTTCAAAATCTTTTCCATATAAATTAATGGTAATTGCATCTTTGTCTTTCTCCATCTGGCTAACAAAAGTTTTCACTCTGCTTTCGGAGCATGGGGGCACCTGTATTTGGTAAAGTTTATCCTTTGCTAACAGACTTGCTTATTGTTGAATGGACATGACTTCTAAGCCGCTAAAAATAACATATTGTCTTAATCTGCATCTTCCAGATCCAGTAAGAATTAGCCAAGCAATTGAGGTAGGCAGGGGTGGTTCTGGTTCCAAGAGGAAGAATAGTCTTTCTTTCATGGAAATACACATAAGTGATGAAGCTGGAGGGAAAAACATGGATGCGGATGAGATTGTCCAGGAGGAGGGAAGAAAAAGAAAAGGGTAGAAAATAGAAGCCTGCCAATTCGGAATTTAAGCTGAGAAGGAAAAACTCAGAAGCTGAAAAGGAATAGCCAGCGTGGTAAGAGAGGTGGGATCCCAGAAGTACGAAAAGGGAGCTGTGAGAAAATTGGAGCTATTGTGGTGTCAAGTGTTGGAGCAAGCTTAGGAACGGGAGAAGAGGGAGAGCAGACGCATTCTCAGGGAAGCTGGCGCCTGAGACTTCACGGGGGCTTCGAGAGAGCAGTTTCAGAAGAGCGACAGGCTGAGAGGACTGGGAAGTGAAGCCAGGGGCCATGGGCAACACCTGCAGAAATAGCTGGTAATGGGCAGGAAGAAGCAGTGTGAATAGGCTGAGCTAGAGAGAAGACTGAGGGAAGAGACGCATTGGTTTTTTTTGTTCGTGGACATAAAACTCCAATTCTGATATAAATATGAAGATTTCATCTAAAAAGTTCCTGTAGTATCTAGAAGGTGTCAGGACTGTCGCTTTAATATAACAAACAGCAATGAACAAAATGGACAAAGTTAATTTAAGTCACTTGATAAATTATATTAAGCTTAAACACAAAATTTGTTTTTGAACTCTAACGAGCTTAATTTAGGATACACTGACCCTTATGAATATCAATCAAATTGACAATGTTCACACTTTTGTTTCTGTGAATACTTTGTATCAGTACTCTGTTGATGAGACATGACAAGTATAATGCTCTTAGTTTCACATTAAGTTAGAATGCATTTTATCTTCAGAATATGCTAGCATGTTTCAGGGGCGCCTGAGCGGCCCAGTTGGTTAGCCACTGACTCTTGGTTTCAGCTCGGGTCACGATCCCAGGGTCGTGAGATCGAGCCCCGGGTAGAACTCTGCACTCAGTATGGAGTCTGATTAAGAGTCTCTCTCCTTCTCCCTCTGGCACTACCCCCTGTGTGTGCACGCTCTCTCTCTCTCTCTCTCTCAAATAAAGAAATAAATCTTTTAAAAAAGAGAATCTGCTAGCATGTTTCATAGAAATATAAGAAAATACTTTCTCTATGATGGAGAGTTTCGAATGGAACTTCTGAAAATAATAACATTGGGGAAAAAGCAAAAGGCAACTTCTGTAAATTAAGATCAATAATAGTCATGTTAAATACTAGGGACTAATGAAAAGGAATGCGTATAAAAAGACACAATAACTGTTAAGTTATAAACTGTCTTAAATAAATCTGTATTCCTCCTGGTTCAGCCTGTAATGAATACAATGATGATGAGATGCTTCAAACTTGATATTGGTTGGATTTAAGCAACTTAAGAAAACAAAGAGTTTGTCATGAACCTCTTTCTCTTAAACATCTAAAGTTTGTTTTTTCTTAAGGCAGTATCCTAGCTCCCTGTCTCTCTTCTGAGTACTCTTTCCCTATGTGGCTTCATTCATTCCCAAGGTTCGGCGTATTGTCTACACACAGATCACTACCACGTCTATATCTGCAGCAAACACTGCTTCTCCAAACTCACGGTCTACTTCCTTTTCCTGCTCGTCTTCCTGCATCTCCTCCTTTTTCTTCTCGCAGCTTAATCAAGAAATAATTGGCATGCAATAAATGGCCCATATTTAAAATGTAAAATTTGGTAAGTTTTTACATACGTATTTGCCCATGAAACCATCACCACAAATAAAATAGTGACTATATTGATCACCCCCAAAGCTTCCTCATACCTTTTCCCCCACCCCCTCACTAGTCCCCAGGTGACCAAAAACCTGTTTTGTCATTGTGTATTGGTTTACATATTCTAGAATTTTATATAAATGGAATGATTTGGTATAATGAATGGAATGTTCCTTTAGCATTTAAAAGGTTTCAGGGCTATAGCTTTAAAATGACAAAACACAAACAAGGTTAATTTAAACATCCATTTGAAATAAATTTTTCAATCTTTTTTTTTCATCTGGCCTTTTTTCACTCATCCTGATTACTCTGTGATTCATCCGTGTTGCTGCATTTATCCATAGTTCATTCTTTTTTTATTGCTGAGCGGTAGTATTCCATTGTACTGGTATTGCATTGTATGAATATCCATTCACCTGCTGATGGGTATTTGAGTTGTTTCCAGTTTTTGGCTATTACAAATAAAACTGCTATAAATATTTGCATAAGCCTTTGTATGGACATATGTTTTAATTTATCTTGGGTAAATACTGAGGAATGGAATGGCTGGATCACATGGTAGGTATATGTTAAAATTTTGAGGAAGCTTCCAAACTGATTTCTAATGTGGTTGCACCATTGTTATTCCAACCACAAGGGTATGAGAGCTCTAATTATTCCTCATACTTATCAACACTTGGTATGGTCAGTTTTTAATTTTAAACAGTGTTTACTGTTAATCTCACTGTACTTTTAATTTGCATATTCCTAATAACATATGATGTTGCGTGTCTTTTCTGTGTTTATTTCCTAAATATGTATCACTTTTGGTAAAGTATCTCTTTAAACCTCTTGCTTATATTTTAATTGGGTTGTATCTTACTGAGATACAAATCCATTATCAGGTATATGATTGGAAAATACTTTTTCTCAGTCTGTGGCTTGTCTTTTTATTCTCTCAATGGTGTCTTTCAAAGAATAGATGTCTTTAATTTTGATAAAGTACAATTGACTGATCTTCTCTTCTATATCACATTTTTGGTGTCATGTAAAAAAAATATTTGCCTAAACCAGAGTCACAACAATTTTCTCCCGTATTTGCTTCCAGAAGTTTTATAATGCTATATTCTACATTTAGGCGTAGGGTCCATTTTGATTTTTTTGTCTTTTGGCATAAGGTATGGATCAAAGTTCATTTTTCTGCATATGGATATCTAGTTTCTACATATGGATGGAACCACTTTTTGAAAGACCATCCTTTCTCAATTGAGATGCCTTTTCACCTTTGTCAAAAAAAGCCCAGCTGTCTATCTATGTGTAGGTCTATTTCTGGACTCTGTTCTGTTTCATTGATCTATTTATTTTCATGCCAATACCACACGACTTTCATCAATGTGGCATATATCCATATTGAAATCAGCTAGTGTTACTCTTACAACATTTTCCCCCCAAGGTTGTTTTGACTTTTCTAGGTCTTTTCATTTCAGGGCATCTACCAGATTTCCCTTCCCTG
The DNA here is from genome assembly GCF_011800145.1 of Mirounga leonina. Classification (NCBI taxonomy): domain Eukaryota; kingdom Metazoa; phylum Chordata; class Mammalia; order Carnivora; family Phocidae; genus Mirounga; species Mirounga leonina. The sequence goes on along the minus strand of NW_023270377.1, from coordinate 51,007,143 downwards.
TGCCACCTTGTGGGAACTCTCTCAGGGATTTAAATGAGATCATCTTAAGACTTACCTCATTTATTTCCTGTATCTTAGGGATCATTCTCCTGTTGCCTGATATCAAGGGTCTTGAAAACAATTATTTTATTTATTTGTTAGGTTATTTTGTTGTTCTATTTTGGTTGGGTGTGGAAGCCTTCTCTAGCCAGCTTTTTGATCTCCCTCCTTGGATGATTCACAGTTGTCTTAAACTTAATATATCAAAAGGAGAACTCTACCTTCTATAAAAACTCTTCTTTTCCCATCTCAGTATGTGATACCACATAAGTTTAGGTTTAAGCAAGTTGCTTAAACTTAAAACCTAGAAGTCATTCTTGATTTCTCCTTCTGACCAACACCCAAACCTTCAGCAAGTCATAGATTACACCTCCATAGTATACCTTCAGTCCATTAATTTCTCATCATCTCTACTCTGTCATCCCAGTTGAGGGTGCAGTCCTCTTTCACTGAGATTCTTGTAATAGTCTGCTAACTGATCTCCATATTTCCTCCTTTGCTCCCTCCTTTACCCCACCATAATCGTTCATTATAGTAGCATTGTTGTGAACTTTAAAAACTGTAAACTATGTCAAATCACACTTTTTAAAAATTCTTTAAAGTTCTCATTGTACATAAAATAAAAATCCAAGCTCCTTATAATGTCCTACAAGATACAAAAGATTTGACCAACTTTACCTTGAACTATTCACATCCTTCTTAACTATGCTCTAGTCACACTAGCCTCTTTACTTTCTAGAAAATTCCAAACTTTTTCCTACCTTAGAGCCTTGCCACCATGTGGAATGTTTTACCCTTAGTTTTGTGGTATGACTGATGCTCTCTCATTTTTCATGTCTTGACCTAACTAATAATAACTCTACAGAGAAGCTTCCACTAACTTTTCCATTTAAGTACTTTGTTTTCTATCATCATACCCTGCCTGTTATCTTCATGGAACTTGATCACCTTGCAATTATATTCTGTAATTATTTAGCTATTTATTTACATATTTTATGTCTGTTTCTACTAGATTGTACACTTTGGGAGGTCTGAGCCATACCTCTTTCCTCACTGCTGTATACCCGCTATTTAACATTGCTGTCATAGAGCAGGTATTAAATATTTTGCTGATCAAATGAAGAAAATGATGGAGTTGAAATCACATTTGCTGTGGTTTCCTGATGCTAGAAAAACTATCATTGCTACTTTTTATAAATTGCTGAAATCCTACATTTAGAGAATAATCTCTTTAAGAGTTAGTACTTCAAAAAAAATTAGACTTTTTAGATTTTCATTTATGAGATCATTTCCTGAGGATTAAAATCAGAGGATAGAGTAAATATGTGAATACTGTAAATATGTGAATATGAATAAGATATTCAGGGGAGAAAGAATGGGAGAGTGGAAGAAAGGGGCAAAAAAGATTTTGGAACATAGAATACAAACACAAATGATGTCATATTTACTCACCTAGGTGAATCCTAATCATTATATTATTTTTTAAAAGATTTTGTTTTAGAGAGAGAAAGAGAAGAAGCATGAGTGGGGGAGGGGCAGAGGTATCGAGTGAGAGAGAGAATCTCAAGCAGACTCTGCTGAGCATGGAGCCCATCCCAGGGCTTGATCTCATGACCCTGAGATCATGACCTGAACCAAAATCAAGCGTTGGATGTTTAACCGACTGAGCTACCCAGATGCCCCATTATATTATTTCTATATTTATATCTACTAGATCTTCCAGTGGCTGTAGTATATTTAATATTTATATAATAGCTACTGTATCTCATATAATTTTCAGAACCCAGTGAAAAAGTTATCTTTATTATTCCCATATTATAGATGGGAAATGTAGTTCAGAAAGATTTATATTATTCCCTCAAAGAAGTCACAAAACTAGTACTTGCTTTCATAGTATGAGCTTTTTGTTGCTCAGTCCTACTGCCAGACAACCTGGAGTTCTTGAAGGTCTTTTCCAAATATCTACAAAGAATATTCTGGAAAATATAGGGACTATGAAGGACAAGAGATACATCTGAGAGATCAGGTTGTATTCTGTGTATGTTCAAAAGCACTGCTCTCATTCTCCCAAGAGAGCTCTCATATTAGAAATGCCATTCTTATGTATAAAAATTGTCAAGATTCTGTTATTTGCCAAATCTTAAGTAGCTGACGTTAGCTAATTACTAGTCCCATGCTCCTTTGATATTTAGAATTGCTAAAAGCACAGTTACTAAGCTAACATCAGCCTTTGTGCTGATTATTGTTTACTTTTAATATCTGACATTCTGCGTAGACCCTAATTTGTCAAAGTTTATGATCTAAGTTCTTGGCCCTTTCTTCCTTTTAGTACGTACCAGATTGCACTGACTAGATTAGAAGTAACTAGGGTTTAATCTTTATTCACTTTGAGATACCTTGATGCCCACGAAGCCTTCAAACAGTTACCATTTGGGTGGGCTGATCTTACCTCCAAGTTGAGGTTAGTATCTATGCTATATAAGGGTGTAGTTTCTATTGCTCTCTTTCCTACCTTACCACATTGTCCATCATGTTCTAGCTGCTGGGTGACCTACTTTAGTTTCTTGTTTTCCTGTGAAGTTTCATCCATTCATAAATATTTATGGAGTGACTACCATGTGCCAGGCATTTAGTGCTAGATATGTGGGTAGTAAACTAAAAGATAAAAATATGTGTTTGTGGTTTATATTCTAGCAGGGAGATAAACATGAAACAAAACAAATAAGGAAATGATGTAGCATGTTAGATAGTGTTAGAGAGAGTTAGAAAATACAGCAGGAAGGGGGAATTCAAGAGCCTGGAGTGGTTTGAGATGGGAAGAGTTGCAATTCTAAATAGGATAATCAGGGAAGGCCTCACAGAAAAGATGACAAGAGGTAAGGGAAGACTCCATGTAGGCAAGAGCTTTCCTGTTAGGGGAAACAGCATGTGCTCTGAGGTGGGTGCATGCCAGGAATATGCCAGATGCAGCAAGGAGGTCAGAGGGGCTAGAGTAGAGTGAGCGAGTAGAAGGAACTATAAGGTGAAGTAAAAAAAAAAAAACAAAAAACAGAATAATAGATGGTTTAGGCTTTATACAGCATTGTAAGTACTTTCGCTTTTACTCTTGAAGTAAGAGGCCATTGGAAGGTTTTCACGAGAGCAGTGATATAAAATGATGAATTTTAAAGGATCATTTTGGCCTCTGTGTTGAAAATAGACTCTAGGGGCCAAGGTTGGAGCAGTGAGACCACTTAGGAGGCTGTTTTAGTGTTCTGGGCAAGATGAAGGTGGCTTGAGTCTGGAAGGCAACAGAGAAGGTGATCAAATGCAGTGAGCTTCTGGGTATATTTTGAAGGTGGAGCTGACAGGTTTTGCACTAGATTTGATATGGTTCTGAAAGAAAGGGCAAGGCAAGAATGACTCCGAGATTTTTTGTTCTGATCAGCTAGCAAGGTGGATTTGCCATTAACAGAGATAGGAAGACAGAAGAGCAGCTCTTGGAGGGGAGGCTCAGGAGTATGGACATGTTTAAGTGGAGATAACTCGCCTGGATGTTTAATAGATACTACGTGAGCAGTTTTTCAGTCAGAATTTGGAACCAAGGGAGGGGTCCAGCCTGAATAGATTGTATCGAGAGCTGTGAGACTGAATGAGACCACTTAAAAAAAAAAAAAATACAGATAGAGAAGGTGTCTAAGTCCTGAGCTCTGGAGTATTCCAAGTTTGCAAGTTCATCTAAATAGATGAAAGGGAAGATGATTAGTGTTGACATGAAAGCAAGGTGAAGAAAGGAGGAAGAGGTAATCACCATTGTAAAATTTTGCTGAAAAAATAAGTGAGAAGAAACTGAACACTAACCAGTGCCTATGGCAATATGGGGGTCCTTGGTGGTCTTAGAAACAGCAGTTTGGGTAAAATGGTCGAGGCCAATGCTTGAGTGAAGTCGGTTTAGGAGAAAATGACAAGAATATGAATATGGGCCATTTGATTTTAAACATTAGTGTCATTTAGAAGGTTCTTATTCCTGACAATGATAAAATCCACGCATGCTCTTTTCTGGAGTATTTTGGCTTACCCATCACTTTAAAGCACAGTTTGGGCTCTCTTTCTGTCTGATCATTATGCATGACCTCCAGCACTGATTAGCAGTTTTGTCCTTGAGGAAATTCCTATTTTCCCCAAAATTTAGATTATGCAATTTTTTAAAAAGATTTTATTAACTTTAGAGAGAGATAGAGCATGAGCGGGGGTGGGGGGAGGATGGAGAGAAAGAATCTCAAGCAGACTCCCTGCTGAGCACTGAGCCCAGCCACGGGGCTCCATCCCAGGACCCTGAGATCATGACCTGAGCTGAAATCAAGAGTTGGACGCTTAACCAACTGTGCCACCCAGGTGCCCCTAGCTTATGTGATTTTGGTGTGAATATCACAGAAGGGAGGCTATGTTTTTGTACCCTATTACATGATATTGCATAGCCCACTGCTTCACATTATTTATCTCAGTATTGGTGATGTAACTATCTGTTAGTTAAGGTCGTGTTTGTTAGGTTTCTGCAGTTACTGCAGTGTGCAGTTACTCATTTCCTTTCATAATTTAATCACTATTTGTATGGAGTTAGGACCCAGGATCCCAGGACCCTGGGATCCCAGGACCCTGGGATCATGACCCGAGCTGAAGGCAGACGCTTAACGACTAAGCCACCCAGGTGCCCCTTGGCAGAGAATTTTTTAAAGACAGGGATATAATTTTAAACATTTTAACTGCAGTTACTGCAGTTTCTGCAGTGTGCAGTTACTCATTTCCTTTCATAATTTAATCACTATTTGTATGGAGATAATTTGAAACTCATTCTTTATTGAACTTTCTCCCTCGTCTTAGTATTCATTCATGTTTGTTTTTTTAGATTTTATTTGTTTATTTGACAGAGAGAGAGAGAGAGAGAGCACAAGCAGGGGGAGAGGCAGAGGGAGAAGCAGGATCCCTGCTGAGGAGGGAGCCCGATGCTGAGCTCAATCCAGGACCCTGGGATCATGACCTGAGCTGAAGGCAGACACTTAACCGACTGAGCCACCCAGGCGCCCCTTGTTGATGTTTCTTTCCTGAATTATTACAGTGATTGTTGACAAATGGTGCTTTTTCTAATTCCATCATTTATTCTGCCTTTATTAGTTGTGGTCTACCATGAGAAAAATGTTTCTATTTTCCCCATTTGATCATTTATCTATTTTTATTAGTATGAATTCATGGGTTCCTATTTTATTCAATGATTTATTATTTACTAATACCATTACTTATTTTGATAACTATTTTGTCCCAGATTTGGCCAGGGGGAGTCTAATCTGGTTTCTGTGTATTTTTAGCATATTCAATTCATTCACTGAGGACTTTCTTACTTTCTGGCACAAGGAACACATCTTGTACTTTCTGTGCCCTGGCCCTGGAATTAGCTTTTTCTCCAAGCATCTCTGCTTCCTTTCTTAAAGGATGGTATTTAGAAACCAACGTCTGGGTATTAGATGTGTTTATTATTGCTGGAGTGTCAATGCTCCCAGGTTCTCCTAGTTGACAGTGTTAGGGAATATATGCATAGAAAAAAAAATACATCCTTTGTATTTTCATATCTGTCAATGACTACTGAAAACCTTGAATTTGCCCTGATACTCCAATTCTATTCCAATACCATGAAGTTCATTTCAGTGTTCTCTGTTTCCATATGGAAATTGTATGTATAGTGAGAAACCTGGCCCACTATACTAATATGATCTCCCCTGTATGTAAAATCTCCTACCTCCCTAGCTCACTACTGCTGCCCCCCCGAACAGTAACTTCCTTAACTTCTGCTCAGGCTCCATCTGTGCTCCAGGCTGGTGACCACCATCTCTCCCTCCTCCTAGTCAACCTCCCCATCCCTTTTGGGCTCCAACACCACAATACTATGCATCGGGCTGGGCAACTACAGTCATATCACTTCCCTGTCAACTCCTTCCTCACTAGGAAGGAAGGAAGGAGGCAAGGAGAGAAAGATAAAATGTATCCATATATAGAACATATTCCATGACCTTTTAATGAACCATTGACATTCATAATTCTGAGTGTTCTTGAATCTACAAGGACGGCAAATTTAGGAAGCTGATGCAATTTTAACTCACGTCAATCGTATGATTACGTTTTCCATAGTAAATTCAGTAAATGTAATCTCATACAGATACATTTATTCCTTTCCAGCTTCAAAGTCTTTTTTCAACTAACTTCATGAAATACTTGTATGTTCATCTCCGTGAGAAAATAAGCATTTTGTTCTTTTATCCCATGCAGTCTAGTTTCACTAATTTTTCTGATACTTTTGAGTGGTGGTGCTGTTGGGAAGCCATCGCAGTTTCTATCTGAAGTATAGTATCTGAGAAGACAGTAACATATATCCCTCAATTTTAGTAATTGTGGAAAAACATGCCACTGTTCCCTCTGGCCCCAGTCCAGTCAAAGAAGATTAATGTCTCTGTCCCTTGATAGATCAAAAGGAAGACCTGGGGGTCAGTGGCATTTTGGGTATGAACACTTATTTATTATTCTTTGTATTTCCCTCTTTATTGTTATTTCCAAGCATAGGTAATCTATTTGCTCTTTAAAAAAAGTAACATATGTTAATTCCACACGTAATACAACAATGAATCCTATAACTTAGCAGAGAATTTTTTTTTTTTGAAGATTTTATTTATTTATTTGACAGAGAGAGACACAGCGAGAGAGGGAACACAAGCAGGGGGAGTGGGAGAGGGAGAAGCAGGCTTCCCGCCGAGCAGGGAGCCCCATGCAGGGCTCGATCCCAGGACCCTGGGATCATGACCCGAGCTGAAGGCAGACGCTTAACGACTAAGCCACCCAGGTGCCCCTTGGCAGAGAATTTTTTAAAGACAGGGATATAATTTTAAACATTTTAACTAAATTTATAATTTTGTTTTATTAATGTCATATACAGTCAATATACTACATTATATATATATATATTTTTTTAAGATTGTATTTGTCAGAGAGAGAGAGGGAGAGAGAGAGAGAGTGCAAGCAGGGAGAGTGGCAGGCAGAGGGAGAAGCAGTCTCCCCCCTGAGCAGGGAGCCCGACGCGGGACTCGATCCCAGGACTTTGGGATCATGACCTGACCCAAAGGCGGAGGCTTAAACCGACTGAGTCACCCAGGCACCCCTACATTATATGTTTTACATGCAAACATTTATTAACATCATCTGTGCTATAGAAAAATCAACATAAAAAAGGTGAGGAAATAGTTTAAATCATGAATTTAAAAGGAAGAGAGTTCAAGAGAGCTTAGCTTCTATTTGGAAATTAGGTGATGGTGGGAGTCCATTGAGAATGCCAGTTCACTTGAACAGTATGGAGAAAAGCCACATTCTAGGAGATAGGTCAAGGTGGAAAAAATAAAGATTGAAGCTGGTCCAGATACTCCTCAAATTTCAGGTGACTGGGGCGCCTGGGTGGCTCAGTTGGTTGAGCGACTGCCTTCGGCTCAGGTCATGATCCTGGAGTCAAGGATCGAGTCCCGCATCGGGCTCCCTGCTCGGCAGGGAGTCTGCTTCTCCCTCTGACCCTCCTCCCTCTCATGCTCTCTGTCTCTCATTCTCTCTCTCAAATAAATAAATAAAATCTTTAAAAAAAATTTTTTTTTTCAGGTGACTGTTCCAATACTTCTTACAGGAAGCGCCTGAGCCCCCTGCTGGCCATTGCTTCCTTAGCAGCCTGCACTCTTTTTACCATATCACTCACTAGATCTTTATTTTGTTTTTCTGTAGTATAGGGCAAGGACCATATCTTGACTCATAAAGCACATAACACAGTGCTTGGCCTATAACAGGTGCTCAATAAATAATTTTAGCCTGAAAGCAGTAGAATAAGAGTTTGAAAGAGCAACGTGGTCCTATATTCAACTATAGTGAAATAACCCAGAGAAACACTTTGTTAATTTCCTCCATTAAGATCTTTTAGATACAATGAAAGGAGAATGAATTGAAAGAAAAGTTTCCAAATCAAGCAATGAAATTAAGCAAAACTTGAGACCCTGTCAGTACTATTATAATAGTGTTGTATGGTGACAAGATGGTAGCTATACTTGTGATGAGCATGGTATAACATATAGACCTGTGGAATCACTATGTTGTACACCTGAAACTAATGTAACATTGTGTGTCAGCTATACTTAAAAAAGAACAACTGAGGCACTAATGCTCAATGTTCAGGTTATAGTAAGTGTTAAAATGAAGTAGTATACAGAAATGAATGAGAGCACTGTGGAATCAGATCATGTCAGTTTGAATTCACACTGCACTTATTAGATCTGTGATCTTTTGTTAAACTTGTGTAAACCTCAGTTTCCTCATCTTTAAAATGAAGATCATAACGATCTAATGACAAGATTGTCGTTAGGTGTAGATATGTGCACAACTTGTATATATAGTAAATTCTCAACAAACACAAACCGTTCTTATGCCTACCTCCATTTTCTAATCTCTGTTCCTTATTTGGTTTAAGATGATTGAATTTGTACAAGAAAATAAATCTTCCAAAAGGTACTGATAACTACTATACAGAAGCTTTCATATTTTGGACTTTAGAGTAAAAGAGGTGTGAGGTCCCAGAGGAAAAGAACACTGTCTCATCCTCCAGTTTATCTCATGTCTGGTATACAGTATGTACTACATATGGAATTTTGTCACCAAATAGACAATAAATATGAAAATATTCACATTTTTTAAACTTCTGGTCTCTTTTTCTGCAAGTGTGCTTTCATATGTAGAAAAATTAAACCCGAATGCAAGAGTACAACTCCTGATGAAAAACTGAGATTAGTATGAAATTAAAAGTTTGAAGGACTTAAAACTGAAGTACTGAAATAAACCAGGTATGTGGTGGTTGGTAGGTCTGCACTTTTGACATTGTTTGCCAACTCCAGTTTTGATCTGTTAGATAATCATAGTGCAATTACCCTATCTACCATCTAACCTCACCGTCTCGCTTGAGTATTAGAGATAGCTCAGGTGTCATTTTTAAAAATTGAAAAACAAATTGATTTTGTATTTCTGCACTGCCACCACCAAGAACCAGTCCCGCATGCTTTTCATTAGTAGAACTGTGTATATAATTTACATGTAAAGCTATCATAGAGTTATCATCCTAGACAGTATGCCTGGGGATAATGTGGGAATTATGCTCTTTTGTGTAACTGGGAAGGTCTCCAAGATGAGTGCCATTTCTTGTAACAGCAAAATTCTTTTCTCACATGAGCTACATGACAGAGGAGTGTTACACAGCTCGCCCATGGATGCTGGCAGCTAAGTGACACCCAAACAGAGTTCTGATTCTGCATTATGTAATTGGAAATCCCTGCAGTGCAATAACTTTTCAATGTGCACAATGATCTAAATTAATGTCTCACTTTTACTCAGGGAGAACTAGGCTGCCAATGATTTCATTTTTTTTTCCCCTCTTAGTTGAGAGATACAATTTATCTTAGAGAAAACTGTAATGGATGTTCCCGCGTGTCTGTTTTGCAGAATGAAGATATGTTCTGGGCTGTCCTTTTTGTTTTTCTGCTTAATCCTTTGTTATGTGTGAGCTTTTCAGTGCTATTTGTGTGCTGGTGTGTGTGTGTGTGTTTGTGTGTGTGTGTGTGTACTTCTGCGTTCATTAAGTTGGTGTGAGGTACTACGAAGGTACCGTAGCTTTGTATATGTTACTTTTATGTCTTAGGCATGGTTGCTTAGTGGCCAAGGTATGGGAGAAGCTTTTGCTACGGCAGCGAGCAGAGTCTTCTGGCAGATTCCAAAGATGATGCCATTGGTTATTTTAGAATTATTACTACTGGGTCTGTTTCCTATGGGCCTTTCCCTTTCCTGGATGTGTTTGTGTTTCTTTCAACTTCAATTCAAAGGTATTAGTGCTCTTTGATCTCATTTTTCATAAGTGATTGTTTACCCATGGCATTTTCACACTAAGAAGAGTATTTCAATGGAAATTACTTCCTTTGGTTCATCTTCAGTACGTGTTTTACGGTAATATTTTGGCTTTCACCAAAGGGAGATGATACTGATTATTTAGAAATGGGCATTTGGATGGTTCCCTCATTGAATTCAAATGTGTGTAAAAACCCTTTTTACCCACCATTAGCCTCTACTTGGATTCTCTGGAAGATTTCAAAAGAAAAATGTCTTTACATGAAAAACGTGACTGTGCAATCGGAGAAGAACGTATGTTTTCTGGAAAACCAAGCTCTTCCTTTATCACTTGTAAACACATCGAGCTCAGCTGCCCTAATCTAAGTTTTCACATTCTCTTTCTTGAACCCCAGCAACAGTCACGTAACTGGTTTCTCCACAACTGTTCTGACCCCCTCTAAACTGTTCACACACAGAATTCATAGTGGAGCCTGTCAACGTCTTCCTCTCCTCAAAACCAACCACGTACCCAGGCTTAAAATTCCTCGGTGGTTTTCCTTTGTTTCTTATCCTGGCTTTCAGGGTGCGGCTCAGTCCCCAGCCTCATGCCATCCACTCCACGCTTCTCCTTCTCTGAGGGCTAGTCTCCGCCTGTCTCCCTTCAGGCCCACAAGGGGCCAAGTTCCCTCCTACCCATACCCAGATCCTTAAACTTGCAGCTCAGTAGCTTACACTTCTTATCCTGTTAACTCCACTCTTTCTTCTGATATTAACTCAAATTTCATTTCCTAGGGGAAGCTTTCCCCATTGATGTAATTTGTTCCTTTCCCTTTAATGTCAGACTCCCACAAGCACTAGACTTTTCTCCTCTATAGGACATTTTACAGTTGTAAGTTTATATTCATTATGTGGAGTGATTTGGACTAATATCCATCTTTCTTAAGACACTAAGGCAGGGATTATTTTTGGGTGACTTTATATCCCACCACCAAATACAGTGCCTGGAATGTGACAGGGGCCTCCAGAAATACATATAGATACACACACACACACACACACACACACACACATATATATTAATGAATGAAGAAACAAAGCCACATGGCAAGAATTTGGAATAAGCCTTTACTAAGTCTGTTGTGATGGTTTAAGGCTAGAAAATATGGCTATTAAGCTATTAAAGTGTGTTAGAGCTTTTCTTGGTAAGTTGATTTTGGTTATCAAGTTCACCAACTGCATTGGAAATCAGGATCACTTAGATTTCATCTGAAAAGACTTTACAGGGCAAGTGCCCCAACTCATGAAAGAAGATGAATCTGCGGTGCGTTCTTAACCTCCTTGGTGTTTATAAATAGAGTTTGAAAAGTGGTCAGCGTGTCTGAAATGCCTATGGGAGGAACTATATAATCATATTGTAACAAAAAAGTTTATTGAGTTATTACTAGGTGTCAGACAGTGTGCTAAACTCTAAACCTTCGATAACTCATTTATATTCATAAGTCTTCCAAGACTTTGGTACTACTATTATCTGCTTTTCACAAGTGAAGAAACTGAAACATGTTAAGTAACATACCCACAGTCCCAGAATTAGGTGAATTCGAGAGGTTTGTAGGATTCAAAGACCCAATTTCTATACTGCCTAATTAAAAATAACATATCTGTGTGTTTTGTTGAGCAAGTAGAAGATGAACATTTTGTGTTTTGCCTAAGAAGTAGGAGTAGGAGATGAAAACTAAAGAACAAAAATCTTTAAGAATAAGTGCAGTGCCTGGGATGAAAGTTCATCTTTAAGAATAAGTAAGTGACTCAGTCAGTTAAGCATTCAACTCTTGGTTTTGGCTCAGGTCGTGATCTTGGGGTCGTGAGGTCCAGCCCCGAGTTGGGCTTTGCGCTTGGTGAGGAGTCTGCTTGAGATTCTCTCTCTCCCTCTGCCCTTCCCCACTGCCCTCTCTTTCTCAAATAAATAAATGAATCTTTAAAAAAAAAAAAAAGTGAGTGCAGGTGTTTTTTGCTCCTCTCCCAATATAAATATCATCTGTGTTATATTTTACAATGAAATAAAAATTAAAATGATAACCTATTTTATTCTGTCTACTCACTTTTAACATTTTTGGTATTGTTTGAATCTATACACTACAATCTTAATATTGTCCTTGGCATTAAAATTCAGGTACTATTAATAATAATAATATGATACCTTACATTTATGTGCCATTTTGCAGCTTATTAGGTATTTTCATTTACATGCTGAATTTAATTCTCCCAAATACTGCCTAAAATAGGAGTCATCTCCATTTTAAAGACATGAAGTTGAGGATTCGGCTCTTAGGCATAGAGTGGATGACTAGATCAGGGCTGGACTCCCCATCTTCTGACCCCAAGATCAGTGCACAGCCCTCATTATCACAGGGCCTCTCGGTTACCCCCAAATCAGAGGATAATCTGCTTCTGTGACACATATTTCCATCAACAGGACCTGCGTGCTATTCAACATACGCTGAAATACTTTGCTGCATTGTGTTCTGTTTTGTTTCGTCTCTCGGTAAAATTTAGGTAAAGTTCATTAGACATGGTTTCTTTTATGAAAAAGAGAAAAACTGAAATGTTTTATTTTTTTATCAAAAAAGTTTAACCTGTCAAGTTAGACACACATACAAATTTACTTCATATATACTTTATACATAAGTGTTAGTCATTACTTTATAAGACTGCAAGGGAAGTATGATTAGCAACATTTTCCTTACACCTCATTAGTATCATGATTTCTAGTAAAAAAATGGTCTCAGACTGAGCTTGACACTGTTTTCTTATTGTTAGCTGCTGGGAATCACAATAAATACAAAATGTTTAAAATATGGTAAAACAATTAAAATGGCATTTTTATGATAGGTCCTATTATCCTGGCACAAATGATGGTATTTTCAATGTAATAATTATTGTGTCTCATTTTTTGAAAGTCTGTTTTTGAAAAGCTTCCTTTTTAATCTTGCTCTGTTTACACCAAACAATTCAAAATTTCTTCAGTGTAACATTAGCACAGGAAATTAGGGACAACAGGGTAGCCTGCCTGACCTTAAGACCTCCAAAGATTTTACTTTGAAGGCCTTAGAGGGTGCAGTGAAATTTTACCAGCATATACCCCAGTGCAGGGCAGATAAACTCAGAAGAGACTTCTTCAAGGTTGTATTTTTTTTTTCTTATTTGAATAGCCCAAACTATAATATGATTTAGATTTCCCATCAAGTTTTGATTCTTTTCTATAGTGTGTTATATGGATATGTTACCACATCGCCTCCCATGGTGGCTGGGAAGATGGGAATTTTACAAGCAGGCAGAAATAGAATAAAGAAACAATTCAATATTCTTTCATTCAAGCATCCCTAGATGTAAACTGACAAGGTCAGCCAGGAGTTGTATTGGTAGTTACAGTTGGTTATCTAAAATCAAAATGACAGGACGCAATGTTCTTAAGTTCTGAGCTGAAGGCTCAAATGTTGCAATGCATGTGTGTTTCATTTTGCAAAAGAGTGCAGTTCCTTTGCACTATTGCAGTTTTGACCTTTATAAAGAAATTTCAGGAGAGACCAAGAAAAAATAAAATAAAATAAAATAAAAGCATGTTGTTGGACTCCTTCCTTAGCAGAAGAGTAAACTTTATTATATATCTTATTTTCCACGACTGTGGAAAGCCTTTGCTGTGTGGAGAAGGAGAAAACCCAGAGTCTGAGAAGACACGAGGTGTGTCAGAGCAGTGGACACAAGCTCAGAAGACCTGGCATGGAGTCCTAGGCCTGCCACATACCAGCCTTGCAACCAGCCCTTCCCCCGCCGTACAGTTCATGATCCCCAGCTTACCGAATTCCCAGAGTTATGCTAGGGCCACGAGGTTCTGTAAGGGAGAGTTCTGTGAAGCCTTATGCCAATGTCAGGTGGTATCTCCATCGTTTTAATCCTTTACACAAATTAACAATTCTTTTTTCTCGTTTCCTAACATCAAAGTCGATGATTTCTCAGTTGCAAAGTGAATGTCTCAGGAAGTGCAGATCTGGAAAAACCAGATAACTGCACACAAGTTTGGTCAGATCAGCAATGTTGTTATGGTATATGTACTTCATTGCCGTCTTTATTTTTACTACCAGCCCTTTGTAGTGCTTTAGGGAGCAGAGTTTTTGAGAATGGATATCCCTATTACACTGCTGAGGGTCAAGGTTAAGCTTTATATAGGATGGTGGTGATTAGTTATCGGCCATGGCTGGTTTCCTCATCATGTCTCTCAGAAACTGTCAACAGTATTTAGGATTTTGCTAATCCTCAAGCATGGACACCCACCTGCCTTGTGGTGCTGTGATTCTGCCATGGTGCTATCATTATTAACATAAAATGTGGGGGCGCCTGGGTGGCTCCGTCTGTTAAGCATCTGCCTTCGGCTCAGGTCATGATCCCAGGGTTCTGGGATCGAGCCCCACGTCTGGCTCCCTGCTCAGTGGGGAGCCTGCTTCTCCCTCTCCCTCTGCTGCTCCGCCTGCTTGTGTTCTCTTGTAAATAAATAATATTGTAATAAAAATATTGTAATAAATAAATAAATATTTATTTATTGTAAACAAATAAATAAATAAAATCAAACAGAATGTGGTGTGTTTTCTAACTTCTTTTGAGTTAGGAAACATAGAAGCCAGTGTCATTGAGGGCTGGTGGTGGTGGTGAAATAAGCCAGTAACAAGAGGCATCTAGATATTTTGCTGCCTTTTTGCTGTTAAAGCTCAGTTGGCATCATAGCTAAGAATACACTTGGTCTACATTTCTTACCTAATCCACACAGGGATCAAGAAGACACCTTTCATTCTTTTTTTTTTTTTAAAGATTGATATATTTTTTTTAGTACTCCGTACATTCAAATGATTCAAAAATCAGAAGGTTTACAAAAACACATGAAAAGTCATTCTTGGCTTCTCACAGCTACAGCTCTGAGAGAGAAGAAAACCAAAGCCAGGATGTTAGCTGGATAGGTAAATGGGAAGGATTGAAGGGGTTCCTATGTTGTCCATAGTTCCTATGTTCCTGCCTACATCCTTAATTCACACATATCTTTTTCTGCCATGGACACGAACAAGGTAACCCTGCCAAAGGTTTCTTGTGCATATTTACAGCGATAATAATAATATATATTGGTTTTCTTAAGCACAAAAGTATCTTAACATAACACACATGGTTTGGCACCCTTATTTTTACTTAATAACTTAAGCTTACTTTTTCGGCAATACTCCTGTGATTCTGTGTACGAAACTATTCCTTTGAAGGGTTAGGTTTCAGGATATACTTCTATAATTTTTTGTAGTTTTCCTCAATGAACTCGGGAAAAGCAAGGTAACTGGTTCTTCCAGAAATTGAGCAAAAAAGTGAAAACAGGCATTCTGTTTTAAGGATGGGTCCTCCTAGTAGGTGGTGTTTGAGTCTCTTGGGTACCCATTAAGCATCTTTCCTATTTTCTAAAGAAAATGATAATGGATGTATTTGTTTCTCCTCTCATTCATCACAATGTAGGTGTAATGGTCTGACATTAAAAAAAAAAATCAGAAAGATCTAGTCAAATGTGCCTTTAAGATAGATGTAAGAAAAGTCCTGGGCAAAATTGATGTTCCTCATAGAGCTTGAATACCTAGCAATTGCCTGCCTTTCTCTGTTCTCTGTAAGTATGTGTTCCATGAAGAGAAATCCTAAGGTTTTTCTGTGTTGGTCCTAATGTATCCAGCACATTAGCACATGTTTTCAGCAAAGTTTGGCATAGCTTCCTTTCACGAAGGACAGAAAGTGAAAGTTTAAACACAATTTATAAAATTCAGAATTTATAATCCTAACTAACATTAAAAGTATATTATAATTAAGTTAATATTTTTACAATATTTAATCTGCTGGAAAAAATCACATACTTGTCATGAATACTGTTTCAGATGGTTTTTAGTTATGTAAATTATTTCTCTCCTGACTGTAATTACATGATGGACTGGTTTCTAGGGTATCATATCCTTAATGTGAGTTTCTAAAAATGCTTTAATCATATAATTGCTAGCTTATCAAGTAGAAAATGTAGGTCTGAGAACACTATCATTATGTCATTATTCTCCACAAAAGACTGTGAAACACGCTGAAGAGGCCATTATGAGGCAAATAACAGTTTTCTGTGGTGTCTAAATTTGCAAGGATTAAAAAAAAAAGAAAAGAAAAAGAACAGCAAAGAAAATGCCTAAAGGTAAAGAATTTAAAACCTAGCCAGGCAATTTATCTTGTGTCTCTATCTGTGAAAAATCAGTGCAGACAAAGGAAGAAAATAGGTAACACTTGGAATGGTGAAGCTAGTAGATTATCTAACTCCATGAATGACACTAATATTTAATAATTGATTCACTAAATTCCACGTAGAAAGTCTAAAGGAAATAAAATAAACCTGAGACTTACTGTTTGCATTAGAATCTAGTTGCACTGTTCTTGTGCTTGTTCTTACTGGGTGTACTGTGGTCAAGTACGATTGCAGTAGATACTGATTTATATTCACTTGGCTTATACCCAGTAGGAACCCAGAAATATTATGTGGAATGGCTAAATGGTTAAATTCAAATCTAGTTTTACAGAACTCGAAGATTTAAAAAAAATTCTTTTTTTGACTCAATGGGTACCATGGGTCAGAAAATCTATTTTCAGCAAAGTCTACTCCATTTGTGGGTTTGGTATGAGAAGATAAGACCCCTAAAAAGTCCCTCTCCTTCTGTCAATGTATCTTTGTTATACACACACACACACACACACACACACACACGGAGATATATAGATCTGTACATTTCCCTGCTCTCCCATTTAAAATGGTGACAGCTACAGCTCTGAGAGAGAAGAAAACCAAAGCCAGGATGTTAGCTGGATAGGTAAATGGGAAGGGTTGAAGGGGTTCCTATGTTGTAACCTCAAAGTCCGGTAGTTATTCTGTTATTGTTGATTCTGCTACTGAATCTGGTCCGTGATTAATATAACCAGCTAATTTGTATTTTCATGCAATAAACTCAGTTTTTTCTCCCATAAAGTCAGGGTTTAAAAAGCATTGTTAAAGCACTGATACATTTTGCTATTGAATCCTTTTCTTTCCCTTCGCCTGTTAAAAAGCAACTAAAACTAATATTTTTTTAAAAAATGATGAGTTTTACAAGAGTGTAGTTTGCTGAACTGATGGAAAATGGATTCATTCCTAATCACTCAGGTCTCTCAAGGAAACCTGAAACTTGATGAGTTAGTTCTGTTGGTGACTTTTATGCTTATGCCGGCGACAGGCTAGAGCAGCGCTTGAGTCAGAATGTGCCGACCCAGAATGTGTCAGAACGCGTGCGTTTGAATCCTGGCTCTGCCACTTACCTTTCCGTGACTTTGACTGACTTACTTGGCCTCTCTGTGTTTCAGTTTCCCCATTTGTAGAATGGAGATGGTGATATTAAGTACATCATAGAAGATTAAAGGCCGTTCTCCATGCAGCCCTTTTAACTCAGTGGGGCATGTAGTCCACACTCAGTGAATGTTAGTCCTTGGTTTTCTTCCTGATAACCCTCCTGTTCTCTTTCTTCCTCCTGTACCTTCTTCACAAGTCATTGCCCCTTTCAACGAAACAGTCAGTACTCAAAACATAACCAGTATTTGTTGAAAAAGCGTCGTTGCCACTGAGGGGCGCCTGGGTGGTTCTGTTGGTTAAGTATCTGACTCTTTGTTTCAGCTCAGGTCATGGTCTCGGGGTCATGAGATAGAGCCCCATCTTGGGCTCTGCGCTGAGCTGAGTGTGGAACCTGCTTGACATTCTCTCTCTCCCTGCTCATGTGCTTGCTTACACACTCTCTCTCAAAAATAAATAAAATTAAAAAAAAAAAGTGTCCCTGCCACTTAATAGCTGGGCAATCTTAAGACATTTCTCTTAATTTCTGAGGGTAACTTTTCTCATTTGTAGGATTCTGTTTTCTTGAGAGGATCAAATGACATGTTAAATGTGAAAATGCTTTAAAAGCTGCAAATCAGTAGAGATTATAGTTAGAGGTGTGAACTGTAGAAAGGTAAAGATACTGTCCTTCTTTATTTCTTTTTTTGAGCAGAAGTAATTTTTTTTCTATTTGAACAGATCTTTATTTTGGAAAACTGGAAAATCCAGAAAATCAGGAAGAAGAAAAAAAGCCTTTATTTCTTCCATCTCAAAGAGAGATATTGGTAACATCTTAGTGTAGTGCATTTTATTATATTATTTAAGTTACACCATAGAAATATAATTTGGTATTATCATGTCTTACTTCGATTTTTGCATATTGCTAGTGTACCAATGTTAAAATGTAATTGAAGCCCTGTTTCTTTAAGTCACTACCGTCAGTTTCTTTGTATAGTATATATACATACTGTATATGTGCAATGCAAGCTTTTTTCCTGTTTTATTTATATGTTTTGTATGCCTTGTAGAGTAATATATGCGTGGCTTTTATATTGCACTTTGGGAGGTGAAAAGTTTTAGATGCTAAAAATTTTCATAAGAAGCCATATTTGGCTTTAATTACCAAATCAAGTACCTTTTCACTCCACTGCATTATAAACGATCAAAATGTCTGCCCTTAGGTGTATTTGTCTATATGCCTTAATTGCAGCAAAATTTGTTATGAAAATTTGAGGTTGAGGACGGAAAGTTGATGAAACCCTCAGCTTTAAGAATGCAGAAATTTGAAACACCCATGGACTAACAATCTGAAACCAATAATCAATAAAGCTAATTTGTAAACTGATACTGATTTTGAATCTATAGGCGGTCAAAATGGGTGTGGATGCACATGCTTTGAAATAATTTTAAGTTGGTTAAATCACAGTTATCAAAACATCATATCATTGACAACTATTTAAGGACAACTGTTTTTAAAAAAACATAAGTTGTGGTATAATTTTTGCCAGCCACTCTTCTCCATTACCAACTAACCACATAATACTATATGAGAACTTAGGGAAAAAATGAGAAAAAAAACCTGGACAATGTTTGATAAGGTACAAGAACGAAATACAAAACAAAAACGAAAACAAAACAAAAAAACCCACAAAAAACAAAAACCCAACCCACCCAAAATCAAAACCTCAAAGAAGCAGAATAATAGACAATTAAAAACCAAAACCAAAACCAAAACAACCCCATACAGGTTAAAAGAGGTGCTCAGTGAAAAGGAAAGCTGTAAGACCAGATTCAAGGCAGCAGCATCCACAGACATGCCTATTAGCGGAGTTGAGCCAGAACTTGAATTTGGATGGTTCAGATGAACTTACTGTGAATACATTTAGTTTTTTTCATTTGCGAAATATCAATTGCTATGTGCTAGAACATCTGTTAAGACACTGAGATTTAAAAATAAAAGACAAAGTCTCTGCCCTCCAGATCATGGTGCAATGATGAAGACAGATCCGTACACAAATAATTCAAATGTAACATGGCAAAGGCGGTGATGGTGTTAAGCCCAGGTTATTATGACACCCAAGGGAGAGAAAGTGTAGGCACGTGCAGCAGGGTGGGGGAGTTTAATTTCAGGGAAGGATTCCTGGGGAGGTGACGTTGTGTTGTCTGACTGTGAGGAGTTAGGCACCGTGGAGGGTGAATGACCTATAAACCAAGGCCTGGAAGGGACAGACCGTCTGTTAGTTCTGTATTGTTGATGCAGAATCTGCGGTGGGAAGACGGGAGCCGTAGGCTGGGAGTAGACTGCGGAAGAGCATGGTAGCTATGTGAAAATGCTGGGACTTTATTCTGAAGGGGAAGGGGAAAAGCATTTTAGAGTTTTAAACCTGCAACTTGTATGTCAGATAGGTTATCCTGCTGTCACTGTTGAGGATGGAATTGAGTGAAATGATGCATAAAACAGAGAGAACTCTTATTTTCTAGGACAATCTAGAATCTCCTCATAGAAGATCTTCAGAAAATTAAGGGAAGAATCTAAAAATGGCCCTGTCCTTTTTGCGTGATGATTTTGCTCTTCTCTGTGGATAGAGAAGCTTATGGAGCGTGGGGCAGGGAGGGAAGTAGTAGGGAAAATAATGAGACTTTCCTCCCAGGCTTCACCTGCAATCAGGGAAAAATGGACACTGTGCTCCTTGGGGACCACATAGGTGAAAAGGCTTAACAATTATTCCTGGAGAATGGCTCCTTCAGAGGCTAAATCTTGATTTGGGGAACTTATTTTGACGTCACTAATTTAATTGATTTGGTAATCCAGTTTTTACTTTTTATCAGATGTCATTTATGTTTCTTTTTAAAAAAGATTTTATTTATTTTAGAGATAGTGCAAGTGGGGGGGGGGGGGCAGAGAATCTCAAGCAGGCTCCACGCTCAGCCTGACAGGGGACTCTATCTCATGACCCTGAGATCATGACCTGAGTTGAAACCAAGAGTCAGACACTCAACCGACTGAGCCACCCAGACACCTCTGCCATTTATATTTCTAACATTCATATTAAAGAGCTAGAAAGGATAAATGTACAGAGTGGTAAAATTAAGGTAGAAGAGTCTAAGATAATAAATGTTTTTTACTGACCATAAGAATTGTAAGCTATCCTATGGCCAAAAAAAAAAATAAGTAATTGCCTAAGAGCAAGTATAAATCTTATTACTAACAGTGTTTTTCATTATGAACAAACCAATTTACAGAAGCCCTAAATTACGTGAGATATAAACATCTAAAATTCTGCAGCTTTCTCATGACCCATTTCAATGGTAATACCAAAATATTCCCCAACTCTCTCATTCTCTCTCCCCATCATTCCTCCCGTTTTGTGCTGGCACAAAATCCTCTACATGTGTTGGAGAAGCTATTTTGTCAGTGGTTGGTGACTGGCTTTAGAAAAGAAAGAAATGATTAAGGATAAGCAGTTATTTTACCACATAGGTAAAGCGCTACCACTAGTGTCCATTATAGATTAGTGATGGTGATGTTGTTTTATTGAGTACTGGAATAAAGAAAGCAGAGTGAAATGTTCAAATTTATATATGATACAGTCTTTTCTGGCCAGTAAAATCCGAGAGAAGAAAAAAACTGCAGGCTCTGAGAGTGAGCAGAATATGGCCAATAATTTTGATACAGACAAGTGTTAGGCTCTCCTTATGGAGAATAATTAGAACTTGATTTCTGAACTAATGGACATCTCGCAGATGATTTTTGTTGTTGATGGTGGTCAAAATCGACTCAACATTCTTTCATGACCAAAGAGGAAATCCTGGGAGTTATTAGAAAAGCACTCTGAAGCCAACCAAAGTATTTTTATGAAGGCATTTTAAAAATGGAATTTTGAAACCTGTATTATTAGTTACATTTTGGAAGTTTTGCATCAAGAAAACCAATGAATTGCGGAGAATGAGGGGTCACTTCTTATAGCTCCAAACAAGAAACTTGAAGACATAAAGAAATTAGTAAATGTTGGAATGGTCCAAATGTTGGTGGTCCAAATTGAGACAATCGAGACATTGCTTAGATGTTGAGGTAAACTTATAAATGATACATTGTGGTTAGACTGTTTAAGGGGTCCAGGCCAACAGAACCTTCCCATACAATGGATACAGGCTTGTGGTTTGGGAGTCAGAATGAATTGTATTAGAGTTTGAGCAAGATACCTAAACTAAATTAGAATCTTCTTTTTCTTGTAAAGTGAAAATAATGAATAGTGCCTACGTGATAGGTTGAGGATTTAATAAAATAATACATGTAAAGCTGAGGTTAGTGGCTTGTATTTACCACCTAAATATAAGCTGAGCACACAGCAAGTACTTTATAGAATGGTAGCTGCTGTTGTTATTACTACGTTATTCTTATGTAATGCACCCCTGTGCAAAGGCGAGGCAGGTGCCTGAGCTAAATGGGCCACAGGTTCGGTTTAAGAAACCATTTCTTAGGTATATTCTTGTATGAGTCTGGGCAGACTAACGAATTACTTCCAGATCCGAGTGGCTTCATACAGCAAAGGTTTATTGCTCAAGTTCTGGTGCAGTGTGGATGGCAAGGTTGGGGAGAGTAGTAGCTCTATTTCATGTAGTTATTTAAGGACATAATTCCTTTTGTCTAGTGGTTCCACCCTCCCCAAGGGCTTCGGAATCTTCTCTGGATTTCTGGCATTGGAACAGCTGGTAAGGGAAGAAAGAAAAATGGAAGGTGTTGTGGGCCAGCCCTGGAGGCTCTGTGCATTACTTCTGCCCAAAGCTCATCATCTGGAACTTTAAATACATCGCCCACTGTAACTGAACTGGAGGCTGGGGAACATAGACTGACTGTGGACCCAAAAGGGAAAGGAAATATCTGTCACAGATTTCTTCCTGAGCTTTCTGTTACATGTCAACCAGGATAGAAAGTGGAAAGAAGAAATGGCTACAGTGTATTATCACAGCATGCTCAAATGAATGAAATATAAGCATGAAGATGAAGCAAAGGGTTTGTTGATTACATTAGGTGATAAATAATTTAATCACTAATCCTTGTATTCAATTGTAGTAACATTTAATAAAGTCCTTAATTTACAAAATGCAGTCCTATCCTTTAGGTAGGTAAGGCAGCGTCCTGAAAAGAGCATGGTCTTTGAAATAACACAGGCTTGGGTTTAATTTGTGGCTCCCACACCCACTACCTGTGTGAGCTGAGGCTGATTAGTTACCTCTTTATGCTTTCATTTCTCATCAGAAAAGTGAAATCCGGAGAACATTTCCTTGGGAATTATGAGGGTTAAATGAATTACAGTAGTAAAGCATCAAGCCTAGTGCCTACTCTCTCTCTCTCTCTTTTTTAATAGTAATTATTGGGTCACCTGGGTGGCTCAGTGGGTTAAGCCGCTGACTTTTGATTTCGGCTCAGGTCATGATCTTGGGGTCCTGGGATCAAGCCCCTCTGTGCTCAGTGGGGAGTCTGCTTCAGGATTTTGTCTTTCTCCTCCTACCCCTACCCCTGCTCACACATGCACTCTCCCTCTCTCAAATAAAAATAATCTTTTAGAAAATATGTTAATTTTTTTAAAATTAGTGATTATCATTTGACTGACTTATTCAACACTTTTGAGAAATGTTATTAGCCCCAAGACACTTAGATTCAGGTAAAATAAATGATTTGTTAAGAGTTTGGCCAGAACTAAACCCACTTTTCCAATTTCAAATCCCTGATCTTTATTTTACCAAGAACATATATCAGAAATGTTTCAATTAACATGGTAGAAAAGAACCTCAAAGGCAAGCACCTAAAATCTTTATGGAAATTTATCTAACCATGGCTTACTTTAAAACTTGAGGCAAATCTAAAGAAAAGAAAGTACTCAAAATTTTCAAGTATTTACCCATCATTTAAAATTCTATGTCCCACACTCCTTCCAGGTTATAAATTAAGTTGTGTCTTCCCATTCAGACATACTTCCTATCTCTTGGGAATGAAATGCATAGTGTGATTCTTTGTGGTTCCACTGTAAGTCAAACAGAGGAGAGTTCTGGGATATCTAAACTGCCCAGCTGGAAACCCCAGGCTGCTCTTAGTCAGTAACCCAATGTGGATGTGTATAGCCTTTCAAAGACTACTGTTACTTAGTATCACTATGGAAGTTACACTATTTCCGAGTAGGCAGTATGTTTAAGGCCCCATGATTCTTAGTCTGGTTGGCAAGACTTTTTTTTAGGAATCACAGCTGTAAACATGCACTTAATTTATTTTACACCCTGTTTTACACTTTTTTCTGCAAGCATTTTAAGTTACATTCACACCTATTAGTAAACTAATGCCTGCATATCTTCTCATGCTTGCTCTTGTATTTATTTTGTATACATTTTTCTCACCCACTTCTAACTTGGCTTCACACTTTTTTTTTTTTTAAATACTAGAGCTCATTAGTTTTACTTCCTTTATACTCTGCCTGAATCACTTCTTTCATGTCCAGTGAAATAGCCGGCTCCACCAAAAAGCGAAGTAGAAAACAACATTTCCATTTGAAATCATTGCTATATTTACTATACTATGATGAAATGGTAAAGATAAGAAAAATGAGGTCATTTCTGGCAAGTTAAGATCTCAGCTTAAAAATACAAAACCAAAACCAAGCATCAGCTTATCCAATAAAAGTTTCAAATTGTCAAATTTACATTTAAAGTCTTTTTTTGCTGTCACAGACAATGGAAGCCTATTTATCAAAGCATCTATGTGGATATCCAAGCTGGTGCCTGCCTATTAAAAATCAAATGATCTTTTTAAAGCTGATCTTAGTCCTTTGAAATAAAAAGTTCTTGAATAAAAAATAGCCTTCAGTCTCCCTTATTTAAATACTCTGTTTCATTAGACTATGTACTTTTATCTGGGCAGACACAAGTTTATTCAGCCCCATATTAAATAAAACTGATGTGGATCAAAAATGAATTAAAGGGGCCACAAAGAAAATATATGCTGTTATTTCTAAACCAAATGCCTAAAATAGGAGTGTTAGGGCCATTTATTAAAACTTTATCTGTACCACACAAGCACGGGAAATTCGAGCTGTATATATTATGCAACCAGGGTTACTATTAAAAATACTTAACAACCGGGGCGCCTGGGTGGCTCAGTTGGTTAAGCGACTGCCTTCGGCTCAGGTCATGATCCTGGAGTCCCGGGATCAAGTCCCACATCGGGCTCCCTGCTCGGCAGGGAGTCTGCTTCTCCCTCTGACCCTCCCCCCTCTCATGTGTTCTCTCTCATTCTCTCTCTCTCAAATAAATAAATAAAATCTTTAAAAAAAAAAAATACTTAACAACCAGTACAGCCCAGGAAGCAACTAATCAGAGCGGATACATATTATTTGCTGTAGACTCTTCTGGATGATACTGTTAGATCTCTGTCGACAATAAAAAATTAACAATACATTTGCCAGCAGGTTATTGTATTTCTATGTTACCAAACCATAGATGAATATTTTCATCAAGAAAATGACTAGTCTTATAAATAAAATCTTATTCTAACTTTTCTTTGTAATTAACATAAACTTCTTTAACAAAAATTATTGCCACGTCTACTATTGGCTGAAACAGTCCTAATTCTTCTAGAGTGGCATAATTAACAGGGCCATTACTAGTCAGATGGACTTGTGTGGAGAAGCAATCATGATTTGAGGAGCTATACAGATCTGGTACAAGGATGTTTTCAAAGTATC
Organism: Mirounga leonina; assembly: GCF_011800145.1. Classification (NCBI taxonomy): domain Eukaryota; kingdom Metazoa; phylum Chordata; class Mammalia; order Carnivora; family Phocidae; genus Mirounga; species Mirounga leonina. Next base: position 50,982,000 of record NW_023270377.1, on the reverse strand, counting down.
AGATAGGACTAATATGTACTGACTCCAGTTCAGTTCTATCTATAGAACATCTTGATTCTCAAGACTTCATACTTTCAAATTATTACAAATATATACATTTTTTAGAACTCAGATGCTGTAATTATGTAAGTATTGCATATATAATGTATGTATTGGATTAAATATATTTTATGTAACTTCTAATATTAAATATATAATCTCTAATCTAATTTTACATAATTTCTAATATTTATCTAATATGATTCACAGTATAACATATACATTATATTATTATATATGTTATAGGAGTATATTATACATATAATTATATACTTCTAATGTATGATTATAATGTATAATTATAATTGTGTAAACATACATAGTTATATAGTTTATAAGATATATACACATAATTTGAATGTTCTATATTACCTCACTCTATTAAAAGAGAGACAGTAGGGGAGCAGTGTAGTGTAAGTAATGGAATGTTTCAGATCTTAGGTTTCCTCTTACTAGCTATACAGCCTAAATGTGCTTTATTTCTCTAAGTTTTAGTTTTTTTAATTTTAAATGGGAAAAGTAATACCATCTTAGAATTGTAAGTATGAGGTTAGGAATGTATATGGAAGCCTTACTGGGGTAGCTGGTATTGGGTAAGCATAAAATACATTGTCTGGTAAAGCAGAAAAGGAGGGAGGAGGTAGATCAGAGTAGCAAGAAGCCGCTTTTACCTGTTACTATATTTACTTACATTGTTTCGATTCCAGTGATCACATTGAACTACTTTGTAATATATAACTGAAGTTTCAAAAACAGAGCATGGATTTAAAAATTCTAAAACAGGAAAAAATATTTTGATGTTCTCAAACAAGTAGTAAGCGGCTATTTCTTGAGTAAGTCAGGGCAGTGAGACTTATGAGGATGAAAATGACCAATATGAGGGGAAACTTTGCAAACACATCAATTGTAGTGTGTGGTTTGTGATTATAGAATGTTTACATGGTGGGAAAATGCTGATTTCAAATGACTCTTCAGTTTTACAGAGTTCACATCAGGGTTAAGACTAGTGACTGTAACACAAGAAGGTTGATGTAGAAAAACCAAGCCACAAAGTCAAAACTCCCCAAACAGTATTTGGCTGAGCCCTTTGCAGTTAACAGAATTCTCCATGTGGCTTTCTCAATCCTGCAGTCAGAACTCCCACCAGAAATGCTAGTGGAGATTCCCCGAACCAGAAACAAGCATCATTGTGAAAAGATTTCTGCTTACTTTGCTTCTCAAACTTGGAAGTTGGTTAGCATTTCTGGTTTGACCACCAGATGTTTAAGAAAGGAAAATAGTCTTCAAGAGTCTTAGCAAATATTCCAAGCATAAACAACACTTAGTATTTTTGTTTCATAAAGGATTAATATTTGTACAAAGAGAAAGCAAAAATGTCTCTGTATCAGATTTCTCAAAAAAAAATTTAATTTGGTAGACTTAGGAAAGGGAAAGAAAAAACGGATATAGCAAAGTTTATATCGATTTTTATCATCATATTGAACTTGTCTAGGACATCTGGATTATTTAGGATATCATTTTATCTACATATGCTGTATTTATATGATTATTTTGTCAAAGAAATTCAAAACACTTGATATAAATTTAAAGCTCTGTGTTTACATCTGAGTGCCAAACAGCCTAATCTTTTTTTTTTAACATTGCTATAAACAACATTCTGATATCCTTCTGCATCAGGCTCTCAAAATATTGAAGAAATCCCAAGCCCTTTCTTGCCCTACTCTTTAAGGGAAGGTATTGTCAGCTTTCTTGCTGGTGGGATATTAGAACACAGCAGACGGTAGTGATGTGTTTCACATTCATAAAGGCAAGGGCATAACCATGGCAGATACTAAAAAGATATAAAAGGTAGATTCCCAATCCCATAAAGTCTAGAAACATGTTGACATAATGGGTAAACCAGCAGGTAAACCTTACAACACTGAGTGGAGGATAGAGGATGCTTTAAGTAAACAGTTCTAAATCTCCAGTTTTTGAGGCAAGGTCAGAAACAGATTTTCTGTGGGAATCAAGCAGGGATAGAACAGCAAATAATTCTGTATTTACATGGCATTCATTGGCATGCATCCCCCTGTATATACAAATATCTTGTCTTCATTTTTTTTTAAAGAATTTATTTATCTGAAGAGAGAGAGGGTGAAAGAGCACAAGCTGGGGGAGTGGCAGAGGGAGAGGGAGAAGCAGGCTCCCCACTGAGCAGGGAGCCCAATGACGTGGGGCAGACACTTAACTGACTGAGCCACCCAGGCACCCCTTTTGCCTCCATTCTTGAAAGATATGTTCACTAGATGTAGAATTCTAGGGTGACCAATTATTTTCCCTTCAACTCATGAAGGATGAAGGATGTCAGTGTTCCTAGCCCCTAGAGTTTCTGCTAAGATGTTGGCAGTCATTTGAATTATAGTTCCCCTATATGAAATGAAGGCTTTCTCTCTTAATCCAGTCCCACTTTCCAGCAGTTATAATTGTCCTAAAGTTTGTCGTGTGGTTTAAGTCATAAGACCGTGGCTTTCTGAGTTCTAGCCATCCCATATATGTGCCCCTCACAGCAGCCTGCATTTGGGTTAGGTTAAAAAAAACAAAAACAAAAACAAAAAACCCTGTTAAAAACATAGGAAGCATATCATGCCATTTCCTTCATCTGAGTGTTGAATCCTCTTCATTACCATCTTATTTTTGTTCACTCTCTGGAGCCTTCAAGTGGTTTTATTTTTTGTTTTATGCAGATTTTTGTAGTTTTATCTGCAGAAGGGTTTACCTGAGAGGAGCTCATTTAGCCATGATAGGAAATAGAATGCTCGCAGTATTATGCACCCTGTATTTCTCAGACTGGACTAGATAAATGGTTAAAATACAGTCATAACAATAGTTTTAAAGTAAGTTCCAGCCACACCATTACCTACTCAGAGGGAATTTTAGCCCTCGTCAATTTTTTCCCAAATTACTTGGAAATTCTCAGTGGATGTTTCATTTACTCTCCATACATGGTGTCTCATTTTCTTTTCTCTTTCTCTGGCTTGCTCTAACTCTTATCCTTTGTGAGAATTTTGGCCCAATATAAGTTAGAGGAAACAGTTCTCACAAGAGACTACCCTCACTTCTGACACCAACTACAAATTTAGGGGTTTCCCTCAGCTTTGATAACTTACCAGAAGGGCACCAAGAACTCTCTGAAAACTATATGGTTATATCTTATGTAAGGGAGGGAAAGATACAGATTAAAATCAGCCAAAGGAAACAGTACATAGGGCAGAATCTAGAAGAAGCACCAAACACAGAGCTTCTATTCTCTCCCTCTGGAGTCAGGATGCCTTACCCTCTTGCTATCAGTGTGTGACCATGTACAGAGAGCATTGCAAACCAGGGAAGCCCACCTGAGCCTTGGTGTTCAGAGTATCAACTGTGGGCTCCATCATGAGGCCATGATTGATGGCCATGTGGTTGATCTCAATCTCTAGTCTCCAGCCCATCTGGGCATGATCAAAAGCCCCCTCTTCCCTAGATTGCATTGTTGGTTGCTCAGACATGGTCATCCCCCAACACTAAATACTGTTGAGTATCGCCCTTTCCCACCCTAAATCACTTTGTTAGACCATCCAGCATCATCTGAGGTCCTAAGGTAAACAAAGACACTCCTATCAGGAGAAATGGTCTCCCAGAATCTGAGATTACCTACCAAAGGCCAACCCTTCTCTTTGGGCAAGGCCAAATTCTTTACATACTTGTTATTAATGGCAACCAAAAACAGTAAGGTAACTATTGATACCCATTAATCTCTCAAGGATATTCAGGGCACTGTGTTCTTGTTGCTACAGAAACAATTGGTACTGATGTAGTTGACACCTTGTGTTCTTGATAACCCATGGAGTTTTCTGAGAAGCAGGTCTCTTTACTTTTTACTGATTATATTTTTTCTGATTATTAACCTCTTATGTGAATTGATGGCCCCAGCACAGAGGGCAATCCCATGGTAGAAACTATTATCTTTTCTTTCTGCCACATTTTGTTTTCTCTGCTGGAGATGCTCTTCCTACTTATTTTTGCCTGGATAACTCTTGATTCAGATCAGACGTGACTTCCTATAGGAAAGCATCCTTGACTGCCTCAGTGTTGGGGAGATGCTGCTCCTAGTGCTCTCACAGCATACTTGGCTTGCCTCTAACCCCCACAAAAAGTGTGATGATATGACACATTTAACCTTCCCAATACTCTGGACTATGAATTTCTTAGGGCAGAAATGGGTCCTATTTACCTTTGCTTGTCTGGCATCTTTCATGACATATGACACCAAATAAGGGGTCAGCAAATGATTTTTAAATGAGTGCTATACTTTGAAATGTCACTCCTCTGAAACTGACTTACTGTTTTTAAATAAAACATGTATAGCTCTTCTGTCTTTTCTCTTTGACTGTTTACTGAAAAGATTTTTAGTCCCTCAGGCTAGGAGGGAGGGTTCCTACAGATCCCTAATATGTCCACTCAGGCTTGAATCCTGGAGTGAGCAGAGTTTAATATCAGTCTGGGACATGTTCATTGACCAGAATTTATGCCACCATTGTACATTAAAAGATTAAAAAAAAAAAAAAAACTGCACCTGGACCTTTGCAAAGAAACTTCATTTTCCTCTCAGAAGTAACAGGACTCCTCTAGTTCAGAGGTTGCAGGAGAGGTTCTCAGAATATAGTGCTTTATTTCTCATAATGATATGATGTTCAAAATTATCATGACATGAACATCCATGTGTAAATCATATTTGTTTATAGGCAAATGAAGAAATATAAAATAATCCTGATATTATTCAATTACCTTGGAATTCTTTATTTTTTCAAGTTCTTTGCCCGTTTTTAATTTTTTTAAAGTTTTTGTTTAAGTTCCAGTTAGTTAACATAGTGTGTAATATGAGTTTCAGGTGTACAATATCGTGATTCAACACTTTGATTCATCACCCTGTGCTCATCACTGGTACATTCCTTTTCTCCATCACCTATTTAACTCATCCCCCCATCCACCTCCCTTCTGGTAACCATCAATTTGTTCTCTGTAGTTCAGAGTCTGTCTCCTGGTTCTCCTCTTTCTCTCTTCCCCACCCCCCCCCCCTGCTCATTTGCTTTGTTACTTAAACTCCACATACGAGTGAAACTATATAGTATTTGTCTTTCTGTGACTGACTTATTTCATTTACTATAACACTCTCCAGTTCCATCCATGTCATTGCAAATGGCAAAATTTCATTCTTTTTTTATGGCTGAATAATATTCCTGTGTGTGTGTGTATGTGTGTACCATACCTTCTTTATCCCTTCATTAATTGATGGATATTTGGGCTGTTTCCATAATTTAGCTATTGTAGATAATGCTATGATAAACACTGGGGTGCATGTATCCCTTTTGAATTAGTGCATTACTAATACCTAGTAGTGCAATTGCTGGATCATAGGCTAGTTCTATTTTTAACTTTTTGAGGAAACTCCATACCATTTTTCACAGTGGCTACACCGGTTTGCGTTCCCACCAGTAGTGCAAAAGGGTTCCCCTTTCTCCACATCCTCACCAACACCTATTGTTTCTTGTGTTGTTGATTGTCACCATTCTGATAGGTGTGAGGTGATAGCTCATGGTAGTTTTGATTTGCATTTCCCTGATGGTAAGTGATGCTGAGCATCATTTCATGTGTCTATTGGCCATCTGTATGTCTTCTTTGGAAAAAGGTCTATTCATGTCTTCTGCTCATTTTTTAATTGGATTGTTTTTGGGGTGTTAGTTTATAAGTTCTTTATATGTTTGGATACTAACCCTTTATCAGATGAGTCATTTGCAAGTATCTTCTCTCATTCTGTAGGTTATCTTTAAGTTTTGTTGATTTTTTTCCTTTGCTGTGCATAAGCTTTTTGTTTTGATATAGTCCCAATAGTTTATTTTTGATTTTGTTTCCCTTGCCTTAGGAGATGTATCTGGAAAGAAGTTGCTATAGCTGATGTCAAAGAAGTTACTGCCGGGGCACCTGGGTGGCTCAGTCGGTTAAGTGTCTGCCTTGGGCTCAGGTCATGATCACAGAGTCCCGGGATCGAGCCCCATGTTGGGCTCCCTGCTCAGTGGGGTGTCTGCTTCTCCTGCTGCCCCTCACCCCAATCATGCTCTCTCTCTCACTCTCTCTCAAATGAATAAATAAAATCTTTTTTTTTTTAAGATTTTATTTATTTATTTAACAGAGAGAGACACAGCGAGACAGGGAACACAAGCACAGGGAGTGGGAGCGGGAGAAGCAGGCTCTCCGCTGAGCAGAGAGCCCGATGCGGGGCTCGATCCCAGGACCCTGGGATCACGACCCGAGCTGAAGGCAGACGCCCTATGACTGAGCCACCCAGGCGCCCCTGAATAAATAAAATCTTTTTTTAAAAAGTTACTGCTTGCATTCTCTTCTCTTCCAGGATTTTTATAGTTTCAGGTCTCATATTTAAGTCTTTAATCCATTTTGAATTCATTTTTGTGTATGGTGTAAGAAATGGTCCAGTTTCATTCTTTTGCATGTTGCTCTCCAGTTTTCCCAGCACCATCAGTTCAAGAGACTTTTTCCCATGGGTATTCTTTCCTGCTTTGTCAAAGATTAATTGACCATGTATTTGGGTGTTCATTTCTGGGTTTCCTATTCTGTTCTATTGATCTATGTGTCTATTTTTGTGCCAGTACCATACTCTTTTGATGACTACATCTGTAATATAACTTGAGTCTGGAATCATGATGCCTTCAGCTTTGCTTTTATTTTTCAAGGTTGCTTTGGCTATTCAGGGTCTTTTGTGATTCTATACAAATTTTAGAATTGTTTGTTCTAATTCTGTGAAAAATGCTATTGGTATTTTGATAGAGATAGCATTAAATGTATAGGTTGCTTTGGGTAGTATAAACATTTTTAAAATATTTATTCTTCCAATCCATGAGCATGGAATGTCTTTCCATTTCTTTGTGTCATCTTCAGTTTCATTCATCAGTGTCTCATAGTTTTCAGAGTAAGGTTAGGTTGTGTATTTGAGATTTTTCTTGTTTCTTGAGGTAGGCCTGTATTGCTATGTCCTTCCATCTTAGAACTGCTTTTGCTGCATCCCAAAGATTGTGGACTGTTGTGTTCTCATTTTCATTCATTTCCATGTATTTTTTTTTTTTAAGATTTTATTCATTTATTTGACAGAGAAAGACACAGCGAGAGAGGGAACACAAGCAGGGGGGAGTGGGAGAGGGAGAAGCAGACTCCCTGCCGAGCAGGGAGCCCGATGCAGGACTCGATCCAGGGACTCCAGGATCATGACCTGAGCCGAAGGCAGTCGCTTAATCAACTGAGCCACCCAGGTGCCCATTTCCATGTATTTTTTTAATTTCTTCTGTGATTTCCTGGTTGACCCATTCATTGTTTAGTAGCATATTGTTTAACCTCCATGTACTTGTGGCTTTTCCAGATTTTTTCTTGTGGTTAACTTCGAATTTCTTAGCATTGTGGTCAGAAGATGTGCATGGTATGACTTCAGCCCATTTTTATTTGTTGAGGCCTGTTTTGTGTTCTAATATGTGATTTATTCTGGAGAATGTTCCTTGTGCACTTGAAAAGAATGTATATTCTGGTGTTTTAGGATGGAATGTTCCAAATATATCTGTTAAATCCATCTGGTCCAATGTGTCACTCAAGACCATTGTTTCCTTGTTTATTTTCTCTTTAGATGATCTGTCCATTGATGTTGATGTCCCCTATGGTTATTGTATTAGTATCAACTAGTTTCTTTTTTTTTTTTTTAAGATTTTATTTATTTGACAGAGAGAGACACAGCAAGAGAGGGAACACAAGCAGGGGTGTGGGAGAGGGAGCTGGATGTGAGGCTCGATCCCAGGATTCTGGGATCATGATCCGAGCCGAAGGCAGATGCTTAATGACTGAGCCACCCAGGCGCCCCTCAACTAGTTTCTTTATGTTTGTTATTAATTGTTTTATGTATTTGGGTGCTCCCATGTTGCATGTTTGGGTGCATAAATATTTACAATTGTTAGATCTTCTTGTTGGATTGTCCCCTTTATGATTACATAGTGCCCTTCTTGTTTCTGGTTACAGTCTTTGTTTTAAAGTCTAGTCCAACCAGAGTATTGCTTGCTACTCTGGTTTTCTTTAGACATCCATTTACATGATAATTGTTTCTCCATTCCCTCGCTTTCTTTTTTTTTTTTTTTAATTTTTTTTTTTTAAAGATTTTATTTATTTACTTGACACATAGAGACAGCTAGAGAGGGAACACAAGCAGGGGGAGTGGGAGAGGGAGAAGCAGGCTCCTGGCTGAGCAGGGAGCCCAATGCAGGGCCCAATCCCAGGACCCTAGGATCGTGACCCGAGCCAAAGGCAGACACTTAATGACTGAGCCACCCAGGCACCCACGTTCCCTCGCTTTCAATCTGCAGGTGTCTTTAGATCTAAAATGAGTGTCTTGTAAGCAGCATATAGATGGGTCTTGTTTTTTTTTTTATCCATTCTGACACCTTATATCTTTTGATTGGAGTGTTTAGTCCATTTAAATTCAAAGTAATTATTGATAGACATGTGTTTATTGCCATTTTATTGCTTGTTTTGTGGTTGTTTCTGGAGATTTTCTGTGATCCTTTCTTGTCTTTCTCTCTTTCATGTTTTGCTGATTTTTTTAGTGCTATATTTGGATTTCTTTCTCTTACTCTCTGAATGCTTATTAGTGGTTTTTGATATATGGTTACTATTAGTTTTGTATATAACCTCTTCTGCATATAGCAGTCCAGATTAAGTTGATGATCGTTCATGTTTCAACCCATTCTTTTTCCTCTCCTCTCCATGTTTTACATATATGTTATTATATTTTATATCCTTCTTTTGTGTGTATGAACCTTGACTTTTATACAAACATTCATTTTTACTGCTTTTTAAAAAAATTTTATTTTGTTATGTTAATCACCATACCTTACATTATTAGTTTTTAATGTAGTGTTCCATGATTCATTGTTTGTGTATAACACCTAGTGCTCCATTCAATACTTGCCCTCTTTAATACCCATCACCCCACCCCCTCCCCTCTAGAACCCTCAGTTTGTTTCTCAGAGTCCATAGTCTCTCATGATTCGTCTCCCCCTCCAATTCCCCCCTTCATTTTTCCCTTCTTACTATCTTCTCTCTCTCTCTCTTTTTTAAACATATAATGTATTATTTGTTTCAGAGGTACAGGTCTGTGATTCATCAGTCTTACACAATTCACAGCACTCACCATAGCACATACCCTCCCCAATGTCTATCACCCAGCCACCCCATCCCTCCCGCCCCCTACCACTCCAGCAACCCTCAGTTTGTTTCCTGAGATGAAGAATTCCTCATATCAGTGAGATCATATAATACATGTCTTTCTCTGATTAACTTATTTCACTTAGCATAGTACACTCTAGTTCTATACACGTTGTTGCAAAAGGCAAGATTTCATTGTTTTTTTTTATTTGATGGCTGCATAATATTCCATTGTATATATATACCACACTCTTCTTTATCCATTCATCTGTTGATGGACATCTTGGCTCTTTCCTTTAGTTTGGCTATTATGGACATTGCTGCTATAAGCATCAGGGTGCATGTACCCCTTTGGATCCTTACATTTGTATCTCTGGGGTAAATACCCAGTAGTGCAATTGCTGGGTCGAATGGTAGCTCCATTTTCAACTTTTTGAGGAACCTCCATACTGTTTTCCAGAGCAGCTGCACCAGCTTGCATTCCCACCAACAGTGTAGGAAGGTTCCCCTTTCTCCACATCCTCGCCAACGTCTATCATTTCCTGACTTGTTAATTTTAGCCATTCTGACTGGTGTGAGGTGGTATCTCATTGAGGTTTTAATTTGGATTTCCCTGATGCCAAGCGATGTTGAGCACTTCTTCATGTGTCTATTGGCCATTTGGATGTCTTCTTTGGAAAAATGTCTGTTCATGTCTTCTGCCCATTTCTTGATTGGATTATTTGTTCTTTGGGTGTTGAGTTTGATAAGTTCTTTATAGCCCTTTATCCAATATGTTGTTTGCAAAATCTTCTCCCATTCTGTCAGTTGTCTTTTGGTTTTGTTGACTGTTTCCTTTGCTGTGCAAAAGCTTTTTATCTTGATGAAGTCCCAATAGTTCATTTTTGCCCTTGCTTCCCTTGCCTTTGGTGACGTTTCTAGGAAGATGTTGCTGCAGCTGAGGTTGAAGAGGTTGCTGCCTGTGTTCTCCTCTAGGATTTTGATGGACTCCTGTCTCACATTTAGGTCTTTCATCCATTTGGAGTCTATTTTTGTTTGTGGTGTAAGGAAATGGCCCAGTTTCATTCTTTTGCATATGGCTGTCTAGTTTTCCTAACACCGTTTGTTGAAGAGACTGTCTTTTTTCCATTGGACATTCTTTCCTGCTTTGTCGAAGATTTGTTGACCATAGAGTTGAGTGTCCATTTCTGGGCTCTCTATTCTGTTCCATTGATCTATGTGTCTGTTTTTGTGCCAGTACCATACTGTCTTGATGATTAAAGCTTTGTAATAGAGCTTGAACTCTGGGATTGTGATGCCAGTAGCTTTGCTTTTCTTTTTCAACATTCCTCTGGCTATTCGGGGTCTTTTCTGGTTCCATACAAATTTTAGGATTATTTGTTCCATTTCTTTGAAAAAAGTGGATGGTATTTTGATAGGGATTGCATTAAATGTGTAGATTGCTCTAGGTAGCATTGACATCTTCACAACATTTGTTCTTCCAATCCATGAGTGTGGAACGTTTTTTCATTTCTTTTTGTCTTCCTCAATTTCTTTCATAAGTATTTTATAGTTTTCTGAGTACAGATTCTTTGCCTCTTTGGTTAGATATATTCCTAGGTATCTTATGGTTTTGGGTGCAATTGTAAATGGGATGGACTCCTTAATTTCTCTTTCTTCTGTCTTGATGTTGGTGTATAGGAATGCCACTGATTTCTGTGCATTGATTTTATATCCTGCCACTTTCCTGAAATCCTGTATGAGTTCTAGCAGTTTTGGGGTGGAGTCTTTTGGGTTTTCCACATAAAGTATCATATCATCTACAAAGAGTGAGAGTTTGACTTCTTCTTTGCTGATTAGGATGCCTTTTATTTCTTTTTGTTGTCTGATTGCTGTGGCTAGGACCTCTAATGCTATGTTGAATAGCAGTGGTGATAGTGGACATCCCTGCCGTGTTCCTGACCTTAGGGAGAAAGCTCTCAGTTTTTCCCCATTGAGAATGATATTTGCTGTGGGTTTATCATAGATAGCTTTTATGATAGTGAGGTATGTACCCTCTATCCCTATACTCTGAAGATTTTTGATCAGGGAAGAATGCTATACTTGGTCAAATGCTTTTTCTGCATCTATTGAGAAGATCATATGGTTCTTGTTCTTTCTTTATTAATGTATGGTATCACATTGATTGATTTGCAGCTGTTGAGCCAACCTTGCAGCCAGGGATAAATCCCACTTGGTTGTGGTAAATAATCCTTTTAATGTACTTTTGGATCCTACTGGCTAGTATTTTGGTGAGAATTTTTGCATCCATGTTCTTCAGGGATATTGGTCTGTAATTCTCCTTTTTGATGGGATCTTTGATTTTGGGATCAAGGTAATGGTGGCCTCATAAAATGAGTTTGGAAGTTTTCCTTCCATTTCTATTTTTTGGAACAGTTTCAGAAGAATAGGTATTAATTCTTCTTGAAATGTTTGGTAGAATTCCCCTGTGAAGGCATCTGGCCCCAGGCTCTTGTTTTTTTGGGAGATTTTTGATGACTGCTTCCATTTCCTTAGTGGTTATGGGTCTGTTCAGGTTTTCTATTTCTTCCTGGTTCAGTTTTGGTAGTTGATACATCTCTAGGAATGCATTTCTTCCAGATTATCTAATTTGCTGACATATAGTTGCTCATAGTATATTCTTATAATTGTTTGTATTTCTTTGGTGTTGGTTGTGATCTCTCCTCTTTCACTCATGATTTTGTTTATTTGGGTCATTTCTCTTTTCTTTTTGATAAGTCTGGCCAGGGGTTTATCAATCTTGTTAATTCTTTCAAAGAACCAGCTCCTACTTTTATTGATCTGTTCTACTGTTATTTTGGTTTCTATTTCATTGATTTCTGCTCTGGTCTTTACTATTTCTCTTCTCCTGCTGGGTTTAGGCTTTATTTGCTGTTCTTTCTCCAGCTTCCTTTAGGTGTACGGTTAGGTTGTGTATTTGAGAGCTTTCTTGTTTCTTGAGAAAGGCTTATATTGCTATATACTTTCCTCTTAGGACTGTCTTTGCTGCATCCCAAAGATTTTGAACAGTTGTGTTTTCATTTTCATTTGTCCCATGAATTTTTAAAATTCTTCTTTAATTTCCTGGTTGACCCATTCATTCTTTAGTAGGATGCTCTTTAGCCTCCACGTATTTGAGTTCTTTCTGACTTTCCTCTTGTGACTGAGTTCTAGTTTCAAAGCATTGTGGTCTGAAAATAGGCAGGGAATGATCCCCATCTTTTGGTACTGGTTGAGATCTGATTTGTGACCTAGGATGTGATCTGTTCTGGAGAATGTTCCATGGGCACTAGAGAAGAATGTGTATTCTGTTGCTTTGGGATGGAATGTTCTGAATATATCTGTGAAGTCCATTTGGTCCAGTGTGTCACTTAAAGTCTTTATTTCCTTGTTGATCTTTTGCTTAGATGATCTGTCCATTTCAGTGAGGGGGGTGTTAATGTCCCCAAGTATTATTGTATTGTTGTCGATGTGTTTCTTTGATTTTGTTATTAATTGGATTATATAATTGGCTGCTCCCATGTTAGGGGCATAGATATTCACAATTGTTAGATCTTCTTGTTGGATAGACCCTCTAAGTATGGTATAGTGTCCTTCCTCATCTCTTATTATAGTCTTTGGTTTAAAATCTAATTTGTCTGATATAAGGATTGCCACCCCAGCTTTCCTTGATGTCCATTAGTGTGGTAAATGGTTTTCCACCCCATCACTTTCAATCTGAAGGTGTCTTTGGGTCTAAGATGAGTCTCTTGCAGACAGCATATCGATGGGTCTTGTTTTTTTATCCAATCTGATAGCCTGTGTCTTTTGATTGGGGCATTTAGCCCATTTACATTCAGGGTAACTATTGAAAGATATGAATTTAGTGCCATTGTATTGCCTGTAAGGTGCCTGTTATTGTATATTGTCTCTGTTCCTTTCTGGTCTATGTTACTTTTAGGCTCTTTCTTTGCTTAGAGGACCCCTTTCAATATTTCTTGTAGGGCTGGTTTCATGTTTGCAAATTCTTTTAGTTTTTGTTTGTCCTGGAAGCTTTTGATCTCTCCTTGTATTTTCAATGACAGCCTAGCTAGATATAGTATTCTTGGCTGCATATTTTTCTCATTTAGTGCTCTGAATATATCCTGCCAGTCCTTTCTGGCCTGCCAGGTGTCTGTGGATAGGTCTGTTGCCAATCCAGTGTTTCTACCATTGTAGGTTACAGACCTCTTATCCTGAGCTGCTTTCAGGATTTTATCTTTGTCTCTGAGACTTGTAAGTTTTACTATTAGATGTTGGGGTGTTGACCAATTTTTTTGATTTTGAGAGGGGTTCTCTGTGCCTCCTGGATTTTGATGCCTGTTTCCTTCCCCAAGTTAGGGAAGTTCTCTGCTATAATTTGCTCCAATATACCTTCTGCCCCTCTTTCTCTTTCTTCTTCTTCTGGGATCCCAATTTTTCTAATATTGTTTCGTCTTATGGTATCACTTATCTCTTGAATTCTGCCCTCGTGATCCAGTAGTTGTTTATCTCTTTTTCTCAGCTTCTTTATTCTCCATCATTTGGTCTTCTATATCACTAATTCTCTCTTCTGCCTCATTTATCTTAGCAGTTAGAGCCTCCATTTTTGATTGCACCTCATTAATAGCCTTTTTGATTTTGACTTGGTTAGATTTTAGTTCTTTTATTTCTCCAGAAAGGGTTTTTCTAATATCTTCCATGCTTTTTTCAGGCCCAGCTAGTATCTTTATAATTGCCATTCTGAACTCTAGTTCCAACATCTTACTAATGTCTGTATTGATTAGATCTGTGGCAGTCGGTACTGCCTCTTGTTCTTTTTTTTGAGGTGAGTTTTTCTGTCTTGTCGTTTTGTCCAGGGAAGAATAGATGAATGAGAGAACAAAATGCTAACAGGGTAACAACGACCCCAGAAAAATATACACTCAACAAATCAGAAGAGACCTGAAACCAGGGGAAAAGAAAGGGAAAGAAAGAAAAAAGGAAAAGAAAAAAAAAAAAAAGAATATGATCAAATATGATCAGGCTGGTGAATAGATCAGTGCCACACACTAGATTTTGGGCATATTTTGGTCTGTTAGAAGAAACTGCCTCCCAAAATTTTAAAGAAAGAAAAACTTATATATGTACAAAAATAAGGCTAAATACAATGAAGGGATGGAATATGATTGTAAAGATGAAAATTATAAAAGATTTTATAAAAGGAATTAATAAGACGTTGGTTGAAAAAAGAAAGAAGAGAAATTAAAAAAAAAAGGGGGGAGAGAATGTGATCAGGCAGGAGACTAGAAGAAAGCCATACACTAGAGATTTAGGGTATATTTTGGTCTTTTAGAAGAAACTGTATCCCAAAATTTTAAAGAGAGAACAACTTATATATATATCAAAAATAAGGTTAACTACAATGAAGGGATAGAATATGACTCTAAAAATGAAAAATAAAAAAAGATTTTTAAAAAAGGGATTGACAAGATGTTGGTTGAAAAAGGGAAAAAGAAAAATTCAAAAAAAAAAAAGAAAAAGAAAAAATGAAAATTAAAAAAATTAACTTTGAAAGACTGAAGAATCATGGGAAAAAGAGCCATGAATTCTATGTGCTGTATTCCCCTAGTGCTGGAGTTCTGCCGTTCTCATTGATTGGTAAACTTGGTCTTGGCTGGCTCTTCTTGGTGATCTTCTGGGGGAGGGGCCCGTTGCAGTGGTTCTCAGATGTCTTTGCCAGAGGTGGAATTGCCCTGCCCTTGCTAGGGCCGGGCTAAGTCATCTGTTCAAGATTGCTCTGGGTAGCTTTTGTTCCCTGCAAGCTTTCCGTACAGCTTTGGAGGATGAGAGTGAAAATGGCAGCCTCCCAATCTCCGCCCCGGAGGAGCCGACTACTCAGGGCCCCACTCCTCAGTGAGCCCCCAGAGAAAAGCAGTCAATCACTCCTGTCTCCCCGGTCTCCAGCCGCACTCCGTGCTCACCCGGCCTGTGACTGAGCGTTTTTATCTCTGGCACACGACCCTGTGTGGAGTCTTGAAACCCAGCTGATTCCTGTGGTGTGCTCCCTCGCAGCTCCTCCTCCCGGGGGGAGGAAGCAGAGTCTCCCTGGGTCTGCCACTTATTGGGTCCCTGCTGGAACAGAAGTGGCCTGACTGTGCCGTGAATCACGGTTTATGGCAACCTTGAGCTGAGAGCCCACTCCTCGGCTCCATCTCTGCAGCTGGCTTCCCTCTTCCAATACCTGGGAACTCTGCTGCACTCAGGCACCCTTGGTCTTTCTGTGGCCCCGAGGGTCCTGAGACCACACTGCCCCAGCTTAGCCACTGGAGCGATGTCCCTTAGCGGAGCAGACTTCTCAAAGTTCCAATTTTGTGCTCCACTGCTCTATCACTTGCCAGTAGCGGCTGACAGAGGCTCCCTCCCCCTGAGGTCTATCTTCCCAAATATCGTTTCCGATTCAGTTCTCGCTCATCCTACCTTCTAGAAAGTGGTCGCTTTTCTGTTCAGAGAGTTGCTGCTATTCTTTTCTTTGATCTTCTGTTGAGTTCGTATGTGTTCAGAATGGTTTGATCCCTATCTAGCTGAATTCCTGGGACCAGATGAAATTTAGGTCTCCTAGTCCTCCACCATCTTGCTCCTCTTCCCTGTTTTTACTGCTTTTGTGTTTCCTGCCTTTGTACTGTCACTTTTGGTCTCTCCTTTCCTCTTTAATATTTCCTGCAGGGCTGGTTTAGTGGTCATGAAATCCTTTAGTTTTGGGGAGACTCTTTTTATCGCTCCCTCTATTCTGGATTGACAGCCTTGCTGGATAGAGTACTCTTGGCTGCATATTTTTCCCTTTCAGCACGTTGAATATATCATGGTACTTTCTTCTGGCTTGCCAAGTTTCTTTTGAAAGATCTCCAGCTAATCTTATGGGTTTTCCATTGTGAGTTAACTTCTTTTGTCTTGCTTGCTTTTAAGATTTTTCTTTATCACTATATTTTGCAAATTTAATTATAATGTCTTGGTATTGGCCTACTTTTGTTGAATTTGATGGGAGTTCTCTGTGCCTTCTAGATCTGGAGGTCTGTTTCCTTCCCCAGATTAGGGAAGTTTTCAGCTATTATTTCTTCAAATAAAGTTTCTGTCCTCTTTTTTCTCTCTTCTTCTTCTAAGATTCCTATAATATGACAGTTATTATATTTGATTGAGTCACTGAGTTCCTTAAGTCTGTTCTCAATTTGCATGTTTCTTCCTTCTCTCTTCTTTTTGCCTTCACTGCTCTCCATTACTTTGTCTTCTAGGTCATTCATTAATTCTTCTGCTTCCAGCTTGCTGTTCATTGCATCAATCCTCTTTCTAATCTTGTTTATTGCACTCTTCATCTGTGATATATTCTTTTTTAACTCTGTTATCTCTGTGGTAATGGTCTCACTGATGTCTTCTGTTCTTTTCTCAAGCCCAGTGCATATCCTTATGATCATTACTTTAAATTCTCCATTAAGCATGTTACTTATATCTGTTTTGCTTAGGCCTCTGGCTGGGGCCATATCTTCTTCTTTCATCTGGGATAAATTCCTCTGTGTTCACATTTTGTCTAAGTCTCTGCCTTCTCTGTGTTAGAAAAGCCAGTTATGTGTCCTGCTCCTAAGAGTAATGGCCTTATGAAGAAGAGATCATATAGTGCCCAGGGCCCGGTACTTCAGGGAGTGTCTCCAGTATATGCTGCCTGCACTCTGCTGTTGTGTTCTGGCTGTTAGATTCTTCAGGCCGGTTGTCTGCAGAGGCTCTCTTTGCCTGCTGTGGGCAGTGTTTGGTCCCTGGCCTGAATGTGGTGCGTTTAAGTGTGCTTTGGTTTGCTTGTGAAATGAGAACTGTCACCATCTCCAGCAGAACTGAGGCTCTATAAAACTCTCTGGTCAGGAGATGTAGTGTGGGCAGGGTTTGTGCTGGTATTCTGTGAAAGGGGCCCACTGTGCTGGGACTGAGGCAAGCGTGACTGAGAAGGGCAGTCTCGCCAGAGCCCAGGGGTGTGGGTCGTGGTGTAAACAACTGAGGCAGCCAGTGTCTGTGCTGAGTTGCTTCCCACTGCAGGTGGCTCTGTGTTTATGCTGAGGGGCAGGGGAGGGGAGTGGCACTGGCCAGCTCCTTTGTTTCTGGAGAGGCATCTCTGTGAGCACTGCCTCTCAGGGTTGTGCTCTGAGAATGGTGACTAATCTGCCCGCTGTGTGCCCCAGGCATTCTTCAGCTCGCCGTTTGCATGCTATCTGCCCTGGAGTGTTAGCCTGCCTTCTCTCCTGGAACAGCACAGTGCCCTCTGGGCTCTATCCCAGCCAAGCTTGCTGACCTTTAGAACTCCAGGCTTTTAGCCCCACTTGTAAGAACTCACGAAGCCAATGGCTTCGGGGAAACATTCTCCTTGTGTGTTCCTTGTTCACAAAAGAAACATGTTGCCCATCTCTGTAACCGTGGCTTGCTCCCCACAGCAGCACCCACAATCCGTTTCTCCCCTAAACTATGTCTCCTCCTTCCTACCTTCCTTGATGTAGCCTCTTCTCTCCCTTTAGTTGTGCAGTTTGTTCTGTTAGTGTCCAGGTCAATTTCTAAGGTACTTAGGATGATGTGATAGTTATCTAGTTGTGTTCTTGGGATGGTGAGCCTAGGGTCCTCCTATTCTATTGCTATTTTCGTGTTCTCTTCTGGAATTCATGTATTTAAAAGTAAAGCAGGATGCATATTTCTTCATTTTATTTAAAATGAATAATAGTGGAAGTGCTTTTTAAAGAAAGTGTTTTGCCCTTTCATATCTAATAGGATACAAATAATAGTAAAATAAAGTTTATAGGTCCTGATGATCACATAATTCCCGAGCTAAGAGAACATATGTCTCTAAAATATAGCAAGCCAGGGCATCTAGGGTACACTTTTAGGAGCCAGTCTTGCACTTGCACTAGCCAGAGAGTAAGTGTCCCCTTAAATTTTGTGCCCTGTGCACATTGCTACCTGAGCCTAGTCTTGGCCATGAATATGTTCTGCGTCCATCACTTATGAAATATGTGGCCTTGGAAGTGGAAATTATTCTCTCTAAACCTCAGTTTCCTCATAATGAGATGATGGCATCTTGAGAATTTTAATTTCATGACAGTGTGCAGGATGAGGGGAATGTAAAAGCAGAGGACCAATAGACAAGTTTTAAAAAATTATAAACTTATAGAATAATAAATGATAAACTAACCTGATAAATTTATTTTCTTTCTTTCACTTTATTGAGGAGGATCTTACTCAAGAGGATGTAAAGACTTATCTAAGGCCATTAATCTGTTTTGAGCAGAACCAATGCTGGAGATGTTTCCAGGATTCTGTTCAGTGTTCTCTCCATTATACCCCACTTACTAGACAGCATAGTGAAGTAGCTTGGAGACTCTGGGAACACAGACTCTGGGAACTTAGAGAAGGAAGAGAAAAATGCCATCAACTGAAATAACCAATGGAAGTTGGTAGGAAAGATGGTGAGTTAGCAAAGGATTGGAGTAGAAAAAACATACTTGTGCTAGTATGTGAAAGATTTAGATAATATGTGAGAAAGAACTTTTGTGAAGGAAGCCTCCTAGGAGTTTGTAATAGGATATTTAGGCAAACTGAGAACATCTTTCAATGATGATCTTTTAAAAGTAGGCTAATTTTGGGGGGATGTTTAAGTGTAGCGTTGCTTGTAAGCAAGAATTTGTATACCGTAATTCCTCAAGCTCCATCTGAAGCCTGCAATTCTTTGAAGTTTTTAGATTTAATGCACTTGGCTTGTAAAATGGATGTTGGATATGGGACATAAAAATAAGGATTTGAAATGACCCTTTAAATGGGAGAGGAATCAGCCATGCTGTATCAGAGGGGTTACTGTGGTGTAACCTTTTCAAATCCTGCAGGCTGTAGTGCTTTTCAAGACCCAAGAATCTGAAACTTCATCCCTGCACTAACTATATGTAGCTGGAGCGTCTCCCAAGGCAGTTACAAAGAAGGAAGGCTGCTTCATCAAGAGGCAGCATCTGCACCAGGCAACTAGGAAGGTTCTTGAACTGAGTTTTCATCAGCAAAAAGGGAAGATGAGCCTGACCGAGTGGTTGTCTCCACAGTTTCCTGTTGAAGACAGTCTGTAACCTAAAGAAGTTAGATTTAACATCTTTTTAGTTTTCTGGCTCAATTGGTAAATAGTTATATTTTCATCATTGGTGGTTTTCTCCAACATAACCATGGACTCAAAATACTTTTACAAAAAAAATGATTTTAAGGAAAATACTATATTTCAATCTGTATTATTGTGAGAGAAATCAGAGTGACCAAAAATGATGTTTCAAAATCCAACTTTGAACTGTGTTAGGCTGATACCCAGAAAAGCAACTTTTACCGTGGAAATATGTGAGTCTTGGTGAACTAGACCAAATAAATTTGCTATATTTCAGTGGAGTAGTTTTTTCTTTTTTTTTAAAGCATCTTGATGAGAGAGAGAGAGAGTGGGGGCTACTAACTAGTTCATTAACTGCAGTGATGGGTACCACTCATGAAGAATGTGTTCAGATCTATGGTCTTTTCTTTATGGTACACAGATTTTATTTCAATGGCCATTACAAAGTAGTCTGAAGGACATGGGCCAGAAATTATTATTAATTTAGGCAAACTAGAGAAACATTGGCAGTAATTATTTTTGTAGGTATGTACCTGTGTGATCCCAGGAAAGCCTTCATTGAAATTGGTCATTTGGGGATGGTGACTGCCCTCAGTATCCATCTATTTGAATAGGATGGAGAGGGTCTATAGGAATGAAGTTTTGGGTACTGAATCTTGGGACCATAGAGGAAGGTGATGCTGAAATGATGACAATATTATGGGATGCATTCACAAGCCTGGTCTATAGATAAGCGTCAGCTTCTCCAGCTTTGACTGGACTACAGAGGAATGTAGAGCCATTTTGATACCAGGAAGGTTTTGTGAGCAGTTGCAAGCAGGAATTTTGATATACAGAAATCTTTCAGCCAAATGAGGGCATACTGCAAATGAATTAGAGCTGTTCTTTTTTTGTAGCCTTAATTAGTTCATATTCTTGCTCTATAGTCTTTGCCCATTTCACAGAGAAATGTTGGATCAAACTCTTGATGAGAAGTTATGCAAGTTTTGTCACATCCATGCTTTTAGTAGTGTTTTGGAAAGGAAATTTATTATTTATTCATTTATCATGTATTTTTAGCTGGATTCTAGAGTATAAATGAGGGACAATGAGAAATGAAGACAAAGTGGTAAGAGTAAATTATGATGGACCCTTAGGTGACATGCCAGTGAAAGTAGATTTTATTTGTAAGACATGGGGAATAATTGAAGGATTAAAAGAAGCACTGAGAGCAAAGGTGAAACAGTCTGAGAGCAAAGGTGAAACAGGTGAAACGGGTCTGTTAGCTTTATGCAACCCTCATGTTATGCCTGGATTGTGTTTTAAAACATAACATCCAGCAAGAGTGATGCTGGCTTGAATACAAGCTGTTTGTACCTATTGTGTCACAGCTGGCACACTACCCACACTTAGGTTTATTGCACAGCCCCATAGACATTAGTGTTTGCAATTCTTGATCTAGAAGTGTGTCCTCAAACACTGTATAGAAACACTATACCTTCCGTAAGTATTACCAGGTCTGACCAACCTGTAAGTTCACATTCAGTCTCATTAACATGAATGCTAAATAACTATGGTTCTTCCAAACAGAGGGTTGATGGAGGGAGGCAGATGGGGTCTGGCCCAGATGGGTGATAGGGATTAAAGGGCACTTGTTGTGATGAGCACTGGGTGTTGTATGTAAGTGATGAATCACTGATTTCTACTCCTGAAACCAATATTGCATTGTATGTTGACTAACTAGAATTTAGATAAAAATTTGACAAGAAAAAAAATTATTATGGTTCTTCCATATACATGACCACCCATTTTCAGCACCATTTATTTCTGAAAAATCTCCACGATGTCTCATATGTCCAAGAGGAAAAAAAAAAGGCCACTCATGTTTGTTACCATGCTGCCAGCAAGCCATTTGGGGGTAGGGATTGCATTATAACCCCTGCACTTGATGCCTTTCTGGGAAACAGCTTTCCTGCTCTCCAAGGGCCTCAAGGATGCCTACCACTGCTTGGCCCAGTGCTCTGCAGGCCTCACCAGATGTGGCCACTCCCATTTAGACCACTGGTGGGGTGGTTTCTTTTTCCATACTAATTTCAAATTTTTATTTAAATGCCAGAGCCTATAATCTCAGAGCTTTACTGGAAAATAGCAGCGTTAGCTCTGAATCTAATTTTTCTTCCGTATGTGTAGCAAAACCCATCCTTAGAACTGTCTGGCAGCATGACCCCAAGGCATCACATTATTTATCATTTTTTTCTCTGATTTTCTCTAGGTTCTTCCAATCCCCAACTCCCGCATACTTCATATTTCTTCCTTCTGGTGAAAAAGTACAGAAGCTCTAATGCATTTCAACTTGTCCAAATGGGCCCTCAGTGTGGAAGATGACTTCAGTCTCTCAAACAGGTAAGGGAAATCACTTTTGAAGTAACAAGACACAGTACTAGAATAATATTACCTAAGGTAAGTAACAGACTGCATTTATTTTCATGTTTTTATAGTTTGAATGTGTAGCCATAATCACATTGATATAAATCTACCCACAAGCACAATCTTTGTAGAATCTCTGTTTTAAAGGTTGGGACTGTTCTTTACCTACTCTAGTAAATTCTACCTAAATACTCCTTTCCTGCTAGCTTTGGTTGACTGATACCACAATGGCCAAGCTAATTTCTACTCAACTCTTTGCATCTCTACTACATGAGAGTCAAAGATCAGATGTCAGTCTTGCCTTCTGATGCCTTTTCCCATCTTCTCCAAACATGTCAAAACTCACTTCAGTACTTCTGTCTGTGAATCTTTCCTTGCTTAATTATATCTTGTTTTCATCACTGCTATTATATTAGTCCATCACTTTCTGAAAGGTTTTTTATGGAGAACTGTTTTCTTGAAAGATATTAATAAGTATTCTTCTGGAGGGGTAGGGAAAGAAATTTTTGGTCAGCTAAATTTGGGTAATTCTGCTCACTCTATCCACTTTTTTCAGTGCACTTGAATGTATTAAATGTTCTAAGAAGTTTTTCAATAAAGAAACTAATTTTGTATCCAGTGTTATTAATATATGCTCCAAAATGTATGTTACATTTGTTACATATTACAGCTGTGTTAAACTGCAAATTTCTTAGTAAATAAATCTCCTCAATTTCTGTAATAACTCTCCTTAGTACCTGATTCAATACTGTGTATAATGTAACTAACCTTACATATTATAAACTAGACACCGTGTTAGGTCCTGCAAGTTCAAAGATGAATAATTTTTGTAAAGATTTATGGAATAACAAGTAGCTTTCAATGAAGAGTATGTTGCTGATATTTAGTGTTTATTGAATTATGGTAACCTTGGAGTTTGATTTTCAATTCTAACTGCGGCAGTTTATGCTTTATTTCTCTGTCCCCATTTAAGAACCTGTTACCCTTTTTTCCCCTGTTGTTATTATGCAAAGACTTTTAAAGATATTTGAAAACCAAGGTAAAATCACCAAAATATTACACAGGGATTTATAATTTTGAATAAGTAAAATAAATTTACTTATTTTTTGGAATCTAATATTTTTTAAGTGAGAAATAGAAAATTTCTAACAAGAGGAATCAAGGGATGGTGAAATATCCAAACAAGGCTTTAAAATAGCATTCCTAAAACTCTGATATCCCCAAAGCAAGAAACAATAGGAGCTATAAATAATGGCAGGAAGAGGTGAATGAAATATTTTGTTTCATTGCTGGTTAAGATGTAGGAGTGCTATTGTGGTTATTAAGGGAGTTTGGGCTCAGTGGATGGTGTACATCAGTGCTATTTTTTTTTCTTTTTTAAAAGATTTTATTTATTTATTTATTTGTCAGAGAGAGAGAAACAGAGAGCGAGGACAAGCAGGGGTAGGGACAGAGGGAGAAGAAGACTCCCTGCTGAGCAGGGAGCCCGATGTGGGCCTCCATCCCAGGACCCTGGGATCATGACCTGAGCCGAAGGCAGCCGCTTAACCGACGGAGCCACCCAGGCGTCCCCCCCCCTTTTTTTTTTTAAGATTTATTTATTTATTTTGAGAGTGGGTGGGAAGGGGTAGAAGGAGAGAATCTTTCAAGCAGACTCCCTGCTGAGCACAGAGCCCAAATGCTGGGCTCAGTCCCACAACCCATGATATCATGACCTGAGCCAAAACCAAGAGTTGGACACTCAACTGACTGAGCCACCTAGGTGCCCCATCAGTGCTAATTTCTAATACTCAGAAGATTAATAGCTTTTGGACCCAAGAGGTAGACAGAGTTCAAAGGGACCCCTTATTACTCAAGAATTTGCAGTAGTATTTGGAGTATTTAATCTGTTTGGAGCTAAAAGAATTATGGCCACCAAAGAAATAGCTCTTGGTTATTTTGTAATTCAATGAACACTTGTTGGATCTTTATTTGACGTCATCAGTGTGTTAGGCTCAGCAGTGGTGGTGGTCATTAAAAATAAACGATATATTCTGAAGAGAATATAATCTTATGGGAGAGATGGAAAGCTTGATGATATATATATGGAAAGCTTCAAAATATGACATGATAGGGTATGTAAAAAATGTTACTACCATGTGATTGAGGAAAACAACAGCATGTTCAAAAACATCTTGAGTGAACTGGGTTTGCTCTAATTCATTTAGGAAGATGAAGAGCTCCTAGATAAAATGTTAAGACACACAAAAAACAAAAACAAAATAAATAGTTTGAGTAGGTGAAGGAAAACATATATTAAGGTTAAAATCTTGGCAAGTGAATGCACATGTTATTTCACAGAGAAGAAGTTGAAGAAACTACTTCTGGAGTCAGATAAGGGTCTTGTCAGCAGAACCTTCCCACATTCTACACAATGGCGGTGATCCTTGGCATTAGCTTTAGGGGAAAAAACTGTGGTCTCCACGGCAAATCACAAGATGTATTAAAATTCTTACAACCCACCAACTTCTACATGCTTCTAATACAGCAAGAAGAAAATGATACCACTGAGAAAAATATGTAGAATATGTTTTTTGTAAATTTTAATTCAAACAGAAATGTAACAGTTTAGGTTTACAGACAGAATTTAAAAAAAAACCTTCTTGCTTTTGAAAGTCAGGAGTTTGGAACAGAAAGATGAACAAGGGAAGTGAAACACTGACTTCACAAATAATGCTGAAGAACATAATTTTTTTGACACCATTGCTTGTGATGAAAAACACATGGGTCTGTCAAGAGGAGGAAACACCTCATTGCAGCATGTGGGGCTGTCAAGATGATCTCAGGGTGAAGGAGAGAATTTAAACTAAAATTTGAGATGGATTTGGCATAATTTGAAAAGCAAAAGGAGGAAAGGTGCCAAGTATTTCTTAGGAAAAACTATGAGAAATTATTATCAGAGCCTCAGGTATCTATGCTCCAATTCCCCAAATAGAATCACTTACCAAAATAAGAAAAATATTTCAGAAGAATGCTACCACCTGGTTGTCCTCAAAGACTGTCCCTACTTAGAACTCTTGCTGCCTACCACGGTTTGAACCCCACTGCTTATGGATGCTAATAACATGGGCCTCTCATGCCCTTTTTGGAAGGTCTCATTTAGACTTCTGCCCATGTCCTCGGGAACCATGATGAAGTTAGTTTCATTTCTTAGTCCTGGGTCTGCGTTGTTCCAGCATCTTCCTTTCTCAAACAGTTTAAGTTTTGCCAAGTCCAATGCCGGATTGTTCTTATATTTCTGAATCAAACATATTAAGTAGATATGTATTCTAATAAAAACTTTAGAGAGGTTCTTAACTACTAAGATCATACCTGTGATTTTGTGTCCTCTGTTAAAAACGTGAGTGTGATTAATTTAAAACTGAGACCACTAGATGTTTCTGTCTTTAAGGATAGTCCCTAATAATCTGCCGGTGGCTAATTACTGGGAACAGCATAAAGAAGATGTTTTCTGGCCTTTTCTAGGTGGTGAGGAGGGGAGTCCTTTGATCTGTGAAGGAAAGAGTATAAGAGCTGGCGGTTGTGGTAGAGGAGGAATAGGGGAGGAGGTAAGAAAGAGGAGGGATGGTTGTCTCCCTTTCTTTCTCCCACTCCCCATCCTAGAGTCAACCACATGCCTAATATTTAGATCGCCCTTTGCCCACTACTACCCAAGCCAAACTCCTCTGGTCTGCCACTTAATCTCATTTCCACTCCAAATTGAAGTTTTCCAAAGAAACTATTAGTTTACTGAGATCAGGTGTGTGTGTGTGTGTGTGTGTGTGTGTGTTTGTGTGTTAATAAAAGTTGGGAAAGATTTGTTAACTCTTCTGTGGATTAAAAAGATATTTGTGGCAATGTATCCTAACTCAGATACAAGGACAAAGCTAAATTGTATATTTGTATTATAATTGTTACTTAAGTCAAAAGGTATGTAGGAATAGTGAAGTAAAAAAATATTTCATTAACATTTTAAATAATTTTAAAAGCCAGAGTTTACTGAAGGGCCCAATATAATAAAATGGGAAGTACTTTAACCTTCTCGTATTTCTCCAATTAAAA
Organism: Mirounga leonina; assembly: GCF_011800145.1. Lineage (NCBI taxonomy): Eukaryota > Metazoa > Chordata > Mammalia > Carnivora > Phocidae > Mirounga > Mirounga leonina. Next base: position 50,956,043 of record NW_023270377.1, on the reverse strand, counting down.
GTAATTTGCAGATATTTAGAAAACAAAAGCTTTTAAAGATTAAATTCATATCTTATCTATAAGAAATGGGTATGAAAGATGCCACGAAATTGTGTGTGTATGTGTTTTTATAATGTCTTGGGTTAGATTATGCTAATGGCAATATTTCCATTTATTCAATCTAATATTTGGTTTTGATATTTACTCTTCACTTGCTGAGACAGAGTGGCGCGGGTGAGTCTGTTGATTACTATGGAAATGTGAAATGATTTTCTTGTGGAGCTGAAACTTCTGATTTCTAGAAATCAAAGGTCTTAACTTTAAGTATTAACTTTGAAAAGGGGCACGGGAAAAATCTTTACGCCCAAGATTTATATACAAAATATTACTAAATCAAATGCATCCATGAGCATATAGATCATTCAAAAAAGGTAAGTGAGGGGCACCTGGGTGGCTCAGTTGGTTAAGCGACTGTCTTCAGCTCAGGTCATGATCCTGGAGTCCTGGGATCGAGTCCCGCATCGGGCTCCCTGCTCAGCGGGGAGTCTGCTTCTCCCTCTGACCCTCTCCCCTCTCATGCTCTCTCTCACTCGATCTCTCTCAAATAAATAAATAAAATCTTTAAAAAAAAAAAAAAGGTAGGTGAAACCTGATTGTCTAATTAGGAGAGACCATGTTATCAGAGATGTGGCAAAATAACACAGTTGTTCATTGTGTTGTGGTGCCATGGACACAGCCCAGAGATAAGAGGAAGTTTAAGACAGTGCTTCTCAAACTTTAATGGTCATATCAATCAGCTGGGGATCTTACTGAAATGCAAATTCTGCTTTAACAGAATTGAGTAGGCCTTCAATTCTGCATTTCTAAAAGCTGTCAGGGAATGCCTATGCCCTTGGTCTTCAGACCACACCTCATAATGTGGATGAGAAATTGGGGTAAGTTTCATGATTCCATTCTGTTTTTCTGTACCTCCCTTTTCTCCAACAGTGGGCCGACCTTCCCATCTACGCAAGTCGGAGTGAATTGTGGTACTAAAAGGATAAGGTAAGGCACAGTTTCTGTAACACTTTGCTGTAGATAAGCCAACTAAAAAGAAGTTACATGTTCTTTACATATTAGCTTGCTAAGATCACTGCTGGGCCACAACAGAAATAATAAGATTATTGGTAACATATGTACTCCATGAGATTTTCTTGAGCTTTATGTTGTTTTGTTGATAGTGAAAGGTAGGAAAGTTGGAATTTTCTACCAAACTATGTATCTAGCACAAATATGTCACTTAGTAATTTGAAAATAAGGAAAATTATTACTTGGATTGAAAAAAATAAGATGCATAGAATATAAATAAATGATTCGCCACCACTGTAATTAAATGAATGCTTCCATTTCTTCTGGCAATTGGTTAGCTTATCATTTCTTACAAATCCATGTGCGACTTCCTCGATGGCAAGGACTGTACCTTGTGCCCTGTCTGTGCATTCTGGAGGGTGTTGGGCAGTTCAGGGCATGCCAGAGCCTTCATCACATGCAGCCTTTTCTGCTCCTCACTCTGTATTCCACCGCTTTGTTTTGCAAACAAGATGCCTGAGTAGAAAGCCTGTCGTGTGAAAGCTCTAGTTCAGGGTGCACATGTGGTTCCAGTTTTCACTTCCTGAGGATCATTTGTTTTGAGGTGACTCTCGTTCTGTTTACTTTTACAGAGAGCCTTATCTAGCATTTGAAAAGGATCTTGACAAGAGCTGTTGTATGATTCTCTGGGAACAAATTATGTCACTTTTCAGATTGTAAACATCTGCCAAATTATTGTTAAAATTTGTGGATGAGTTGATTATACTCTTCTGTCTTGTGTATGTTTGAAACTCTGCATAAGCAAAATCTGAAAGAAATAGGGACTCAGACAAGGGAAAACACTATTTATCAGGTCAAGGTTGTGTAAGAATAGGGAGCCCAAAATGGACACAAAGACATGCATTTATGTATCTATTACATATGTATGTCCTTTGATAGAACTGTAAATTCAAAATTTTACAAAAAGATTTAGTTGATTAATTCTAGAGATTAAAAAGGGTCAACTCTTTAGAAGCTTATTACTATCTTGGTCTACTCAACTAGGTTACAAAGGATCTAATGTAAGAAGATATTTTAAAAGGCTACAATGGGAGTGCCTGGGTGGCACAGTCGACTGGTTAAGCCTTGGACTCTTGGTTTTGGCTTAGGTCCTGATCTCAAGGTTGTGAGGTTGAGCCCCGCATGGGGCTCCATACTCAGGGGGGAGTCTGCTGAAGTTTCTCTCTCCCTCTCCTTCTGCCCCCACCATTACTACCTCCACTCCCACACTCTCTTCCACTCTCTCTCTAAAATAGATAAATCAATCTTAAAAAAAAAAAACAAGGGCTATAGTGCCTAATGAAACTTCCCTGCTCATGATCAGGATAGAGAATAAAGCTTCAAGTTTGATGGTTATATGGGTCCATTCGTTGTCTCATTAGTGCTCACTTACTGAACTTAATTTGTCATGTAAAATATTAGTTACTACGAAACACTGTATGAGAATCTGGACTGATTAGTGCAAAACTAATACTAAGGTTAGTGAAACAACTTGAAGTAAATCAGATCAGTCATTCATGCACTTGTTTGAGCAACAAACATGTAACTACGAGCATATTTTGTACAAGACATTATCCTAATAACTACAGGAGAAACAAGTTATATTAGGTTTATTTTTTCTCCAGTATCTTGCAGTTTAGTTAAGAAGATTTATGTATTTAACTGTAACACAAAGAATCTGCAGTAAGTTCTACCAGAAAGGTATAAATGAAGGTCTAATGGAGTTAGCGGGTAGGTAGGCAGAGTACTTTTGTCTAAGAAGGTTGCCCTGTAGATGATGAGTTAATAAAAGAGTCTTCATGTTAAAAAAAACTTCTAGATAGGTCAGTGTGAGAAATGTTATTTTCTGACTTGAAAATATCCTAGCCATTTAGGCTTTACTTATTTAGATAGACATTTATAAACATAAGCAGGTCAAAACTGTGATTTAACATTTTAGTACCAGTTTAGGTTATAACCTATTGAATATACAAATAATACAAATAAAGTTACAGACCAGATTGTAGTATGATTCAGATTTTGTAACAGTTCATGTGTATATTAATGTCCACCTATACACGTCTATCTAGATTTGGAAAATTTGGGACAAGAAGTACACCAAACTCTAAGAGTCGTTAAGTCTGGGGGATAGAGTTGAATGGGTGGAATAGGGAGAAAATTTTACTTCTAAGGTGAACTTTGGGAGAGTTTTGCTTTTTTTTTTCTCTTTGGTACTTTTCAAATTAAGAAGTTATAATTTCAGTTCTCATATAGAAAGAATCTTTAAAAAGGATCAAGTCCATGTCTCTGTCTTTAGGTAAAATGATAAAATCATGTCTTGCCCATCCCACAGGTGAGGAGAGCTAGGCCTTTTCTTATTTTAGGTTTTAGATTTTTCCTTTTTATGTAAACAAAGCACTGCAGTGTGATTGCATATTGTGACTTATATAACAATACTAGGAGGAAAATACACCACAATTAAAACTGTGTGTGAGACAGGAAAGGTTATGGGTGATCTATTTTCTTTTCCTTATATTCCAAATTTTCTGTACTATGATTTTTTTATGTTTTGATTAATATTAATTTAAAGAATAAAACAAAAAGTTATCTAAAATACATTGGCTTATGTAATGACATGCATGTGCATTTTAAGACCATTAAAGGATTAAATTTACAATCACTTTGAAACTGTCACAAGAATAAGATTACAATTAGGTACGTCTTATTTCTAAAATATAAATCAGTGAGATAACACCGTTTATAAGTGATACCATATGTGAATCATTGACAAGTTAATAATGGCCAGCGTCAGGGATACTCTTGCTTTTCTAATAAATGTTGCATTCACATTAAAAACATAACACAAGAAAGGAGACTATTTCACAAACATCTGCCAGAAGTGTCAGGATGTTTGGTTATTTTTTCCCTAAAAGTCAATATTATAAGTAGTGTTGTAACATTTCAGATATCAAGATGTTTACTAGGAAGTATTCATCATGCATTTTCCCCTCTTAGCTATGTGGCAGCTCCATATAACAGAAAGGCCCCGGATGCTGCTTTTAGACCCAGGTCCACCACATGCGAACCGTGGGGAGCATCATTGTTGGGTGTCCCTTAAGCTCTCTCGTCATCAGTATCTTTGTTTGTTAAAAAAAAAGGAAATAAGAGAAAAAAAATTATCCTTTTCTTCCCTTGGTGGATATTACATCTGCTGTATTTTGTCTAAGAAACCGCATGCCTTCAGTTGGGCGGGTGGTAGTGGGTGGGGTTCTTAGAGTGAGGGGATGGTTGGGGGTCAGCGGGGCTGGTTTCATGGGCACGTGACCAGTGCAGTCACACAGAGCTCCATGTTCAGCAGGGTCTCCCACTTGATTTCAGGTTCTATGGTCATCATTCTAAAATTCTTAGTTATTTTATCTTAATTTTGAGATTTATAAGTGAAGTTGGATATGACAATGGAGAAGGACTGGGGTCTCCCAGCTGACTCCCTGCCATCTCAAGGTGGCTCTTAGCTGCTGGCTCCTTTGCCCCCTGGACTGTGCCTGGCCTCCCGGGTCCTCCTCCTTCAGCAGGGTCCTGGGCACAGGTGAGGAGAAGGTCTTGCCCATCCCCAGGTGAGGAGAGCTGGGCTTGGTGCATTGCACATGTGGAGGTGAGCCTTTTACCCACTCCCAATCCAGGTAACTAGTAAAACCCATATCTCTTGGGCTGGGGTGTTGAGCTTGTAAGAGGGAACATGCCTGGTTGAGTACTCCTGTCTGCAACTGAGACACCATGTGTGTGTTGGGTGGCTGGTATGAGGGGATACCTGTCAGCTGATGAGCTGTCCACATGTAGATGTGTGCACCTTCCATGTGATGGGTGAGGCCCTGGCTCTGTAAGCCACTGAGCTGACCAGATCATTCCTCAGCCCAGGGGAGCTAACATTGAATAGCAAGCAAACAAGAAAGAAGGATAGAAGAGAGGGAAGAAAGGAAGGAAGGAAGGAGGGAGGGAAGGAAGGAAGGAAGGAAGGAAGGAAGGAAGGAAGGAAGGAAGGA